>NC_141691.1:1962912625-1963435912 GCF_964263255.1 Lissotriton vulgaris
GGTGTGTGAGGGGACGGAACTACAACTCCCAACAGGCCCCCATGTCCATAGAGAGGGTGGTGGTGTTGGGTTTGGTGTGCTACAGGTCACTAGACCAACTCCCAACAGGCCCCCATGTCCATAGAGAGGGTGGTGGTGGTGTGTGGGGTGTGTGAGGGGACGGAACTTCAACTCCCAACAGGCCCCCATGTCCATAGAGAGGGTGGTGGTGGTGGGTGGGGTGTGTGAGGGGACGGAACTACAACTCCCAACAGGCCCCCATGTCCATAGAGAGGGTGGTGGTGGTGGGTGGGGTGTGCTACAGGTCACTAGACCAACTCCCAACAGGCCCCCATGTCCATAGAGAGGGTGGTGGTGGTGGGTGGGGTGTGTGAGGGGATGGAACTACAACTCCCAACAGGCCCCCATGTCCATAGAGAGGGTGGTGGTGGTGGGTGGGGTGTGCTACAGGTCACTAGACCAACTCCCAACAGGCCCCCATGTCCATAGAGAGGGTGGTGGTGGTGGGTGGGGTGTGTGAGGGGACGGAACTTCAACTCCCAACAGGCCCCCATGTCCATAGAGAGGGTGGTGGTGGTGGGTGGGGTGTGTGAGGGGACGGAACTACAACTCCCAACAGGCCCCCATGTCCATAGAGAGGGTGGTGGTGGTGGGTGGGGTGTGTGAGGGGACGGAACTACAACTCCCAACAGGCCCCCATGTCCATAGAGAGGGTGGTGGTGGGTGGGGTGTGTGAGGGGACGGAACTACAACTCCCAACAGGCCCCCATGTCCATAGAGAGGGTGGTGGTGGTGGGTGGGGTGTGTGCCAGTGCCGACTGAATGTCAAATATAAATAAATGTACACGCAATGGCCACATGACTCATCCTCACATTTTTGTTTTGCAGGGGATCCTAATCTGACAGCTGCAATAAACACCCGGCCTCCAGCCTCCCCACACTCAGAAGTTTCAGGGGACGATTGGCCAGCCACCGCCGGGGCTGAGGATGGTGCCGGCTCAAGCAGGCAGCCAGGGACATCTGGCTCCCAGGTCACACCTGCACCAACAACTACTACGGCCTCTGGCATTACCACAACACCGGCTACTGTGACCTGCACAGCTACCTCCAGCACCACCTCCACCACCACTACTACCACCACTTCTGCCCCTGCCACCCTGCCCAACCGACCACCCAATGCTGGGCCAGCGCCATCCCAGCCACGCAGGGAGAGTGTGAGGCAAATCACAGATGCAAGGCCAGATCCTGCAGGCAGGAGCACAGCACAAAGAAGGCATGATGAAACAACTACACCCAATGCCGTGCAACAGTGTCTAGAAGCACTAGCCAGGGTGGAGGAAAACTATCTACGTGGCCAGGCACAGGCAGACTTTCTTGACAACACAGTGATGTTGGGGGCCATCGAGAGGCGGCTTGGCCAACTCGTGGACATTTTTAGCACGTGGATATCCGCCAACACCCCCCTCCCCACACCCCCTCAAACAACGCCACCGCCACCACCACCTGCGCCACTGATAACTCCGCAAGTACCCCGGTAGCCACCGCGATCCACGTCCGCGGCGGTACCAATGCTACGAGAAACCGTGCACCACAGCGGAAGTCCAACACGAACAACATCCCTACAGTCAAACAAATGCCATACATTGCGACAGAATTTATCACCAAACACAGGAAAATGAACGACCACCCCCCTGACACATCTAAACCAAACACAAGACACAATGACCCACCCCCAAGAACCGCATAAACCACACCTGCTAACACACCCACCTATCACCTGACTGCCAATCAACATTCACACAGGGCCAACACACAGACTATAAATTAACTCCCACCCACTCCAAAAATCCTCTGCATCACAGCATAGCTGCTAGCAGGAGACACCACTTAGCCAATAGCATAAAACAGATATCATACACATAACCCACACCCAAACACACCCTGTACACAAAGACCCACCACACCATCCCTAAACACCACACACCAGCACCTCCTAATTCACACAAACACACACCCGAGCACCATGGCACCCAAGAAAAACCCTAAATTCACCGACACCGAGTTAAGGGTTATGGTCGATGAGATTATTCGTGTCGAACCCCACTTATTTGGGGCCCTAGTGCAGCAGACCAGCATAGCTAGGAAGAACAGCATGTGGGACCGGATCGTCACCAGGGTCAATGCCTCCGGGACCGTCCCGAGGACGAAGCAGGAAATTCAGAGGCGGTGGCACGACCTCAAGACCCGGGTGAAATCCATCAGAGCCAAGAACTTTCTCCGGGCCAACCACACAGGCGGTGGAACCCCCCCGGAGCCCCTACCGTACACCGAGTGGGAGGAGAAGGTGCTGACCATCCTGCACCCTGAGACCCTTGATGGACTTGATGAGGGAGAAGAGGCTGGTAAGTACCAACCAAGCACCACAAACACAACAACACGGTGTGCCTCACACAACTCTGAAGACACATCTCCCAGACCCCAACCCATGCATGCAGTCCACATACTCACCAACGTCTAAACCACTACGACAGGCCCCCATGTCCATAGGGAGGGTGGTGGTGTTGGGTGGGGTGTGCTACAGGTCACTAGACCAACTCCCAACAGGCCCCCATGTCCATAGAGAGGGTGGTGGTGGTGGGTGGGGTGTGTGAGGGGACGGAACTACAACTCCCAACAGGCCCCCATGTCCATAGAGAGGGTGGTGGTGGTGGGTGGGGTGTGCTACAGGTCACTAGACCAACTCCCAACAGGCCCCCATGTCCATAGAGAGGGTGGTAGTGGTGGGTGGGGTGTGTGAGGGGACAGAACTTCAACTCCCAACAGGCCCCCATGTCCATAGAGAGGGTGGTGGTGGTGGGTGGGGTGTGTGAGGGGACGGAACTACAACTCCCAACAGGCCCCCATGTCCATAGAGAGGGTGGTGGTGTTGGGTGGGGTGTGCTACAGGTCACTAGACCAACTCCCAACAGGCCCCCATGTCCATAGAGAGGGTGGTGGTGGTGTGTGGGGTGTGTGAGGGGACGGAACTTCAACTCCCAACAGGCCCCCATGTCCATAGAGAGGGTGGTGGTGGTGGGTGGGGTGTGTGAGGGGACAGAACTACAACTCCCAACAGGCCCCCATGTCCATAGAGAGGGTGGTGGTGGTGGGTGGGGTGTGCTACAGGTCACTAGACCAACTCCCAACAGGCCCCCATGTCCATAGAGAGGGTGGTGGTGGTGGGTGGGGTGTGTGAGGGGATGGAACTACAACTCCCAACAGGCCCCCATGTCCATAGAGAGGGTGGTTATGGTGGGTGGGGTGTGCTACAGGTCACTAGACCAACTCCCAACAGGTCCCCATGTCCATAGAGAGGGTGGTGGTGGTGGGTGGGGTGTGTGAGGGGACGGAACTTCAACTCCCAACAGGCCCCCATGTCCATAGAGAGGGTGGTGGTGGTGGGTGGGGTGTGTGAGGGGACGGAACTACAACTCCCAACAGGCCCCCATGTCCATAGAGAGGGTGGTGGTGGTGGGTGGGGTGTGTGAGGGGATGGAACTACAACTCCCAACAGGCCCCCTATGTCCATAGAGAGGGTGGTGGTGGTGGGTGGGGTGTGTGCCAGTGCTGACTGAATGTCAAATATAAATAAATGTACATGTAATGGCCACATGACTCATCCTCACATTTTTGTTTTGCAGGGGATCCTAATCTGACAGCTGCAATAAACACCCGCCCTCCAGCCTCCCCACACTCAGAAGTTTCAGGGGATGATTGGCCAGCCACCTCCGGGGCTGAGGATGGTGCCGGCTCAAGCAGGCAGCCAGGGACATCTGGCTCCCAGGTCACACCTGCACCAACAACTACTACGGCCTCTGGCATTACCACAACACCGGCTACTGTGACCTGCACAGCTACCTCCAGCACCACCTCCACCACCACTACTACCACCACTTCTGCCCCTGCCACCCTGCCCAACCCACCGCCCAATGCTGGGCCAGCGCCATCCCAGCCACGCAGGGAGAGTGTGAGGCAAACCACAGATGCAAGGCCAGATCCTGCAGGCAGGAGCACAGCACAAAGAAGGCATGATGAAACAACTACACCCGATTGCCGTGCAACAGTGTCTAGAAGCACTAGCCAGGGTGGAGGAAAACTATCTACGTGGCCAGGCACAGGCAGACCGGGCCCACCAGGACTTTGTTGACAACACAGCGATGTTGGGGGCCATCGAGAGGCGGCTTGTCCAACTCGTGGACATTTTTAGCACGTGGATATCCGCCAACACCCCCCTCCCCACACCCCCTCAAACAACGCCACCGCCACCACCACCTGCGCCACTGGCGGCGGATGTGGTACCTGATCAGCCAGCGCCCCCAGCTGACTCCATCCCGACACAAAGACGGAGGGGCCGTCCGAGGCTGGAAGTGGGCGAGAGCAGTGTCGAAGCTCCTGCCACACGCTCCAAGAGGGGCCGACAATGACTCTTTTGAGTACCTGAGCCTGCCATTCACCCTGCCAACTCTCTGGTCCCACCTGGCACATGCCTGCTGCACTAGGCAGACACCACCCTATGTGGTGTCTGCACGGACATCTCATCTGCCATAACCTTTGACTCTCACTCCCCCACCCCTTCACTCATTTGTAAATATGCACCTACACCTATGCACAATCTGTAAATAAATAACACTTACTCACTCAATGATGTGTTGCCTCCATGTTTATTCACATGATTGCATCAGAAACAGACGTAACCAGGTTCAGGGATCCAACTGGTACAGAATCATGCCGCAAGGGAGTGACCTAGGGAAACATAAAAAACGCAAACACACGTTAGGAAACACCATCACACTCATCCCAACACACTGCAGTGCAACTTTCAACAAACCACACACATCACAACAGGAATGGATGAGACTACACACATCATGGAGACGTGCATGTACTCATAAATGAAGAGACACACACACATGCATACATCACATAACAAAACACATAGATGATGCCCAACACAATGACACAAGAGCAGCAAACCTACACAGGGCATACACAAGCAGCACAAGAGGGGCACACTCACAATCAAGGGAAGTAGCGATCAATGAGCTGGCGCCTCTGGTCCACACCTTCCTCCTCACCACTATCCTCATCAGTCGACATGGGTGAGTCGGGTGGGCGAGGAACTTGCTGTTCATCTGGGTCCAAGAGCAGTTCAATGTTATTGGGCACAGCCAGGTTGTGGAGCATGCAGCAGGCAATCACAATCTTGCATACTTTGCCTGGTGAGTAAGGCAGGGCCCCTCCAGTCTTATCCAGGCACCGAAACCTAGACTTAAGCAGGCCAAATGTTCGTTCCACCACTCGACGTGTCCTTCCATGGGCATCATTGTATCGCATTTCTCCCACTGTAGTGGGATTGCATATTGGACTCAGAAGCCAAGGCCTCTTTGGGTAAGCCGAGTCGCCTGTGTTTGTGGAAATTAGAGAGAGAGAGAAACATCACTACCTGAACATGTGGGCACACCAAGCCACACAGATATCACTCCTGTCACCACAGCATACTCACCAACAAGCCACGCTTCTGTCGGACGCAGATTTGCCATCAGTTGGGGGACAATGCTGCTCCGCATGATGTGGGCGTCATGTGCAGAGCCAGGAAATCTTGCACACACATGTGAGATTGTGTTGTCGGCCTGGCACACCACCTGCACGTTTAGGGAATGGAAGTGCTTCCGATTCCTAAACACCTGCTCACGTGCCCGTGGTGGAATGATCGCAATATGCCTGCCATCAATGGAACCCACAACGTGTGGTATGCGACCCAGTGCATAGAAGTCTGCTTTGACCGCTGCCAACTCTGCCGCCTGTGGAAAATGTATGTAGTCATGCTTGTACAGCATCATGGCTGTTAGTACATCCCGAAGTACCGTGCTGAACATGGCCTGTGACATTCCCCCGGCATGTCCAACAGTGTACTGAAATGTGCCTGTTGCAAAAAAATGGAGTGCCGCCATCACCTTTTGGGTGGGTGAAATGGAACCTGGATAGGTTCTTCGCGGCTGCAGGAGAGGAGACAATTGGTTCACAAGCTCCAGCAATCGACGTCGATCAAGCCTGAATTTCCTGATCACCTCCTCGTCCACCATATCCTCCAGCACAGTGTATGGGCGATGGACATTTTGAGCCCTCCTGTGTGGGAGTAAATGGAATGGAAGTCAATTCACATACAACGCATGTTTGTGCAACTCACTCACATGTCATCGCACTCTATCCAACATGTAATAGGCAGTGTTCAATTAGCATATGTGTGACATCTCTGATTGTCACAACAACATGGATTGACGTAGCAACAATGTGCATCCACTAGCTACATGATGTGTTGCAACATGTGCAATGCACTTTGTCTCACCTCAACATTACTGCCAACAAGACATGTGACATGACCCACATGTGTATGCGCAACATGACATACACACATGCAAGTGCATGCACACAAACAAAAATATACACACACCATTTCTTGATGCACCAATGGCAACACCAATAATGGTGACCAAACGGACATCACATGCATGGTGACCCAATAGGCAACACGCATGCACTGAACACAAGTGAACCCCCACCATAGTCAATATCACACATATACCACTCACTGACAACTGAATCACAATGTGCCAATACATCCGGGATCTACTGTGTAGATGTGAGGTACGATAAACTTGTGTATGGAAATAACCGATGTCGACATGCACATGTGATGGACATTTGTGGCACACCGATGGGCATGGTATGGACACACATGGGATAGAGCATGAAGTGTGGAGTCACGCAATCACGCACACAACCGTCATCATGCAGCTGCAGACAATGAAACAAGGTGCATCGTCAGCTGACATGCAATCATTGACCCCGCCATGGCGGTGCACTGCTTCCGCTGTTTACGTCTGGCCATACGCGGCCCGCGTTCAACATTCCCATTGTCTGCATGTGCACAGACCGTCACGCTCACACACCGGCAAGTGCATGTGGTAGACACCGGGACGGATGCATCATTTGCAACAAAGTTCAAACAGTGGCGCCACCATGGCGGGGCACGTATTCGACGGGGGAGGTGCAGGCCAACATATCCATAAGCTGATGTCCATGCACATGGCAGTTCATGACCCCCCTTACAGTGACATTGCATCAGCCAGCCTACACCGGCCGGCCCAGCCCTGCCCATGACCGCCGTGCCGGCCATGCCAACTACCGCCGTTTCAGGTCCCCTCCACTACCGCCGTGCCAGGCCCTGCCCATGACCGCTGTGCCGGCCATGCCAACTACCGCCGTTTCAGGCCCCCTCCACTTCCGCCGTGCCAGGCCCTGCCCATGACCGCCGTGCCGGCCATGCCAACTACCACCGTTTCAGGCCCCGTCCACTACCGCCGTGAGGACCGCCGTGCCGGCCATGCCAACTACCGCCATTTCAGGCCCCGTCCACTACCGCCGTGCCCTGGCGGGGCCTGGCACGGCGGTCATGGGCTGGGCCTGGCACGGCGGTAGTGGAGGGGGCCTGAAACGGCAGTAGTTGGCATGGCCGGCACGGCGGTCCTCACGGCGGTAGTGGACGGGGCCTGAAACGGCGGTAGTTGGCATGGCCGGCATGGCGGTCATGGGCAGGGCCTGGCACGGCGGAAGTGGAGAGGGGCCTGAAACGGCGGTAGTTGGCATGGCCGGCACGGCGGTCATGGGCAGGGCCTGGCACGGAGGAAGTGGAGGGGGCCTGAAACGGCGGTAGTTGGCATGGCCAGCACGGCGGTCATGGGCAGGGCCTGGCACAGCGGAAGTGGATGGGGCCTGAAACGGCGGTAGTTGGCATGGCCGGCACGGCGGTCATGGGCAGGGCTGGGCCGGCCGATGTAGGCTGGCTGATGCAATGTCACTGTAAGGGGGGTCATGAACTGCCATGTGCATGGACATCAGCTTATGGTTGTTTTGGCCTGCACCTCCCCCGCCGAATACGTGCCCCGCCATGGTGGCGCCACTGTTTGAACTTTGTTGCAAATGATGCATCCGTCCCGGTGTCTAGCACATGCACTTGCCGGTGTGTGAGCGTGACGGTCTGTGCACGTGCAGCCAATGGGAGGTGTGGACATGGGCCACGTGTGCCCAATAGTAAGTACCGTATGCTGTTCACCGCAACACCAGGGCCAATCATTGGCCCAATTCCAAACACGCTTCAACGGCTGACCAATGGCTGGTGCCGTATGCCACTGACATGGCCACAGGGCCCTACATATGTGTGATGTGCAAAAGCATACATTCTACGATGACCACCGACTGCTGCCTGTGACCATCACCTCCACCTGCTACTGCGGAGCTGACCACCGACTGCTGCCTGTGACCATCACCTCCACCTGCTGCTGCGGAGCTGACCACAGACTGCTGCCTGTGACCATCACCTCCACCTGCTGCTGCGGAGCTGACCACCGACTGCTGCCTGTGACCATCAC
Organism: Lissotriton vulgaris; assembly: GCF_964263255.1. NCBI lineage: Eukaryota > Metazoa > Chordata > Amphibia > Caudata > Salamandridae > Lissotriton > Lissotriton vulgaris. Next base: position 1,962,921,094 of record NC_141691.1, read on the forward strand.
CTCCACCTGCTGCTGCGGAGCTGACCACCGACTGCTGCCTGTGACCATCACCTCCACCTGCTACTGCGGAGCTGACCACCGACTGCTGCCTGTGACCATCACCTCCACCTTCTGCTGCGGAGCTGACCACCGACTGCTGCCTGTGACCATCACCTCCACCTGCTGCTGCGGAGCTGGCCACCGACTGCTGCCTGTGACCATCACCTCCACCTGCTACTGCGGAGCTGACCACCGACAGCTGCCTGTGACCATCACCTCCACCTGCTGCTGCGGAGCTGACCACCGACTGCTGCCTGTGACCATCACCTCCACCTGCTGCTGCGGAGCTGACCACCGACTGCCGCTCTAGTGCCATACTCCGTGACCTTGGCATGTCGAGAGTCAAAGAGATCTGGTCTCGTCCCTTCACCGCCGCGGAGCTTGATGTCCTCGTGGACGGTGTGCTCCGCAACTACGGACGCCTGTACGGCGCACATGGACAGGTGGTAAGTGCAGTGGGGGATAAGTTGTTGTGCATGAGGTGTCCTATGACACCTGGGCTCTGGAAAGTTGGCGGTGTGATGTGTGACCAACAAAAGATTCGAAATGTGCATGGCTGCAGAGAGAAATGTGTTGCCCCTATCTGTGTGACTGGCCAACTGTCCACTGACTTGCACCCTTTTGTCTCCCATCATGGTAGGTCAAGCTGCACCTTCGCAAGGACGTGTGGAGGAGCATTGCACGTGATGTACGAGCAGTGGGGGTGTCCAATAGACGACATACACACTGCCACAAACGCTGGGACGACATTTCCAGGCTGAGCAAGAATGTAGCCGAAGTGACACTAGGGATGATTCCAAGGACGGCACGTCTGGCCCGACGCTCAATGACCCCTCTCATGCACCGTATCATAGCTGTGACGCATCCTGACCTGTCCGAGCGGTTGCGTGTGGATGAACAGCAACGTGGCGGTAAGCATACTGTCAGTGTATGTTGCTTGTGAGTGCAATGCATGTATTGTTGGCCACACACATTAGTGACTTCCGTCTATCGTGTGGCTCGTTCCAATGGCATGTTGGTGACATTGGCGCAGTAAAATTTCACTTCCCGGTGCGGCATGTTGAGACGCCACCCGCTAAGCAGTTCAGTGTTCATGCACATGCTGTAGTGCTCCGTCACCCCTTGGCAACACTAGTGTGCAGATGTAGTTCCTCATGCCCAGTCTGCATGCTGTACATGTATTACGGCCAACGCCACTTAATTCCTGTGAGGATGACTGGTTGGGGTGGGCTGTGTGTAGGTTGGGGGATCGATGGACATTGTCATCAGTGGCTTTAGGGATTCCGTAGCAGTACTGTACGTGAGTGTGCCCATGACTTACACCAATTTCCTGTGCATTTCAGCTTTGGCAGAGGGCACTCAGCCACAGACGGCGGAGATGATAGAAGGCAATGCATCCGGATCCGACGTCGCGCACACGCAGACTGACACCGAAGGGGCCAGCGCCGGAGAGGGGGACAGGACCGTCCCGGAGGACTCGCATGTGGAGACAACATCCTCATCATCTTCCGACAGTGTTGGTGAGTCAGCACTGTTGTCACAGACTGGGAGTGGGCAATCAACACCTTCAGTCGGGACACAGCACACAGGGCCCACCCTGCCGCCAACTGCACCATGTACTGTTCGTGCACGCAGGAGTAGGGGGAGCAGAGTGGCCTTCGGTGTCGGCACCGCTGCCCCAGCCTCGGTGAGCCAAAATGCACTTTGTGCAGAGGCTGTTGATCTGCTGCGACAGCTGTGTGTGGGGCAGACCAATATGATAAATGCTTTCCAAGACCACGATAGGAAGTTGGGGCAGGTGGTGGCATTCATGGAAGGTATGCATGGTGATCTGGCTGGTGTACACAGGACAGTCCAGTCATTGGCTAACAGTGTGTCGTCTGCCATTGTACAGTCGCATGGACTGGGTGGTACTTCTGTTCCACCATCTACAACACTGGATGTCTCAGGGGGGAGTGAATATTCTGACCAGGACTCTAATACAGGTTATTGCACTAGAAGCAGCGTCAGCCAGCACGTCAAGGCACGGAGGCCTCAGACCCCATCCCCTAGGTCAGCTAAATCTGTTCACAGGGACAACGTCAGATATAGTGGAGTACACACACGTGAAGCAAAAGAGGGGTTGGGTGTAATGGCTACACATGCTGCACAGCCATCCCACACACAAGGTACTACCAAGGCAAGCCTCACTCCCACTTCCATTGACACTACCTTGGACGAGGACATTCAGAAGACGAATAATTCTCTTGAGGGCTCGCATACTCCCAGTGCCAGAGAGACTAGGAAGGAAGGAGCCACTCCCAAGGGCAGGGAAACTAGGAAGGAAGGAGCCACTCCCAAGGGCAGGGAGACTAGGCAGGGAGGAGCCACTCCCAAGGGCAGGGAAACTAGGAAGGAAGGAGCCACTCCCAAGGGCAGGGAGACTAGGCAGGAAGGAGCCACTCCCAAGGGCAGCCACTCCCAAGGGCAGGGAGACTAGGCAGGAAGGAGCCTTTCCCAAGGGCAGGGAAACTAGGAAGGAAGGAGCCACTCCCAAGGGCAGGGAGACTAGGAAGGAAGGAGCCACTTCCAAGGGCAGGGAGACTAGGCAGAAAGGAGCCACTCCCAAGGGCAGGGAAACTAGGAAGGAAGGAGCCACTCCCAAGGGCAGGGAGACTAGGCAGGAAGGAGCCACTCCCAAGGGCAGGGAAACTAGGAAGGAAGGAGCCACTCCCAAGGGCAGGGAAACTAGGCAGGAAGGAGATTCTACCAAGGGCAGGGGAACTAGGAAGGAAGGAGCCACTCCCAAGGGCAGGGACAAGGACAGTCACAAGACAAACGCACCTAAGAAGAGCACGGACACTCCCAGGGGCAGGGACACACACAGGGAGAAGGTGTGTCCTGGGGATATGTACACCACAGACGACAAGTCTGCTGCCTGGAACAGGGCACCATCCAGGGAACAGGGAAAGTCCGCAGACAACAGTACTCCGGAAATGGAACATCCAAGGCCCAAGGCATCTCCCATGGACAGTGGCGCTGTCAGGGACAGGCATACATCACCCATTGATGCACTGAGGCTGCTGTTTTCTGGGAAACGGAATACAGATTTCTCCGCAGTGGAGTCACCACTTACCTCCACTCCCATCAGTGCCCGTCAGGGACGGATGCAGGTGGACCCTGTAGTAGCATCCCCCATGACACATGTTGCAGAGGCCACAAGGCAGCCACACAGCAAACGACAAGCAGGCTCCAGCATGTCCCCAGAGAGCATTCCCCCCCCAGCAGATGCACCTGCCATGGTGGGTGAAATTTCTTCTCAGTCCGGCCCACTTGTCAGTCCTGTCCTGTCCAGGGTGCAGGCACATGTCCACAAGAAACGTAGACACACAGCATTGACACATGCACAATCCGATGTCGGACAATTGCAACTATCCCCCGCTCCCAGAGCCACCCTGCCTCCTGGACCATACAGCCCTGTGGCTCTTCATTTCAGTGGTCCCAGTGGCGCTGGTGCAGTTGACTCGCATGTGTCTGTTAGTGGCAGTGTATCAGTTGAGCCCTATCCTGTATCAGGTGCTGGCAGTGTATCTGGGTCTATGGGCCATGTGTCATTCACTCGGGCTGTGGCTGTGTCTCAAACTCTTGTATCAGGTGCTGGCAGTGTATCTGGGTCTATGGGCCATGTGTCAGTCACTCGGGCTGTGGCTGTGTCTCACACTCCTGTATCAGGTGCTGGCAGTGTATCTGGGTCTATGGGCCATGTGTCATTCACTCGGGCTGTGGCTGTGTCTCAAACTCCTGTATCAGGTGCTGGCAGTGTATCTGGGTCTATGGGCCATGTGTCATTCACTCGGGCTGTGGCTGTGTCTCAAACTCCTGTATCAGGTGCTGGCAGTGTATCTGGGTCTATGGGCCATGTGTCAGTCACTCGGGCTGTGGCTGTGTCTCACACTCCTGTATCAGGTGCTGGCAGTGTATCTGGGTCTATGGGCCATGTGTCATTCACTCGGGCTGTGGCTGTGTCTCAAACTCCTGTATCAGGTGCTGGCAGTGTATCTGGGTCTATGGGCCATGTGTCATTCACTCGGGCTGTGGCTGTGTCTCAAACTCCTGTATCAGGTGCTGGCAGTGTATCTGGTCTATGGGCCATGTGTCAGTCACTCGGGTTGTGGCTGTGTCTCACACTCCTGTATCAGGTGCTGGCAGTGTATCTGGGTCTATGGGCCATGTGTCATTCACTCGGGCTGTGGCTGTGTCTCACACTCCTGTATCAGGTGCTGGCAGTGTATCTGGGTCTATGGGCCATGTGTCAGTCACTCGGGCTGTGGCTGTGTCTCACACTCCTGTATCAGGTGCTGGCAGTGTATCTGGGTCTATGGGCCATGTGTCAGTCACTCGGGCTGTGGCTGTGTCTCACACTCATGAATCAGGTGCTGGCAGTGTATCTGAGTCTGTGGCTCACGTGTCAGTCACTACATCTGTGGCTGTGTGTCACACTCCGGTTTCTGGTGCTGCCAGTCTGTCCGATGTGGGTACTTCACGCAATCCACCTGATAGTGTGATGTAAGTTGCTGTTGTGTGCCCTCTGATGTACCTGCTCTGGTGTCCACACTGCCCTGTTGCTATTCTCATACTGATGTATGCCCTCTGATGTACCTGCTCTGGTGTCCACACTGCCCTGTTGCTCTTCTCATACTGATGTATGCCCTCTGATGTACCTGCTCTGGTGTCCACACTGCCCTGTTGCTATTCTCATACTGATGTACTGCATCTGATGTACCTGCTCTGGTGTCCACACTGCCCTGTTGCTGTTCTCATACTGATGTACTGCATCTGATGTACCTGCTCTGGTGTCCACACTGCCCTGTTGCTATTCTCATAGTGATGTACTGCATCTGATGTACCTGCTCTGGTGTCCACACTGCCCTGTTGCTATTCTCATACTGATGTATGCCCTCTGATGTACCTGCTCTGGTGTCCACACTGCCCTGTTGCTATTCTCATACTGATGTACTGCATCTGATGTACCTGCTCTGGTGTCCACACTGCCCTGTTGCTGTTCTCATACTGATGTATGCCCTCTGATGTACCTGCTCTGGTGTCCACACTGCCCTGTTGCTATTCTCATACTGATGTACTGCATCTGATGTACCTGCTCTGGTGTCCACACTGGGCATGCTCGATCCTAGACTGTGATGTTACTCCGATTATGCGTAAATAAAATTGTCAATCATGTGTCGTGGGTTGTCGGAGTCATTCTTGCGTGTGTGATGCTGGTGTGTATTTGTATTTACTTGAGGGCGGTGGGTTCAGATACATGTCACTCCCCCCTACCTGGGTGACGACCCTTGGAGGCGTTGCCGTACACAAGAATATGTGGTTTCCGGGACATGTCACTCCCCCCTCCCTAGATCACGGACCTTGCAGGTGCTCCTCTCCAGACAGCGAATGGTTTGTAGCCTACCTGCGTCGTCCTCGATGGTGGGCCAAGACTAGGACGTAGTGGATCGCGAAGAGTATCGGGTAAGCGTGTAGTGCAGGGTCCATGTCGGCGAGCGGCTCGTGGTGGGTATGGTCGCTGTGGGGCATCCGCAGTGTTCAGGCAGGTTGTTTTTCCGCAGCGCTTTTATGTGTCTTTTCCGCCATCTTGATTTGGAGGACGGTCCTAGACGTCAGTCCGTACGGCGGAGTCTCTGGATAGGTTACGTCCGCCGCGTGGTTGGTGGTGCGGCGGACCGTGTTCTACCGCCGCGGACGGATTTTGGCCCATATTTCGTATCCTGATTTGGCGGACGGAGTGTCCGCGACGGGCGCACGGAAAATAGGCATGTTCCGCATGCTCTAGGTCTGCGGAGGCACTTCCGTCCGCCATCCTAATGAGCCCCTTAGTGCCAGTTATGTTCATCTCTCATTTAGCTGACTCCCATTTATTTCTATTTCTTTAGCAGTGATTGACAACCCCTAACATTTTATCCGCACTGCTTTCATCACACCGCCCACTAGCAAGTTAGTTCTTTTTACACACACCTTTCATTTATGGTCCAAGAACGGTCAATTGAGACTGAATGACATCAGTAATCCTTTCTCTAACACAGAAGCACCAACCTAAAGTATGTTTAATGAGTACATTGTAGCGCATTGGGTGAGATTCAATCTTGTAGCCATTTGTTATCATTAGATGTCAGTTTTGCATGATTAATATTGATATGGATTGGTGGATATTGAATACTTTATATCTGTAGTCCAACTGAGGTCATGGAAGAGATCAGTTCTGTATATTGTTTTCCCCCCTTGACTGTCAGTATGTTTTATTATGTAGTGCTATGTTTTGTTAACATCATCATGAACAGGTTTTTTTGTTTTTAGGATTTCCCCCCTGAAGAAGGGTACCTGATGGTCCCGAAATGCATTGGGCAATGCCGTGTCAAAATCTCAATTTTCTGTAACATGATATATACAGCTAAGTTTTATATTTAGGCTGTCACCACATTTGTGCTCTATTGCGGATAATACTGTGACAATGTTTGTATGAATATTTTCTAAAATAGTATCAGGCATGACAATGAATTAGTTGTCAAATAGGTGAATAGGATTGAAATATTCACTGTTTTTGTGTTGAACGTGTAAATTTTGTAAATTTTCTAAAGTGAAAACTAAAAACTTTATTGTTCACTAAAAATTGTTTATGGTTTAGTTATTTTGGGACCTGGAACGTTTCCTCCACGAACAGTGCTCACCACTCGTAGATTCTTATCTACTTAACTGCTTTTTTCACATATTATGTTAGCCAACATAATCCAGTAGTGAGCACCCTTTATTACTATAAAGTGTAGTAGTTTAAAATTTTGATTATTTTTAGTGTGCACCCCTTTCAACTCTTTAATTAACATCATCCCATAAAACTCATCATTCAAGGAGCAAAAACTACGAATAAGAGCAAATTCACCGTAAAGCAAAACAATGCTGTGGTATTTCCTAATATGGCAGTTTTGAATACAAATGCCCACTCCAAAGGATGAATTCAAATAGAAAAGAGGAATTGTCAGCTTTATGTCGCATCAATTTAGCTAGATGAACTTGTTGACAGCAATGGTCAAGGAACGTACAGCGACCAATACATATATATATCACACAGCGACTAAGAAGGGGAAGGAGCTCGGAATCTGGGTAAGTTGAGAATTGGTCCCAAATGTCTACAGGGTAGGAGGTTGGCGGCATTCATTTCCAGTAATGGGCCAATTGCTCTTGGCAGTAGGTGAAGTCTCGTAACCAGGACGCACTCTTGGGTGCAAGTTTTCTCCCACAATGCTTAGAAATTTGACGTTTGGACTTGAAGATAGAGAATGGCTGTGAGGTGTTGATGTTCAGTTGGAATGTCTCTTACATAGCCCAATAGACTAACTAGTGGAGTTGGCGATAGTGAGTGGCCAGTTATCTGGTTAGTAGTAGGATGTATTTCACTCCAATAGTCGGCGATTTTGGAGGGCGCTCCCAGGCTAAGTTAGGAAGGAGGCCTGGGGCACTGACAGGCCCGGACTGGTGCTTTCGGGCACCGGGCAATCCCCCGGTAGGCTGGCAGGGGGTGGGGGCCGGTTTTGGAACAGGGGGCCGGTTTTGTGGCTGGGGGGCCGATTTTCATTCCGGTCGTCACTACTTCAGAGAGAGGTCACCAGGTGTCGAGTCTGAGAGTCTCAGACAGACACTACACCTGGCTGGTGACTTCTCTCTGATATAGTGATGGCCGGACTGAAAATCAGCCCTCCAGCCAAATACTGTACCAGGCCTGAATACCGAGACGAGTCCACTCCGCTCTAGCTGCAGGCTCAGCCTGCAGGGAAAACAGCAGCGCCAGGCCAGCAACAGCAAGGTCCAAGGTTGATTGATTGACTGCCCCCGCCTGGTGTCTGTGCAACCAAACACGGAGGAGGAGGTGCCTGCGCGCAGCGCGCAGAATTCTATGTCAGGACAGGAGGCTCCGATTATGCTTTCTCATTTCTTTAATGAAATGCTCAGCAGCCAATACAAAAAACAAAACTACAAATCCCATGAACATTTGGGAATGACCCTAGAGGAAACACTATATAAGGTCCACATATTAGTCCTTCTTCCTCTTTCTTTGCTGCTCCGCAGCCAGTTAAGTCACTTTACCTTACTTGCATTGCTTTACTTGTTATTGCTCTGCTTTGGTTGTGTACACTTGCCTTATATTACGCTGCTTGTACTTTTGTGCGCGACGCTTGTGTACTCTTGCTCGGCTTCGGTGCCGGTATTTTCTGCGTCCGTTGGCGACGTGTCTTCCTGGGAGCGTGTGTTCACCTCCCTGCGCCTGGCCGCTTTTTTGTGCCCGGTTGCTTTGGTGGAGTGGGAGCAGGGGTCGCCGGCTTCTTGGGGGAGCGCGAGCGCTCTCGAGCCGGTGTTTCAGCGGCAGCAACGTCGCGCATGCGCGTTGCTTTGTTTCCGGTTTCTGGCTATTCGCCTCACGCCGGTCGAGTGAAGGAACGCTTCTCACCAGCGCTCACGCCCACAGCCCTGAACTTTCGACCCCGTCTACGCCGGAGCACAGGAAAGTGTTTTGGTTGATTAATATTGTGCATAGGCTCTGCCTAGAGTGGTTTTTGTTGGCAGGCTATCTCCCTCCACACTCTAAAAAGTTTTTTTTCTTGAGTTTGGTGTCTCCAACCTCTATTTAGCCTGCTTTGGGGTTGTCACTCCCCCTTATTTGTATCGCTGATACTCCATATTTAGTCAGTCATCTAGTGGGCATAGAATGTTGTACCTTGGTGCAATGGCTGATTATTACGACGCAGATGATGACTGCTATTACGACGAAGAGGAGGATGACTCTCTAGAGTACAACCTGGTTGAAGAACTGGACAAAGGTGGTTAGAGCTATAAACCCTCTCAAACGTCATTTAAATGAGTATGATGTTCAGCAGGGCTGGTTGCCGCCTTCCCAAAAGGCCGCTAAATCACCTCATAACCCTCACAAATCAGACTTCCAAAGACTGGCGAAGGCTTTGTCTTCCGACAAGCCCAAGACTTCTGCGTCACATTCCAGGGAAGAGTCGGACCATGCTCAGGCCTCTTCCGATCACGACTCTTCGCCTCCTAAGAAGCGTCTCCGCAAGGAGCGTTTTGTTGACGCTCCTGAGCGTCCCCTACTTTTGAATTTTGAACCGGAGGATATTATTCACCCAAATTCCACGTCCTGGTTGCCCGCTCCGGCAGTGGCCGCTTATCTTGAGGCGCATGTTCGCCATCCCTTTGAGGCGCCGGTCCGAGCTCGACTGCGCTCTGAGTGTCCGAGGCCGGACCTTGCGGACCACATTGCATAAACTCCGGAGGTGGACCCCATGATGGTGACCTACCTTAAGAAGTACTCTAAGGATCCTAAAAAAGGCCTCGACCGTTCCTGGCGGTCTTGCCAAGATAAATTAATGGACATGTTGGGCCCCCTCTCTAAAATCCTGGATCTGGGCTTCAAGGCGAAGGAGGCTTCAGCGACCGTCAATCCAGATGAGCTCATCGAATGGGCTCAGAGAGCTGTTTGCATGTTTGGAAATGTTAACTGCGCCATTTCTGCTGAAAGGCGACGATCCATTCTACTTAAATTGGCTCCGAAGTTAACCGAATTAGCAACTTCTGAGGCCGGTCCGGAGGCGCAGGGCCTTCTTTTCGGACAACCCTTCCTCAAGGAATTGAATAAATTTGTGTCCGCCTTCAGCGGGATTGATAAAGCGCAGGCATCCTTGCGCCGGGCCATGCGTCTGGTTTTCAGCAAGGCCGGACGACAACGGGGACGGTCGTTCGGCCGTGGGTCGCAGCAACAGTCCCAGAGGGGTTCTTCACAGCAGAGCGGTGGTCAGTACGACTCCGGTTACTCCACCCGCGCAAATTTCTATCCTTCACGTAAAGGAAAAGGCCAATACGGCAAAGGAAGATCTGGTGGTCACCAAGGCCAATATCAAGATTCCGGAGCTACAGGTGAGCCTAATTCAAGCATGCGATGTAATGCTGGGGGGCAGAGTACAATCTTTTCTGAACAATTGGCGCTTAATCTCCAACGATGCTTGGGTGCTAGAAACCGTTCAAGGGTTCAAGATAGAGTTCTATCACCCAATTCATCAAACCCGTCTGCCGACCCCTACGCTTTTTTCCAGTCACTCTCAGGCTTGTCTGTCGGAGGAAATAAGGGTGCTCCTCAGCAAAGGGGCGATTGTTCCAACAGTACGCCATCCTCAGGGCTTTGTCAGCTCAGTCTTTCTGGTCGAGAAAAAAGGAGGCGGGTCTCGCCTGGTTCTCAACCTGAAAGACTTCAACAGCGGGGTGGTCTACAGGCACTTCAAGATGGAGGGCATCCATCTTCTGCGGGGTCTCCTTCGGGAAGGGGATTGGATGGTCCGTCTGGACCTGAAAGATGCATATTTGTCCATCCTGATTTACAGTCCCCATCGCAGATTCCTCCAGTTTCAATGGCTGGACCAATGGTACGAATATCAAGTTCTCCCATTCGGCCTTTCGTCAGCACCATGGTGCTTCACGAAGTTGGTGAGGCCAGTTGTAGAACATCTTCGTTCCAGGGGGTTCAGGTTGATTATATACCTGGACGATATTCTTTTTATGGCGGATTGCCCTCTCAAGCTTCTGCAACATCTGGAGTGGTCCATCACTCTCTTGCAGTCTCTGGGTTTTCTAGTCAATGTTCCCAAATCGGTTTTGGTTCCCACTCAGTCTATCGATTTTCTGGGATTTCAGATAGATTCGTTGACTTGCCAGCTTCTCTTACCCAACCAGAAACTCCGTTACATCAGGAGAGAATTGACGTCTGTTATTTCCAAACAGACTGTGTCGTTGAGGTCGTTGGCACGTGTGGTAGGCCTTCTAGCGTCCTCCATTCAGGCAATCTTTCCGGGCCCTTTACATTACCGGGCGATGCAACGCTTGAAGATTCAACATCTCCGGAAAGGCCTCCGTTATTCGGATCAAATTCCTCTTTCAGAGGAGGTGCGGATGGAGATGCAATGGTGGCTAGACCACATGGAGGCCTGGAACGGTCGAGCCCTGTTCGGTTCGTCTCCAGAACTGGTGATCGAATCGGATGCCAGTCACTGGGGCTGGGGAGCCCGTTGCGGGTCAGTCTCGACGGGGGGTCGTTGGTCACCCCAGGAGTTGTCTCTCCATATCAATTGTCTGGAACTCCTGGCGGGTTCCTTTGCGATTCGGTGTTTTTCCCCCCTACAGGCGAATTGTTGCATTCTTCTTCGGATGGACAACGTGTCGGCAGTCCGCTATGTCAACAAACTGGGCGGGACACGGTCCAAGATGTTAGCGGAGATTGCCAAGGATTTTTGGCATTTTTGCCTCCACCGGAAGATCACGGTTATTGCAGAGTATCTCCCGGGCCGCAACAATCAGGTTGCGGATTTGCACTCCCGACATCTTCGGGATTTCAGCGACTGGAGACTTCACCCTCGAGTCTTCCGCGCCATTCTTCGTCATTGGGGCCAATGTCACCTGGATCTTTTTGCCTCTCGCCTCAATGCGCAGCTTCCCCATTTTTACAGCTGGAGACCGGACCCCTTAGCTCTGGCCACGGATGCTTTTCTCCAACAGTGGCCATCGACTCTTTGCTATGCATTTCCCCCATTTATGATGCTTCCCAGAGTCCTTGCTTACACCAAACGCTTTCGAGCAGAGCTGATTCTGATTGCTCCCTTGTGGAAGGCTCAAGCGTGGTTCCCGGTTCTCTTGGAAATGTGCTGCGCACCTCCCCTCCTTCTTCCCCTGAAGCGGAATCTGTTGCAGGATCCTCTCGGATATCCGCATCCCCTCATTCTCGCCGGCACTCTCCAGTTGCTAGCGTGGCGAATCTCGGGGATCGTTGGTCGGTCCCAGGCATTTCTAGCGAAGCTGCCAACTTCATCAGTAACGCCTGGTCTCCCAATACCCACAAGCGGTATCGAGGAGCCTGGAAACGCTGGAGTGATTGGTGTGTTCAACGGGAGGTTGATCCCGTTTCGGCGGATATCAGTCTAGTCATTAATTTCTTAACTTCCTTGGCCACGTCCCGTCTAGCATATCGGACCGTTAATGGTTTTCGGTCGGCCATTTCTGCGGGCCATGTCCACATTGATGGTAAGCCTGTTGGGGAACATCATTTGCTTTCCAAACTGCTGAAAGGAATTCGCCTTGCGAAACCTCCCACACCGAAGTATGTGTCTTTGTGGGATGTTTCGATTGTCCTGAGGTACTTGGAGGCCTGGCCTTCTAATCTTTTATTATCCCGTAAACAGTTGTCTGCAAAACTGACCATGTTACTGTGTTTAGTTTCTTGCAAACGTGTTTCGGATATTCGGGCTTTAGACCTGGCGGGTCGCTCCTTCACCCCCGAAGGTGTTACTTTCACTCTCTCTAGGAGGACTAAAACCAACACCTCCTCCATAACGTATCCTTCTTTTCCGGATCACCCCAATCTTTGTGTTGTACAATGTTTGAAGGATTACGAGGTGAGTACCGCTTCTTTACGCGCAGACATGCAAGGTCAGTTGTTGATCGCCTTGCAGAAGCCTTTCCGTCCTGTTGCACCGGCTACTTTAGCTCGCTGGGTGCGCTGGCTCATGTCCGAGGCAGGCATTGATGTTTCTGTGTTTGGGACACATTCTGCTAGAGGGGCAATGGCCTCAAAAGCTTACTCCATGGGTGTTACTTTGTTTGACATCATGAAAGCTGCAGACTGGTCTTCAGACTCTGTTTTCAAACAATTTTATTATAAACCAATTGTTAGTGTTGCCTCTGTTGTGGTGGACGAGCTTTAAACAAGCATAATCGGAGCCTCCTGTCCTGACATAGAATTCAAAATTTGCAAACATTCGTGACAAGAATTTTCAATTCTATTAACCCCTTTACTGCTAAGGCTATTTTCTTTCTTTTATGTAATTTCCATTGAAATCAATGGAAAGTCCATGACGAGTTACCCTTGTCATTAGCGGCGAAGAGGTTAAGGACTAGGAGGCGAGGATTATCCCACCCAGATTGTAATTATATTGGTATTTTCATGTACTGTATAAAATTTGCATACTGTTACAGTTACAAATTTCCTGATTTTTCCCTCCCCTGTATTACTTTACTTTTCTCCATTATTGGGATATTACGGCTCTGTATCTGTTACAGGTTCTGACCAGAAGTGATGTGGTTGTTCTACCTCGAGAGCCTCCTCTGTCTCCTTGCGCCCGGATCACGGATGCCTCCATCTTCGGTTACAAGATCCTGTGGATTTCGGCGGCTTGCTTGGAACTTTTGCTGTTGCTCTACCTGGGATGTTTTTTGATGTGGAACTGCTTACCCAAAGAAAGAGGAAGAAGGACTAATATGTGGACCTTATATAGTGTTTCCTCTAGGGTCATTCCCAAGTGTTCATGGGATTTGTAGTTTTGTTTTTTGATTGGCTGCTGAGCATTTCATTAAAGAAATGAGAAAGCATAATCCTCGCCTCCTAGTCCTTAATAGAATTGAAAATTCTTGTCACGACTGTTAGCAAATTTTGAATTATGCACTGTCTCCTCCTCCGCCGCGTCTGCGCACCAATCTAGGGTGCGCTGATGATGTAATTCCCTGATTCCCGTGAGCAATTCAAATTGCGCGTGACTACAGTGACGAGAGTCACGAGACAAGTTGTCTGCAGAGGTGCGCACTTCTACACCGTCCGGAGCAGCCATAATTTAATTATTCTACTGGCTAGCTGACTAGCTGTAGCCCCCTTGTGTCTGCCCTCAAAACGACTGTAGTGCAGGAGGTGAGTACGTTTTTCCGCCCGGCACCAAATGATTGTGTTTATGATGTGGTGGCTCAGAGAGTTGGCGGGCCTCACGTAGTGGCGGTGGTCTGACTCTGGTCTGTGTCCTCCCTGAGTGCCTCTTCCAGTTCCTCAAGCCAGGGGGGGACCTGGAACCGTCCGACTCCTCACCCCAGTTATTCTAGGGTTACCGTGTAGCTGCTGGGAATATAATCTGATGACCTGTCAAGCCGCAGCAGATAAGGCGGGCTCTGGTTTCGCGTTGTCTTTGGCCCTGGCTGGCGCTATTACAGAGAGCACCCACCGCTCGCTCGCTCATTTCCTGTGAGGAGAATGATTGGCGGACTGATGGGGTGCAGGAGACACAGGCAGACATGATTTAAGTATGAATAATATTTATTGTGGTTTAGAGAAGTTATTTTATGTTATGTTATGTTATGTTATTTATTTATTTCTATAGCGCACGGCTACTCAAAAAGAGTGTCCCGGCGCTTTATTGGAGAAAGAGACAATACTGCAACATAAAAACATAACACCAGATAAAAAACTAACAGAAGAGTGGGCCAGAGATTCACGGAATACCGGCTACTGAGTGAACAGCCAAGTTTTAAGGCCTTTCCTAAAAGCCAATAGGCTGGTGGCTCCCAGTGTGAGTGGTGGCGGGAGGGAAAGAAAGATAGCCGAGAGAAAGGCACGCCGAGAGGGAGGAAAGGGGAGATGAAAAGGATTGGATAAAAGGACGGGTACTAAGAGGAAGTGTGGCCGAGCCATTCTCACAAGAATTTGGGGATGCATTTTTTCTATTTTTGTTGTTTTGTGGCATAGAAGTATCGTATCACTCACCTGTATTGCTTTCCAAAATGTTTTTCCTTTCAGGGATGGATGTGGTCTTCTTTCCAAAGGGCATTGCCCTGTAAAATGCAGGTGTTTTGTATTAAGCGCTGGAGCACCCCGTGGTGGTTCTGTGAGCCTATGCAACCTGTCTGTCAGTGAGTGTGAAAGGGAGAGAGTGATGGAAGGTGACACCATCTAGGGGTTGTCTCTGAAAGGCCTGGAGTGTGGTTGGTGACTGGTGAGAGCCTCAGCGAATTTGATGTATGCTTGAGGGAGTGTGTGACAGCCCCCGTAGCACGGCTTTTATATTTCCGCTTTGCACAGCGGACCCCAACGAACTCAAAAATTACCGCCCCATATCGCTCCTTCCTTTCCCGGCCAAAGTCATCGAGAAAGCTGTCAACAACCAACTCGCCGCTTTCCTCGAAGCCAACAAATCCCTCGACTCCTCACAATCTGGCTTCCGAGCAAAACACAGCACGGAGACCGCCCTCATCGCAGCAACAGACGACATTCGAACTCTACTGGACAATGGAGACACAGTCGCCCTCATCCTCCTCGATCTCTCTGCAGCCTTCGACACAGTCTGCCACAACACCCTTTTACAACGCCTCAGAAACATCGGAATACAAGGAAAAGCACTTGAATGGATCACCTCGTTCCTCACCGGATGAACGCAGAGAGTCCGCCTTCCACCATTCAAGTCCGAGGCCACTGAAGTCGTCTGTGGTGTACCACAAGGATCATCACTCAGTCCCACTCTCTTCAACGTATACATGAGCCCCCTTGCGGCCATCGCTCGCCAACACAATCTCAACATCATCTCTTACGCGGACGACACTCAACTGATCCTTTCTCTCACCAATGACCCCAGCACCGCCAAAACTAACCTACATGAAGGAATGAAAGAAGTTGCCGAATGGATGAAACACAGCCGTCTGAAACTGAACTCAGATAAAACAGAAGTCCTCATCTTAGGTACATCCCCCTCTGCATGGGACGACTCTTGGTGGCCGGAAGCCCTTGGAAAAGCACCCATCCCGACAGACCACGCTCGGAACCTAGGCGTTATCCTGGATTCTTCACTCTCAATGAACAGACAAGTCAGTGCTGTATCCTCATCCTGCTTCAACATTCTTCGCATGCTCAAAAAAACATTTCGCTGGATCCCCACCGAAACCAGAAAAACAGTCACCCATGCTCTGGTCACGAGCCGACTGGATTACAGAAACACCCTCTACGCAGGTACTACCGCTAAAATCCAGAAGAAACTCCAACGAATTCAAACCGCCTCAGCCAGGACCATACTAGACATCCCGCGCAACGAACACATCTCTGGCCACCTGAAAGACCTCCGCTGGCTGCTTGTCGATAAGAGGATCACTTTCCGACTGCTGACCCACGCACACAAATCACTCTACGACATCGGACCAGAATGCCTCAACTCTCGACTGTCCTTCTACACCCCCTCCCGCCAACTTCGCTCTTCCAGCCAAGCCCTTGCCACTGTACCCCGCATCAACAAGACCACTATGGGAGGAAGATCCTTCTCATACCTTGCAGCTAAAACATGGAACTCACTCCCCACTTACCTCCGCCTTACCCAGAACCACCTAGCATTCAGAAAGCAACTTAAAACGTGGATATTTGACAAGTAATCCTCCTCCCTTCCCTAAGCGCCTTGAAACCCTCTGGGTATGTAGTGCGCTATATAAATTCTTTGACTTGACTTGACTTGACTTGTGCGACTGCGAGACGCAGAGAAAAACAACAAGAGAGACCTCATTTCATGAAGGGCCATATCTGCATACACATTTTCCCATGCTTTCCATGTGGCAAAGGAAAGAGGCTGGGCTTAACCTACATAAATGACAAGGTAGCTAAAATGTCCCTTTGTTCTTTCTCTGCCCGCAACCTGTGCCTGCCACTCGCATGTACCTTGACCTTTCTCTGGGTCCACACAAGGCCTTGAACCAGTCAGCATCTTCATGTGTGCTGTAAGCAGTCCAATGCAGATCGACTTTGAGACACAGAGAATTTGGAAAAATTGGACAAATATTTACATTTTTTGATCTACATCACTGTTCCTTATGGATTCTACTTTAAAGCACAAATTATGCTTAAACATGAATTATCTTTTGTTTTGTAGTCAATTTATGATTGTGAACTACATCACACTGAGATACGTGGGAAAGGAATACAATAAAAAGAAGGGTGCAATGTTTATACGATTGTTTTCATCCACCACTCCACCATTCATAGGTAGGAAGGAGCGCACATTCAGTCTATGTGAACACTTTCTTATGTCTGGCTTTAGTCAATGCATTTTGATTTTACTGACATAAACATAATACATTTATAGGGGTTTTCGCCAGCCTACTTTATTTATATATCTGTAATTAAGTCATCCATATTTGTCTTCCACCCACAACAGCACACTGCACGTGGCAGTCCGCTTCAACCACTGGCAAACTTAACTGAGATTGAAGCAGTGCTTAATTTGAGCTGGTGGTTTCTGGTGCTCAGCACCGGTGGCACTCAATTGTCAACACCGGCACATAGACAAACTGCGCTACCAGGTGCAGACTGCCCTCATTTAGATATCAGCACAACAACGTTTGTTTATTAATTCAATTTACATTAAAATGGTCTAAAACATGTGCCACAATCCATTCTTATAGCTATGAGGGACTCAAATAGTCTGAATTGTCACACTGCTAGGTGTGTGGTGGTTAGTAGATGTGTTGGTACCGGTATTGGCAGCACTGGTAGGAGCTATGGGTGGTGAAAGGTACAGTGCCTTTCTGATGAGCAGCCCCGGCACTTATTATTTCACAAATTAAGCACTGGATTAAAAGCATTCTGCCCTTTGTCGAGGAGCACATCAACACATTCATTTAAGTGCCAGGGACTGACAATGTGTGTTAATTTAAACCAAAACATATATTTGCTTTTAGTATTGAGGAGGGCTGTAGATTCCACAAAAGTGGGCGACCGGAAGCCAAATCACAGTTATGCTGGCCTCAGTGCTCCTATGTTTCAGACTGTTATTTATATCTCCTCTAAATCACAAATAAACAAACTAAAAACATAAAGGAGCATGTTTAGTGCGCAATGCATATGCTGTACATAAATTTACATCGTGGCCCTCTTCATCTTATGAGTAGAATATTTTGTGAGCTGTCCACATTTTGTCTGAAAAGTGAATGAGTGGAAAGTATTTCCCAGACTCAATTCTACCCGCCAAAAACAACTGGTTGAGAGAAAGCCACCATTTCGGACCTCTGTGTCAAATATAGCAAAAATATCAAAAGCAGGAATGTTCATCTTGGCGGAAAACAACAGATGTGTGCCCAAAGCTCTGCAATGTGCCCCGTTTTGCGTCAGACACTAAATGAAAACATAGAGCAAATTACAGATGTCACTATATGTCTATATAACAAAAGACTGGGACCACGTAGCTGGGCCCTCAGCTGATAAACTGACAAACTCGAGCACAGTTTTTTTCCTGGACTGCAACCACAGACATTCAAAAGCATATAATGCATACACAGTGCAAGCTTATAAGATATTACAATTGATTGCGTTATTTGACTCCTTCAAAAACAATAAAGGAATTCTTTCCAAACTTTTGTAAAATATGTTCCTCTGTTGCATGGTCTGAGTCTTCCTCAAAAGCAAACATACAAGTTTATACTTTGGATAGAATTCCTTTATATAGGTTGGCAAGATGTCTAAAATCCCAAATATATTTAAAGTGATCTATTTTACAATCTTGACTTCCGGTGATCAGTCACATCTGCTGACTAGTTTAATCACCATTGCCCCCAAATTAAGTCTTACAGATTTTCTCTTCTCAGGTTCATTGAATATATTGTTTTGTCAAACATTCTAGCCTCTAACATGTGTTAGGCAACACTGATTTGCATATGTGTGGTCTCTGTCTAGAATGGGACACTGTGTGAAAAACAATGACCTGGAATGAAGTCTAAGCAAAGGTAAGAAGCTGGGATTAACAATATCATTCCCTTCATTGTATTGTCCCTTTGAAGCTTTGACCTGTGCGTGACAAGCACTGTAAAGAGGTCTTCCCTTTAAAAACTTAGGCCCCCATTTCTGAAAGTCTGTGGTGTGCAGAACACTAAGTGTTGGAACTGTTACTGCTGGCGTTAGCAAACTCCACTTGGCTTTTGAAATACATTAGCATCGTTTTGCTGTTTGTGTAATAACGAAATGGAGTAAACATCTCTGTATCCCTCTCTCTTTCTCTATCCCTCTCTCTCTCCCACTCTCTCTCTGTCTCTTTCCCTCTTGTGGCTCGCGCCCCCTCTTTCTCACTCCCTCCCACTCTTTCTTTCTCTCACCCATCTCTCCCTTTATTTTTCTCTCTCTCTTGCTCCCTCCCTCCCTCTCTCTCTCTCTCCCTCTCTCTCTCTCTATTTCTCTGTCCCTCTCTCTCGCTCCCTCACGTGCTCTCTATTTATCCCTCTCAATCTCTCTATACCCATCCCTCTCTCGCTCTCTCCCCCTCTCTCTACCTTCCTCTATCCCCCCTCTCCCTCTCTATCCCCATATCTCTCTCGGTTCCTCCCTCATTCTCTATCCCTTTCTCTCTATCCCTTTCTCTCTCTCCCTCTCTCTATCCCTCCCTCTCTCTCTCTCTTTTCTATCCCTGTACTTCTCTCCCCCTCTCTCCTTCTCCCTCTCTCTGCTCTCCCTCTCTCCCCTCTCTATCTCTCCCTCCCACTTCCTTTCTCTTGCCCCCTTTCTCTCCCTTTCTCTCTTGCTCCCTCCCTCTCTCTCTCTCTCTCTCTCTCTCTCTCTATCCCTATCCCTCTCTCTCTATTTCTCTGTCCCTCTCTCTCGCTCCCTCACGCGCTCTCTATTTATCCCTCTAACTCTCTCTATACCTATCCTTCTCTTGTTCTCTCTCCCCTCTCTCTCCCTCCCTCTATTCCCCCTCTCTCCCTCTCTATTCCCATATCTCTCATGGTTTATCTCCCACTCTCTATCCCTTTCTCTCTATCCTTTTCTCTCTCTCCCTCTCTCCCTATCCCTCCCTTTCTCTTTTCTATCCCTGTATTTCTCTTTCCCCCTCTCTCTCCCCCTCTCCCCCTCCCTCTCTCTCCCCCCTCCCTCTATCTCTCCTCTCTCTCCCCCTCCCTCACGTGCTCTCTATTTATCCCTCTCAATCTCTCTATACCCATCCCTCTCTCGCTCTCTCCCCCTCTCTCTACCTTCCTCTATCCCCCCTCTCCCTCTCTATCCCCATATCTCTCTCGGTTCCTCCCTCATTCTCTATCCCTTTCTCTCTATCCCTTTCTCTCTCTCCCTCTCTCTATCCCTCCCTCTCTCTCTCTCTTTTCTATCCCTGTACTTCTCTCCCCCTCTCTCCTTCTCCCTCTCTCTGCTCTCCCTCTCTCCCCTCTCTATCTCTCCCTCCCACTTCCTTTCTCTTGCCCCCTTTCTCTCCCTTTCTCTCTTGCTCCCTCCCTCTCTCTCTCTCTCTCTCTCTCTCTCTCTCTATCCCTATCCCTCTCTCTCTATTTCTCTGTCCCTCTCTCTCGCTCCCTCACGCGCTCTCTATTTATCCCTCTAACTCTCTCTATACCTATCCTTCTCTTGTTCTCTCTCCCCTCTCTCTCCCTCCCTCTATTCCCCCTCTCTCCCTCTCTATTCCCATATCTCTCATGGTTTATCTCCCACTCTCTATCCCTTTCTCTCTATCCTTTTCTCTCTCTCCCTCTCTCCCTATCCCTCCCTTTCTCTTTTCTATCCCTGTATTTCTCTTTCCCCCTCTCTCTCCCCCTCTCCCCCTCCCTCTCTCTCCCCCCTCCCTCTATCTCTCCTCTCTCTCCCCCTCCCTCTCTCTATCACTCCCTCTATCTCTTTCCATCCCTCTCCCCATCTTTCTCTCATTCCTCTCCCTCATTCTCTTCCTCTTTTTCTCCCTCTACTTCTCCCTTTCTCTTCTTCTGTCTCCCTCTCTCCCCCTTCCTCCCCCGTCTCTCCTCCCCACGTAAAAACATAGCCAGACCTATTGCAGCAGTCAGTGCTTGTTCATGCTCCCAGCGTTTCTACACAATATTTTTTGTCAATGAATGTATTATGCAGACATCTTCATTTGTTTTTCATGAGTGTTCAGACCTCTTGGCAGATCCGCCTGGGGGTTGGGGTATTTATTTTATTTATGCGTTTTTATATAGCGCGGACTTTTACCCGAAGGCGTCAGAGCGCTTCACAATAGGAACAGAGCTGATACATGAGGGGAACATTAAATGTGAACAGATTACAAAAGCAGACGTTAAGTTACATGAGGTAATTGTGAGCAAACAAAATACATGAGGTAGCAAACAGTGCACAGGAGGAAAAAGTGACAAGTGTGCAAGTTACAAGAGAAAACAAAGTACAATTAGAGGTATAATACTGCAATATATGCTAGACACTCAGGAACAAGAACAAACGTTACGTAGGCAATGGTCGCACTTGTGCAAATATCAAAGGCAAACAAAATGTGAGAGGTAGCAAACAGTGTGTTACAAGAGAAAAGTGGCGTGTGCATGTTACAAAAGAGTACCAAACACAGGTACAAGGATAATACTGCAATAAATGGCAAACACTCCAACCACAGGAACACACTGGGAAGGCGCTACCATAGTCATGGCGAATAGAATTTTCAGTAATGGGAGGTCTTCCTTCAGATAATAGTGAGGACGTGAATTACTTTTGGAGGTGTCTTTGGAGGAGGAGAACTTTAAGGTCCGTTTTGAAGGCCTGGGAGGAGGCAGTGGTCCGGAGCTGAGGCGGAAGGGAGTTCCAGATTCTCACCGCGTTGCCTGAAAAGGATTGGGCCATCGATCTTTCCTTCTTGAAAGTGGGAGGTTCAAGCAGTAGATTTTCCGCATTATGTGATGGTTTAGAGCCTCCAGAGAGTTTCAGTTTATTCGACAGGTAGTGAGGAGAGGAGGAGTGTAAGGCTTTGTGGGTGATGATATAGGCAGTCTTGTAGATAGCTCTAGCCTCGAAGGGAAGCCAGCAGAGGGTGGATAACATCGGTGTGATGTGGTCGCTTCTTTTGGCCCCATGAATGAAACGAGCTGCTGAATGGAGAACAGATTTAAGGAGGGACAAGTGGGATTTGAGGAGGCTAGTAAGAAGAGAATTGCAGTAGTCCAATCTGGAGAGGACCAAAGATCGCACCAGGGTTATAAGGTCCTGCTCTGGGAAGAAGCGACAGATTCCCCAAAGAAGGCGCAGTTGGTATCGAGCAGACTTTGCAATGGAATTGATGTTGGGGATTAGATTGAGTTTATTTTTGGAGCTCTCTGAAAGAATGCCTATGGGTACATATGACTGGGTGGGTAACCTGATGTTCTTCAAGGTCAACATCTGCTATTTACTGTGCTTTGAAAGTTGATACAATTGGAATATGTAATGAAAAATGTGCTGTAAAATTCACCATTTTGGTCTGTCATTTTCCAAAATTTTCTTGGGGGGGTTAATCCCTCCAAACCCCCCTAGTAGAGGTTGGGCTCGCTCGCTGCGCTCGCTCGCTACGCGCTGGACGGGGGCTGGTCTGCCAAAATTTGCCAGGGCTGGTTTCAGTTCCCAGTCCGGCCCTGGGCACTGAGCCTCGCACACAACATGCCTCAGCCAGATGGCCTATCTGATGCATCTGTTCCGGTGTACAATGTAGTCTGTGTATGAATTTGAAATATAGGAGTCTGAGTCCGTAACTGGGCGAAAGAGCCCCAATTTGTTCACAGTAATAAGTCCATTGTGCCTCTGTAGGTGGGAGGACTATGTCTGCTGCCCACCCAGCTAAGGCCGTGGGGGTGCAGACCGGTGCCTTATCTTGCATGGTGGCACACAGGTGTGTGACTAGTCTATGAGGGAAGGCGTTAGTCAATATGTAATTAACTTCATATAGTGTAGGTGGAGGTTCAGGAAATGTAGTGTGTTGCACCCTGCAAGTGGCATGAATCTGATTATAGAGGAGCGTGTCGAGCATGGTGGGGTCTCCTCCAGTGTCAGGTTACAAATCACCATACATATATACTTTTTTACTATGTGCCCGCACTTTAGCGCTTTCATCATTTAGGCCCGGCAGCATTGGTTTGTGAGCTAAGGGGATAAAAGGGGTATATAGGCAGTTCACTGAGCCGAGTAGCGGAGGCCATTCCATGCCCAACATTAACACTTTGAGAATGTTTATGTGTTTCCCCTGCATGGTGTACAGTTGTGTTCTGTTATCCCTCTCTGCACCTCTCGCAACCTTGTGATCTTGGTCTCTTGATTGTGGATCACTTTCAGAAGAAAAGACAAGGAAGCTACTCTTCATCTGCATTTGGACCAACAGATCTGCCTCTTTTCTGTGAGCCCTTCGAAATGTGCCCTTTTCAAAATGCCTTTCTGGAAACATTAGGAAAATGTATTCTTGCGTCTCCTGCTTTCTCAGTGCCATCAAACCGTTGGGTGAGTAGATATGCTACAAGGAAAGTTACTAACACAACATTTCTTATACACAGACCACGAGGTTGCACTTGCATAACCCCCTCCCCATCAAATCACCTTGCTCCAGCTGTAGGTCCCATATAACCCCAAAAGAACCCTTCCTGCATCCATAGACTATTTCACTCTTCTGTTCAGCATCCCTAACTCGAGCTATCACCTCCCAGTTACAAGGACCGATAACGGTAGCAAATCACTGCCCTGAGATCAGGACTCTGCATACCTTATTTCTGTATCCACGCATGATAGAGGGGAGTCATGTTAAATTCTGTGCCTATCGCGCTACACTTCAAGAGCTGAAATCAAACAATGTTGCTTGTGTCCAGGAACTAGAAGTCACACTAAAGTGCTTTTTACTTTTTGCCTGTCGATCATGGTGAAGGTCTTCAATTTGTGAAACATTTCTTTTTTTTTAAGTTCAAATAAAATTTTTATTAGGGTAAACAGAATTGTCATTACAAAAAGTAAAATGCAATACATCAGTATCGATAGGAATAATAAGCTAGGATAACATTATTAAAGTACATCAAAAATAAAAAGCGAAGGGGAGAAAGAGGAGAAGGGTAATCAAAAAATAGTCAATGAGGCTTGGGATGCAAGGTGTATACTCGATAAGGCTTTGTTCTTCAGGAGACAGTGCAAATATAAGCTGAAAACTAAGTGTTAAATAAAGAGAGGGAACAAAAGGCAATTCATGGGGGTTTCAAGACCTCTTGCTGCGATGGGGGAAGGTGAGATGAGCGTTTGGCGCAAACATCCAAGTAAAGGGTAACAGGAAGCCACAACGCATGTCTTTTCGGGGCTAGGGTGATGGGATAAATAAATGCAGTATCCAATCTATGATTAAAACATACATTGAACCACCAAGCTTTAAACGTAATATCCTTAGAATTCTTCCAGTTAACAGTAATCTGTTGAAACGCAACAGCTAATAGTAAATCAATAATATGAACATTCATTTCAACTTCAGTCCAGGAAGAGGACAGTGAACCGAGGAATATGTCAGTGATAGAGAAGGGGATAGAGGTATGAAAGATAGTATTAATTTGATCCCATACTTTGATCCAGAATGCTTGCGTGTGAGGGCACAGGAAAAGCATGTGGAAGAGCGTGGCATTGGGAGTGGAGCAAGACCAACAAAGGTCTGGAGTTGTAGGGAACCTTTTGTGGAGAAGAGAAGGCGTGTAAAGAAGTCGATTGTAAAGAAAGAAAAGTGTTTGCGTGAGAGAAGCGGCTCTGGAAGACTTGCGAAGCTTGATCCAAATTTTATCCCATAAAGTAGTGGGCCAAGAGACTTCGAGTTCAGATTCCCATTGCGTCTCCACCGCAGTTTTAGGCCGGGGTAATGGAGGGTTATGGAAGGAGTGATAAATGGAAGATGCTGAGGGGTTTGAGCGTAGTTGTGAAACATTTCTACGAAAATGACATTTCAAGGCTATCCATTCTTTAAAATGCATACATTTTAAGCAAGCAGAAACTATGGTAAAGCTGATAGATGAATCGTCTGCCTATTTTTGGTCCCACACAGTAACCAACAAGTTACAAACTTTCAAATGCGTTGAATATCACAGCAGGGAGACTGATTTCGGGTGATTTGGTCAGGGCCTGAACCACTTTCTTTTTTTTTGGTATACATTAGGTCTGACTTGACAACGCACTTGTCTGTCAACGTATTGTTACGAATTACACTTTCTATAGAATGCTTGAACTGCAAAGCATGAACGGCTGTTATATATATCTCAAAAGTACACTGAAGGTGTACCTGCGGACACGTGATCTAGCGGCTAGAGCAGGTGGCCTTGGAATCGAAGCACCAGATTCAGCCCATGACCTTCGTTCAATATTCTGTGAGTCTGGAGAAATCACCAATCGCCCCCCCCCCCTGCCTAAATATGTAATGAATACAGGGTTGGTTGTAAAACACTCCAAATCCCTCGGGCCATGGTGGTGCTATATAACCTGTGCAAAAAAGGGGTCACATTTAAAAAATGTTGCCATAAATCCATTCTGGACAGAAATCAATCAGTTTTGTTTTTGTGTTTTTTTACTGCAATGTTCTTTAATATCATAGGCAGGACTTGCATTTTGCCTGTTGACCTGCTTCACATGCACTGATAAGCAAGCATTTCTCAAATCCAGTAGATGCAGCTTTAATGTGCCACTGCCGGCATGCAGGAATGCATTTCACTCACTTTGGTACTCAAAAACCAGAAGAACTGTTGGCTTTGCCAATGCTTGTCATTCTGGGCTGAGTTGTGTGTGTGGGGGTGGGGGGTGTGGGTCAGGTTTCTGTGTACATAAAGACAAACACCAATCCTTGCCATGGAGATATATAAGGATCTGTGAGGAAGAGGCAACCTGAGTCTTGCAATTATGAGCGGTAGAAGAGTGCACCCAGGGGAGATAGTTCAGGGTCCACCAACCACGTGCGGGATGTGGAAGGAAAGTGCACCTCATTCACAAAGACAATGCTCTTACATGGAGACTTGCAAAATGGGACAAGCGAATCAGTAGACATCGCAAAGGAAAGTCATCACGTGGCACACTGCACATCCATGGAGCACACCAACATGTGGCTGCACATAGGACACATTGAATGGGAAAGGATTTGTTGCAGAGACAGATGTTGGCAGGGCAGGTTGTCTCCCAAGCTGATACAAAGAAGCAAGCCTCCTTAAAGCACTGCCAATAGACTGTCCATATAAAAGATAAACTCCAAAAACAGTTTTTCCTTTGAGACTGAGGAGTGCTCCAGCAATTAAACATGTATTTGCTTGTAACATTTAAGATGTATATTTTGTAAATTGATGTAGGGAGACAGTAGGAAGACTACTTCAGCTTTGTGGGATCCCAGGCACCGTCACCACTCCGCTAGTGCAGGAGAAAAACCTTGGGTATTCCCTCTACACCTCCCTACAAACCTCAGCTCCCCTATGAGGTGCACTTGGGCAGTGGGGAAGGAGTTTTCTCCAGCTCTATAGAAGGGATAACAGCTTTCAGCATTTGTGCTTCCACAATTCAGATCCCTGCCTCATTACAGCTCAAGGTGGTGTAAGAATGAAATCAGAGAGATCCAGTTCTGACTGGCCTCGCATCTGGGAGGAATGCCTGGAGCATTACATGAGGTTAAGCATCAATGGAGCAACCCTGTATTTCTGAAAACCTGGGCATCTTTTAGCACATAAACACAAATGGTTCTGTTGGATAGAGCTTATTACACATACATTTGTCTAATTAATTGATTTGAGATATTAAATCCAGAAAACACATAGGTTTATGTAACTCAATGCATTACATATATTCAATGGAAATTCAATAACAATAATTAATATCATTCAAATAGGTGCTCCATATGTTCAAAGTGAAAAGGCGCTTTTGCAGTGCATTCGGTAAAGAGTGGCAGTATATATAAACAGAAAACAAACTCAAATACTTTAATGGGGCTGTCCAAATTCTACTAGTCTAAAGTCTCTCATAGATAGGCTAGTTTAATTTCTCATAAGACACCCACAAAAATAGAAATTTGGCACAGGCAGCATATATACATCAACGACGTTTCGACCTTTCTGATACAGCGTATGTTTCTAAACATATGAACTGGTCTTCATCAGGACTGTGTATGGAACAATCTGCGTATCAAAATGTATGCTATCAGACCTCATGTGGTAAAGAGAGAATAAATAGCAGGGATTCACAGTTAGAAATCCGGAGGTCCTCTATTTTACATTTATAGCTCTTTTTAAAAATTATGGCGATACCTCCACCAGTTATGTGAGATCACGACACAGCAGCTGCGGCAGACCAGGGCAGGAGACAAACACATGAGCGGGTAATCAACAGCAAAGTAAGTCCCTTAAAAACAAGTTTAAAATAGAGCACTACAAAGATAAACAAACAGCTAAGCAGCAGCAGGAAACCTGCTTCTTATCCACTGTGCATCTGCTACACTATCCCTTTTAAGGTGTGGTAATGGTGATGAAAGAGCAACTAGACCGCTCGCAACCCCGGAAGTGAATTCCGCCGGGAATTGGTGCCGCTATGTTTCCTCCGCCCTCCACATAAACAGCACAGTACCTGCAGCAGACCTCATAAGGCTCAGAAGTAATTGTTCCTGTACGATAAATTATTTCAGTTAGTCAGATATTTAGGTTAAAAGACCGCATGGGAGAGGTTACCCTAAAGGACTATTTAAGCATTCCTGCAAAAGAGCTTGGTGCTTGATATTGCCCACAAGATACTTTATCAGAGCCGAAGAACAGGATGGAAAACACTAAAGAAAGAATGACATATTCAACATTCTGGAGTGCGATGGTGCTGCTGGATTTGTTAAGATGGGGTGTATGCAGGGGTCTTCCGGGGATTCGGAGTGGATGGTGTACATGATCTTGATGGTGTTGTCATCTTTGATGTTGGTCCAGACAAGCAGGCGGTTCATGCGTGCTGTAGTTGAGGGGGTGGGGGTCCCAGTGGATGCTGGGGTGGTGGCGGCATTAAAGCTGTTGTGGATGTCTGTGATCTTGCGATGGAAGAAGGTAGCCAGCGAGTCACACAGGTCTTGTGACGGTGGGATGTCGTTGGTGTTGGAGCTGGGGTTGGAGAGTTCCTTCATGATGTTGAAGAGTTCTATGCTGTTGTGTGCATTGTTGTCTAGGCGGTCTTTGAAGGAGGGCCTTTTGGCAGATCTGATGAGGTGTTGGTGTCTGCGGGTGGCATTCTTGTGGGCTGTGTAGCTTTCCGGTGTTTGTTCATGGGTCCAGTTTGTCTTGCATTTTCGACAGGTTCACTTGGAGGCCTGGAGGACTTCGGTGAAGCAGCTGGCTCTCTTGCTGGTGTGGGTGTTGGAGGGCTTCTTGAAGGTGGCGAGGGTGTTGGCGCAGTCGTTGATCCACTGTCTGAGGCTGCGGGCTGCAGCATCGGGGTTGGCCGGGTCTCCGGTTGGGCTCTGGGCGAGGGCGGTGGTTAGTTGGTCCGTGGTGACTTTTCTCCCGCGGCGGTGAGACATCTGCTGGGTGTAGTGGTGTGTGGTGGGTTTCTGGAAAGTAAAGTGATGCAGCGGTGGTCGGTCCAGTGGAGTTCAGTGGTGCGGTTGAAGAAGACGTGGGAGCTTGCTGAGAAGATGGGGTCAAGCGTGTGACTGGCGGAGTGGCAGGGTGTTGTGACAAGTTGTCTGAGTACGCGGTGGGCTAAGTTGGTTCAGGGCCCCGAGGAGGATGTAGTCTGAGGAGGCGAGGGCGTGTGTGCTGATGAAGTCGGCGATGGAGTCGCTGAACTGCAGTCGGGGTCACGCGCTGCTTCAGACGTAGACGATGTACATATCCTGCATGTACTGAATTTCAATTTTTCTGGACATCCTAGTATAATGAATCGAACCCATCTATGAAAAACATTAAACTTGTAGATTTTGTACAGGCCCATTAAAGTATTTGAATTTGTTTTCTGTGTACATGTACTATCACTTTCTTCTGTGTGAAGTGCATGAGCACCTTTTCACCTTGCACACATGGAGCACCTTTTTTTATTAATATGAATTCCTATAATTGAATTTCATTGAATATATGTAATGTATTGAGTAATACAGATTTATCTGTTTCCTTGATTTATTTCCTCATATGATTCATTACATGAGCTACTTATAGACTTGCCATATAATGAAGGGTTTAGTAACTGAACAAGAGAGCCTGCTTTAAAAATTATGGGGGATATTCTCAAGCCCCTATCGCCGCGTGAACGTCACTTTTTCTGACGATCCCGTGGGGATAGGGTCAGTGGCTTATTCTCAAGGCGTGATTGTACCAGGGGAAACCCAATAGACCCTTGTAGGCTTGGGCAATGATTCTTTGAGGTCAAAGGAATGCTACAAGGGATTTGTTTCTATAATATTCAAGCTCAGTTGGGAGTCGTATCAATAGTATCAAACTCCAGTGTACCAAGTATCACATATTTACAAAAATAGAAATTAATCTATGGAAGGAAAAGGAAACACGGAGAAATTATAAAATCTGTTCTTCAAAATTTTTTATATAGATTCAATAAAGTAAATTGCAATTCAGAGTATGGGGAGACATACATAAAAAGCAACGAAGAAGTGAAAAGGGGTATATATAACTTCACCACATCAATTCACAACTTAAACATCAACTCCAATCAATTAATAGCAACAACCAAAAGAAATTAATTAGTGATGGTTGTGTGCCTGTGCACTAGCAACAGAGAAGGAGATGATGTAGCTGTCGACCGATGGTTTTCTAAAGACGGCTGACACAGACCTTTCGCGACGTGACCCTGAGACCCTCTGCCATCCGTTTTGTATCACAAACTTCATGCGCTGGGTTGCTTCTCAGTGGTAGAATTCACATCACTGCTGAGACCACATACGCTTCGTATGAGAATCGTTTTTAAACATACAATTCCATATGAGAATAATACAACTGGAATTTTCAGGGGGTTTATTTTACCTGCAATCAACTTTATGGTCCTGATGATGGTCTTGACGACGGCAGCAATATAAGACCGAAACGTCGACAGCTACATCATCTCCTTCTTTGGATGAAAGGGTGGATGGATGTATGGATGGATAAAAGGTTGCATGAATGGATGTGTGAAAAGGTGGGTGGATGAATGATGGGTGGATGGATGGAAGGGTGGATGGGTAAAGGATGGATGTATGGATGGAAGGATGAAGGGGTGGATGGGTGAAGGATGGATGTATGGATGGAAGGAAGGATGAACGGGTGGATGGGTGAAGGATAGATGGATGAAGGATAGATGTAAGGATGAAAGGGTGGACGGATGAAGGATGAATGAAAGGGTGGATGGATGAAAGGGGGATGGATGGAAGGATGAAAGGGTGGACTGATGAAGGATGGATGGATGGATGGAAGGATGGATGGATGGATGGAAGGATGGATGGATGTATGGAAGGATGGAAGGATATATGGATGGATAAAAGGTTGCATGGACGAATGATGGATGTGTGAAAAGGTGGGGGATGAATGATGGGTGGATGGATGCAAGGATGGACGGATAAAGGATGGATGGATGAAAGGATGAAAGGGTAGATGGATGTATGGATGGATAAAAGGTTGCATGGATGAATGATGCATGGATGGATGTGTGAAAAGGTGGGGGGATGAATGAGGGATGATGGATGAAAGGGAGATGGATGTATGGATGGATAAAAGGTTGCATGAATGGATGTGTGAAAAGGTGGGTGGATGAATGATGGGTGGATGGATGGAAGGGTGGATGGGTGAATGGTGGATGGGTGAAGGATAGATGGATGAAGGATAGATGTATGGATGTAAGGATGAAAGGGTGGACGGATGAAGGATGGATGGATGAAAAAGTGGATGGAAGGATGAAAGGGTGGACGGATGAAGGATGGATGGATGGATAAAAGGTTGCATGGATGGATGGATGGATGGATGGATAAAAGGTTGCATGGATGGATGAAGGATGCATGGGTGGATATGTGAAAAGGTGGGGGGATGAATGATGGGTGGATGGATGAAAGGGTGGGTGGGTGAATGGATGAAAGGGTGGGTGGATGGATGAAAGGGTGGGTGGATGGATGTAAGGGTGGGTGGGTGGATGGATGAAAGGGTGGGTGGATGGAAGGATGAAAGGGTGGGTGGATGGATGGATGGATGGATTAAAGGTTGCATGGATGAATGATGGATGGATAAAAGGTTGCATGGATGAATGATGGATGGATGTGTGAAAAGGTGGGTGGATGAATGATGGGTGGATGGATGGAAGGGTGGAGGGGTAAAGGATGGATGTATGGATGGAAAGATGAAAGTGTGGATGGATGAAGGATGGATAGATGGATGGAAGGATGAAAGGATGGATGGATGTGTGAAAGTGTGGGTGGATGAATGATGGATGGATGTGATGAGGTCTAACAGGCGCATTTATGGTTGTCAAAAGATGATGATGAGGAGTACCAGTTTCTAGAAACTTTTGTCGGAAGGGGGTCCTTACCCCTAAAAAGGTTTTACAAGGGGGTCTCGGCATCAAAAAGTTTGAAGACCTCTAGCCTAGGGTGTAGACTCCTACCGAACTCAAATAAACGAGGATTGGCGCCAGCAAGGAGAGGCCTAAACATACCTGAGGTGGTGGCCCCTACAATGTGCGTGATGGAGAACGCTTGCCACCTCTTCTTTATTTTTAGGATCAGATACCCAGATACCTCGGGCATTTGCTTTGTCTTAATTGCACAGATATTCACTGGGCATGATCAATATCCATTCTAGCATGAGATTCTCTTTTCGGGAGGATACCCATTTACGTCGTAGCAACATATGTAATCATGCTAGGAATTACTCGGGTGCCTCAATGTCATGAGGCCCTGATGCCCTCACACCGGAATGCTGAGGATGCGTTGCACCTACCTGGACTGTTGAGAGCCCAAGAACGAACCCTCTAAGCCAAACTCCTATCTGCCTAGATTGCCCCATCACAAAGCTGATCATCTGAGCCCGCCTGTGCCAGAAACACAGCGTCACATACTTCAGTATCTGCGCATGTGAATATATAACATGACACAATTTAGGGAGACTACCTTGCTGGCTGCCAATCCTACTAGCTCTGCGATTCGGTTTCTGGGCCACTTGGAGACCCAGCAATACATCCCTGGAATGGCATGAACCTTTTATGGCGAGAACTTCATGGTGCTGTGGTATTCCATGACTTGATGTCATTTGGAATTACCTGGTGTCATTTAGAATTATTCTGTGTCATGTAGAATGTTTTTACTTAACTAGGACAGTTTTCTGTGGACTGGATGCTGTAAGGACTTCTCCACCTACTTGTGGTTGTCAAGGTGTTCCTTTGGAATAAACCTACCAAGAACCTACATCTTGTGTCCTGGATTTACTACATAATTACTGGCGACGATTGGGGATAGGAATTTCAGAAGGATACAGCGTTCACTTCTTTTTCTGTTGGGTGAAACATTACCTTCATTTTTTTTCTTCTTTTATTTAAAAGAAAACCTTGTTTCTTCAATGCTGAGAAGTTCCTCTACAATGCAGTTTTGACCATTACGAAAAGGACCTGTTTGATTTCTCTCGACAAATGTAAGTTTGTTCTCTTTTAATTTTAAACCCTGCGCCTGCACGAAATTCATGCCTTTCAACCGCACTCATCGAGCGGTGTTTTTATCAGGCATTGTAGATCCCAAATTGCATATTCGGGACTTGTTTTGCTTATCGTGTGCAGTTTTCCCTGACTTGTTTACATTCAAAGGAGCTTACCTCGAGCCTCCCGAAGTTCGCTTCTCCCTGAACTGCTCACGGGGCATTGCTCGAGCCTTCCGCCTCTCGCAGTTCGTCTTCTATTCGGCCTGATCACGGAGCATTGCATTCTGGGATACTCGCGTCATTGCGCACGTCATCGCGCACAATAAGACGTTCAAGGCGGCCATCTTAATAAAGTTTGAAGCTCAATCTTCGTGTTTTCTCTGAGTCTTACCAACGAAGGAAACATTTATTTATAACAACCTACAATTTTACTATTTTTATTTTATATGCTTCACTGCAGACTTCTACGGCAATTTAAAGAGAGGAAACTTCATTGCCACAAGTTAAAGAAGGGAAACTTCATCTCAGCAAGTCTATACTACGGTGATTTGCACACCACTTCAGTTCAGCAAATCTATACTACGGTGATTTGCACACCAATTTAATTTTATATTTACTTACTTATTTATATTGTTTTAATACTAACCTCTTTCATTACAGAATGTCTAATATTGCTGCACCTCCTCATTTTCTTCAAGTTGCAGGTGATCCTACCATAGAATGGGATCTTTGGTACCCCATGTTTATTGCATATGTAGAGGTCTTAGAAAAAGATGGTTGTTCTGCAAAAAGGAAACTTGCTCTTTTGAGACATTGTCTTGGGGGTGCTGGTATTAAAGAATTTGATAATTTACCACCTTTAGAAGATAATGGTGATATGGATGTTTTTGATAAGGCTGCCAAACAAATGAAGATTCGTTTTGGTAGAAGAATAAACACTGTAATGGAAAGATTTAAATTTTATTCTCGTGAGCAGAAACCTGACGAAACAATTGAAGATTGCGTTGCAGCATTACGTTCACTTGCCTGCACCTGTGCTTTTGAGACTATATCATATGAACAAGTCCTTAGGGATCAAATCATGATGAAAACTAAAAGCAAAAAGATCCAAGAAAGACTTTGGTTGGGTACTGAAACTACATTAGCTGCAGTAGTAAATATAGCAAAAGGGATAGAACATTCTGAAATTTTTGTATCTGAAATTAGGGGAAAACTTCAGAATAAACATGTCCCTGAGGTAGAAGTGGCCATTGTTAAAAATCAACCCACTTTGAGTGTTTCCACAGGTAAAACTAATTTCAAAAAGGAATATGTTAAGAGTCCCAATGATAATAGGAACTTTATCACGAAAAGTACTTTACTTTGCTATAGATGTGGAAGTCCCAACCATGTTGGAAATTACAGAGGTTGTCCTGCCTGGGACAAAATCTGTATAAAGTGCAAGAAAAAAGGGCATTTTGGTAATGTGTGCAGGTCTGGCCAAAAAATCAATTATATTTCTCCTGAGGAAGAAGAGGTTCTCAATAGTTTGAATTGTATACTTTCCGTTGATGAATGTGTTCAACAAAAGTTTCCTTCTTGTACAATTCTTATGGATGGTAAACCTGTTGAAGTCTTTGTTGATTCTTGTGCATGGTACACCATTATTAGCAAGAACGTTTTTGAACAATTGTGGGACCAAAGAGGATTATTAAGTCCAGATATTTATCCTGGTGGGTACACAGGACAAAAGATCGCTTTAGAACAGAGGTCTTCAATCTGTGGGGTGCGACCCCCAGGGGGCTCGTGGAGTCCTTGGAAGGGGGTCACAGATTCTGCCAGAGCACGCAGTTCCTGGCGGTGGGCTGATCGAGGGTGCTCACGGTGGAGGCCTAATTCA
This sequence comes from Lissotriton vulgaris, assembly GCF_964263255.1. Lineage (NCBI taxonomy): Eukaryota > Metazoa > Chordata > Amphibia > Caudata > Salamandridae > Lissotriton > Lissotriton vulgaris. Next base: position 1,962,955,214 of record NC_141691.1, read on the forward strand.
CACCGAGGTGTGAAAAACATCAAAGCCTCATTAACAAGTAAAAGGTCTTCTAAAGACCTGTCAAGTACTCGGGTGTGGCTGTGTGTGTGTGTCCCTGAAGCCGTTTCGAGCTGGGGGAGGAGGAGAGGTGGGGGGGGGGGCGAGGGGGGCTGGGGGAGCAGGCTGTAGTGTAGCCCTTTGAGGACAATGCATATTGCGCGCCTGGAGCGGAGTCCCATGACACATCCCCCGCCCCCAGCAGGGAGGCACAGAGATGCCCTCCCATGATCGGGAAAGAAGGAAGAAGAGCAGAGAGATACTGACCCCTCCCCCCCCCCCCATGAGAGAGGCACAGAAAAGGTGGGTGGATGAATGATGGGTGGATGGATGTAAGGATGAAGGATGGATGGATGTGTGAAAAGGTGGGTGGATGAATGATGAATGGATGGATGAAAGGGTGAATGGAAGGATGAAAGGGTGAATGGATGAAAGGGTGGATGGATGGATGAAAGGGTGGATGGATGAAAGGGTGGATGGATAGAAGGATGAAAGGGTAGATGGATGGAGGATGTATGGATAAAAGGTTGCATGGATGGATAAAAGGTTGCATGGATAAATGATGGATGGATGGATGTGTGAAAAGATGGGTGGATGAATGATGGGTGAATGGATGGATGAAAAGGTGGATGGATGAAGGATGGATGTATGGATGGAAGGATGAAAGGGTGGATGGGTGAAGGATAGATGGATGAAGGATAGATGTAAGGATGAAAGGGTAGACGGATGATGAATGAATGAAAGGGTGGATGGATGAAAGGGTGGATGGATGAAAGGATGAAAGGGTGGACTGATGAAGGATGGATGGATGGATGGATGGAAGGGTGGATGGATGGATGGATGGATATATGGATGGATAAAAGGTTGCATGGACGAATGATGGATGTGTGAAAAGGTGGGGGGATGAATGATGGGTGGATGATGCAAGGATGGACGGATAAAGGATGGATGGATGGAAGGATGAAAGGGTAGATGGATGTATGGATGGATAAAAGGTTGCATGGATGAATGATGCATGGATGGATGTGTGAAAAGGTGGGGGGATGAATGAGGGATGATGGATGAAAGGGTGGATGATTGTATGGATGGATAAAAGGTTGCATGAATGGATGTGTGAAAAGGTGGGTGGATGAATGATGGGTGGATGGATGGAAGGGTGGATGGGTAAAGGATGGATGTATGGATGGAAGGATGAAGGGGTGGATGGGTGAAGGATGGATGTATGGATGGAAGGAAGGATGAAAGGGTGGATGGGTGAAGGATAGATGTATGAAGGATAGATGTAAGGATGAAAGGGTGGACGGATGAAGGATGAATGAAAGGGTGGATGGATGAAAGGGTGGATGGATGGAAGGATGAAAGGGTGGACTGATGAAGGATTGATGGATGGATGGATGGAAGGATGGATGGATGGATGGAAGGATGGATGGATGGAAGGATGGAAGGATGGAAGGATATATGGATGGATAAAAGGTTGCATGGACGAATGATGGATGTGTGAAAAGGTGGGGGATGAATGATGGGTGAATGGATGCAAGGATGGACGGATAAAGGATGGATGGATGGAAGGATAAAAGGGTAGATGGATGTATGGATGGATAAAAGGTTGCATGGATGAATGATGCATGGATGGATGTGTGAAAAGGTGGGGGGATGAATGAGGGATGATGGATGAAAGGGTGGATGGATGTATGGATGAATAAAAGGTTGCATGAATGGATGTGTGAAAAGGTGGGTGGATGAATGATGGGTGGATGGATGGAAGGGTGGATGGGTGAATGGTGGATGGGTGAAGGATAGATGGATGAAGGATAGATGTATGGATGTAAGGATGAAAGGGTGGACGGATGAAGGATGGATGGATGGATGGATGAAAGGGTGGATGGAAGGATGAAAGGGTGGACGGATGAAGGATGGATGGATGGATAAAAGGTTGCATGGATGGATGGATGGATGGATGGATAAAAGGTTGCATGGATGGATGAATGATGCATGGGTGGATATGTGAAAAGGTGGGGGGATGAATGATGGGTGGATGGATGAAAGGGTGGGAGGGTGGATGGATGAAAGGGTGGGTGGATGGATGAAAGGGTGGGTGGATGGATGTAAGGGTGGGTGGATGGATGTATGGATGAAAGGGTGGATGGATGAAGGATGGATATATGGATGGGAGGATGGGAGGATGAAAGGGTGGGTGGATGGAAGGATGAAAGGGTGGGTGGATGGATGGATGGATGGATTAAAGGTTGCATGGATGAATGATGGATGGATAAAAGGTTGCATGGATGAATGATGGATGGATGTGTGAAAAGGTGGGTGGATGAATGATGGGTGGATGGATGGAAGGGTGGAGGGGTAAAGGATGGATGTATGGATGGAAAGATGAAAGTGTGGATGGATGAAGGATGGATAGATGGATGGAAGGATGAAAGGATGGATGGATGTGTGAAAGTGTGGGTGGATGAATGATGGATGGATGTGATGAGGTCTAACAGGCGCATTTATGGTTGTCAAAAGATGATGATGAGGAGTACCAGTTTCTAGAAACTTTTGTCGGAAGGGGGTCCTTACCCCTAAAAAGGTTTTACAAGGGGGTCTCGGCATCAAAAAGTTTGAAGACCTCTGCATTAACACCTTAACATTGTAGTAAAGGGTTGGACTGAATGAAATGCGTAGTCTTACATAGTTTTGTGCATTTTGTGTTACTCTTGCTACTCAAAATGCTCTAAATTACCACCACACCACATGGTGTGATTTTATCACAGGATCATGGGGACAACACAAATGACCAGAATGTGTGTGGCTATTGTTTATGGACATTTGTGATTTTTTGCATAATTTATCATCATTTTTGAACAATGTCGCATAATTATGCAAATGAAAATAATTTGGCACAACATTAGTAAAGAGATGGTACTTAGAAAATACTTATACATTTTAATCTTCGAGACAATATCCTAAATATGAAGAAAAAAAACGTAAAGACCAAGAAAACCATATATGGTCTGTATCTTAAGATGATCATTTAACCACGATCACACAAAGCAGACTGTGGTATTTGGAACATAAATCATGCATTCTGCTTTGTTTTGTGATGCCTGAATATAATTTGTTTGGATAGAACGCCATTGGAATAACAGAACTCTATAAATACAGCAGATGTACTGACGCACTCAGATACATATTTATTGAGAATTTTATAAAAATGTTCATTTGCTGTATTTGGGGGAAGGTAAAATGTGTCATATTTCTGTAAGAATTTATTTCTTAGAAATAAAGATTTCAGAATCTGATTAAACCTCTGTGGTAGGATTTTCTACCCTGAAGCAATATTCTCCTTTTATTTCCTGTCCTGTGATCCGGAGAGCACACACGTTTGAAAGGCTTTAATGAAAGTATACAACTCGGTAACAGTTCTTGCAGATGTTTGTTCCTCTCTGTGGTAGATGGTTTGGTGCAGTGATCTTTATTCATCTTCTTTTGGGACTTTGTGCAGGATGTTTCAAAATATTGTCTATTGTCAGAAACTCCCTCTGGGGTAATATTAACAAGCTTTGCCTGAGGCCTGTGTTTTTTTTTATCTCTCCTCTATGTCCGTTTAATTCACACATCCCATAGAGGAAAGAACTGAGCATAATTAGTATCTAAGAATATTTAGCGCTTTGTGTACTATTTTTTATTTACATAGACTAGAGCACTATATGAATCAAATGTATACGAGATTAGACTGCTGACCTATTTTGGAAAACACTGTTTTATTCACAATTATTACCAGCTAAAAAGTAAAAAAAAAGATCAAATGAATTATCAAACACACAGGTTAATGGGCTAATGGTGATTGTACTAGTGAATATAGGCCCCCAGAATATTGAAGACAGATATCGAGAGGTAAGTGCATTTTGGGAAGTATAGACGTACTATTCAGAACTCCAAATCTGTACACCTTGAAGGTAAATGGAACGTGTAGGTAAACCTATATGCGGAGTTAGTTACCTGTTAATATTTGTTTGATATTTTGTCCTCGATGCTGTGCCCCATTGAGATTCTGCAGTCGATATTCAGGGTGCACTCTGCTCAGGATGTGTAATAGGCCTACATCCTGTAGTCAGCTCTAGAATGTAGACGAGAAACATGGTCTCAGGAATGCGGAATGAATGTTGGAAGAGTGATTTGTTGGGTAGATATAATAACTCTCCTGTTTCAATCTCACGGTTATGTCATTGAAGTGCAGAGTGACCTATCAGTTTATTATTCGTGCTTGATATTGCCAATTTACGGGCTATAGGTTGGAATTTCCCCTGAGTGACGAACCTGCAACTGCTGCCATTTTACCTTAATGACAAGTTCAGGGCCAATTTCCGATCCTGGTGAACACCACTGGGATCAGAATTTGAAATTTGCTGATAATTACTGATTGTGCATGTTATGCCTCTCTTCCAAGTTGAATACTTCAAATAGCAGTTTTTTTTTAAATTTCAAAGAATTTTATTGAGATTTTTTTCAACAACAAAAAGAACAAAAGAGAAACAATACAGCTTATACATTTGAAAAAATTGAATATCATTCAAAGAGATCACTTTTCCTCTTGGCTGTTGCATCCTAATCAGCGGGGCGGGACTGCGGCACGTATGGCGGCCGGTCCCCACACCATGAGCATGGCGGCAGACTGAAGTCCGCAAGCCATCGTAATGGGTCCCATAGTTTGCAAATCATTCAATATATATAGAGCGTTTCTGGAGGTTTGGTATTGGCAAAATATTTGTCAAGTGTCTTCCTTATGGAATTGTTACAGGATCTCCATGGAAAACTTTGAAGTGAGACGTTATCTGCCCCCTCAGGTGAGCAGCCCAATTTAACCAGGGATGAAGCGTTTTAGCTGCAGTATTTTTCCAGTTAGCAAACACAAATTTACAGGCGCAGTTAGTAGGATGCCTACCAGAAGGCTGTCATTATGTGATTTGATATGTGGGTCTAGGAATTACGCAGGAGCACTTAAGTAGCCAGGTATTTTGAACATCTGTTTTCTTCCACTCCACAACACTGCACAACACATTTTCTCACAAAAAGGCTTCTACTTGGGGGGAGGAGCCAAGATGGCGGCGGAGACGGACGTGTAATCGCCCGGCTCCCCGAGCCTGTTTTGCTACTAATCTATCCTGATTACTATTCTGCTTCAAAGTAGCCGCGAAAGGACGAGGGAGGCGCGCTGTTGTTGGTGGCTTTTCTCCGGTGCTCCTACCTGCCCGATTGCTGGTTGTAACGGCGGGCTTTCTCGACGACCGGTGCCGAGCCCTGGACCAGTGCCCCGGGTCGATGTGCCCAGCTGGAGACAGCCGGAGTTCCTTGGATCCCACCGAAGGGTGGTGTGCCTGCGTCCCCCGCTACGACTGCCTGTCAGGTGCCCGCACCGATTCCTCCTGTGACAGTGCTACTCGACCGGCAGTGGGTTCTCATCGCTTCGTCCCCTCAGAGCGGTGTTGAGGTGCGCCGCGCTGCTTTGTACTTGGTGAGGCGGAAATGGCCGCTGCGACTCGCCATTGCTTCACGCCGGGACGAGTCTCCATGACGGGACCGACAGGACTCATTGCACGCTAATGAGGGGAGCTCAGGAATTTGTATGAGATCGCTCCCCAGCTGCTTATCGTGGGATCCACCCGTACAAGTAGATACCCCTTTGTTGGTGCACAATATGGCGGTCGTCCCCTCTGCAACACGAATGGACTCCGTCTCTGCCCCTGAAGGTGTCGCCCTCCATGGCTTTAAGTGGCGGTCGGAACACTTTGCTGAACTCCGCACTGCCGATTCACTAGACCGGCCGCCTAACATCACCCATGCCTCCATCCTTGCAGCGCTAGCCGATTTAAGGGCAGACTGGCATGATCGCTACTGTGCACTCGGCGCGAAGTTGGAAGCAGCCGCCCTCTGGCCGGAGAGTGCCGCGCCAGCTGGCCCCCCTTGTGGGATCGACCGAGTCTCGCCTGATATCGAATTGGGGACATTGTTGCCGCAAAACGATCAGCTGGAGCAACATTCTGAGTCTGGAATCTCTGCAGGACTGCCGCCAGCCCATGTCGTGGAAGCTACATTGTTTCCTAGCCTGCCTCAGCTTTCACTGTCGGACAATGGACCCCTATCCTCGTTTGTGGCTCAGCTGGAGATGCAACTATGTTTCTACACTGCCCAGGCTGGAGGTGCTGTGGTTTTAAATCGCTGTTTTATGCTGCATTGGGTGGACTTGGGTGCAGCACTACTCTGGATCACTGTCATGGTTTGTGACTGGGTGTGTACAATCTGTGCAGGGGGACCTTCTCCTTGTAGATGGCGGCCATCTTACCCCTTTGTTCTATCTGGGGCAGTGTGTTATCCGGGGTCATATTTGGATAGACGCTTGAAATCTGGCCAGGGTTAGGAGTGACCTTCTTCGTGTTAACTGTGCTTGAGGGACGGGTGGGGGCCCGGGGCGGGACGCTTCCTCGACGCGTGCTGAAGCGATTTTGATGTATCTCCCTGCTTTCTGTATGTATGGACGCTCTGATTTTGTTGTGGTGGGAAGTGGAGAGATCTAATGGCCGGGGAGTTCGGGTGATTTGGAATTTGGCCCTCCTCCAGTAATAGGGAATTCTTTTTCTATTTCTTCCTTTCCTTTCTCTATATTTCGGGTTCTTTAGTGGGCGACAGGCACTTTGCTGGGGGGGGGTAGGCCGTAGCCTCCGCATTGATGTAGGGTGGGGGGGGGTTTAATTTCATACAGTTCATTTCTATGGGCCTTCTATTTTCTGCGCTTTTCTTTACCTGTTTCTGTCCTGGGTCCGAGGGAAGGGTTAGTGGGAGTGGGTGGCGCTATGCGTGGCGTGTACTTGCCAGTTTACGTTCTTGCTGCTTTGCCTTGATCCGCCATGTTGTCTTCGGTGCTAGCTTATACGGTCGATTCCATACTATGCTGTTGCCTACTCATGATGTGAAGTAATGATACGGACTCAGTACTCCTTGATCTCTATTCTTCACTGTTTATGTTTTACACTTCTAAAAATTTTAAAAATTAACCTTCACTGCTCCTGTTTTCCTGGTGGCACGTAATCGTTTGCAGAGTTATTCCATGATTGTTGCTATCCATCCTGGTGCCGCTGGGAATCTGTATTGCTCGCTCTTGTGCTAAAAGTATCGTGGCCGGCCTGACGGTTGTGGGCCCGTATTTGTTACATTTTTATGCACAATAAAGGTTTACAAAAATAAAAAAAATAAATAAAAAAAGGCTTCTACTTAAGCCCAGCATGCCTCAATCCGCAGCGGATTGAGAGGACCCCAATGATGAAGCATGTCACCAAGGGGAGACCCTGGTGAGTGATGGGACTCAAGAAAGTAATCTTTCTTTCTTGCTTAAGCAGACTGAATAAGTGGACTGGAGTAGAGGTCTCTTTTCACCCATAGTTAGGTTCCTATTCCGGTTTTTCTGTGTTCAGTTTTGTTAAAGGGCAGCATAAACCTGAGAAGAGGGGGATCTCTTACTGAGCACTTGTTCTTACATAGGCTAACTTTGAGTTTAAGAAAGTCATAAAGGTCTGACTGCGGGAAGCCAAGGTACCATAAGAAGTTAATGCTCCTAGATGCCTTATGAACCCAAAATATGTGTTCCTCTTGGATTTTTATTTTCGGGGGTTTGCAAAGTAAGAGTATGTTTTGATTGGGCAATTGGTGTTGCCAGGAATCTGTCAAACTTCAGCAGGGCTCTTTTGGTATTGTTAAAGATGTTTTAGTCCGACGGGGGGAATTTTGTTTTTGCTAGTCAGCAGAGTTCTGGGATGGATATCTCCAAGAATTTATTTTTCAATTAGTAGCTATGTGGGGGTATAATCAAGAGATTGAGAGAACCAAAGAAAGCATTTTCTTGCTAGAAAGGTAATGTTTGAAGTCTGCTAGATTAACACCATCCAGGTGTACAGGCAAGCTTACTTTTTTGATGGAATTTCTAGGGCATTTGTTTTGCCAAATAAACCTTTTTAGTAGCCTGTCAAGTTCCTGGTGAAATTCTACAGATAGTACCAGAGGTAACACATTTGTGAAATAGTTGATTATTGGGGTGAACATCATCTTGATGGTCTCGATACGACCCCACCAAGTGAGGAATTTAGAGCTCCAACCTCTGTTTTCTTCAGAGTTATATCTTCATTACGATGGAGTGATCCTAATAAATCTAAATTAAACTCAAGGCCCAGATATTTTATGAAATGTGTTTGCCAGGACAGCCTTGTAATTTTGAAGAGATTGTTGGCGCAGAGAATGGTTAGGCTCAGCATTTCAGACTTCTCCTTATTAAGTTTATAGTTTGCAACCCGTGCACATTTGTCTAATGTACAAGTATCAATTTACAAGTATCAATTTACAATGTCTCTAGTAAGAGGATATAGATTGGGATGCAATATTGGTCATAATTAAGATTACGTTGCCATGGGCTGCTAACTTCACAGTGGTATTAATAAGCTATGGAAGAATTAGCTCTAATATTGTGAAGTAAAGGTTCCAGGCTCTGGATAAATAGAGAGGGGACAGTTCTGCCTCTTACTTCTTTCTAGTTTTAAGGCGAGGGATAGTAGTCCATCAAATCTCACTTTAGCAAAGGGACCACTATAAAGGGCCATAATAATTTTTGTAAAGGTCTCACCTAAGTTATATCTCAAGAGGGATTCACGAAGAAACATCCAAGAGACCCTATTGAATGAGTTTTCAGTATTTAGGGTAACCACAACAGTTTTGGTGGATGCAGACTTGGCTCTCTCGATGATGTGGCATAAGAGGCAGGTGTTATCATTTGATAGCCTATTCTTCTAGAAACCCACCTGCATTCAGTCAATTAATCCATGTAATAGTGGTTTGAGTCTCTTACACAATACCTTGGCTTAGATCTTTGCATCCAAATTAATTAAGGAGATTTGTCTAAAATTCTTCACCTGCGTCGGGTCCTTGCCTTCTTTTGGAATTACCACCATAGTTGCCTCCTCGAATGTGCCAGATATGACTCCTGAGTCTGCAAACTTGTGGTAAAGGGCCAATATGGTTGTTTTAAGCATAGGGACAAATGTTTTAAAAAAGGTAGCTGTGTAGCCCTCTGGGCCCAGGGCTTTATGTAATGTAAGCAATTTAATTACTGAATCAAGCTCCCCAGACGTAATCGAAGAGATGAGATCCAGCTTCCCCTGGTCAGAGATAGTAGTAGGGGAAAGTTCTCTTTGCAGGATACTGCAAAGGCACCATAGTCATCTTTGTATAGGGACTGGTAGAAGTCTCTGAGAAGCTATAAGATTTTTGGGGGGCTTGTGTGGGTGACATTCTTTTTATCTTTGAGGGAAGTAATGCCTTCAAGGTTCTCTTTATGTTTTAAATAGGATGCTTACATTTTACTAGCTTTGTTTGCCACACACAGCTGTAGGCTTTTATTGATCAAGACTCAAACCTTCTCACTCAGGATTCTATTGTATTAATACTTTTTATTGGTGAGAGTAGAGAGGGTTTGGGCATCTGAGGCTGAGATATGAGCAAATTCTAGTGACTTAATGTCCTTTTCCAATTCTATTAGGTCTCTATTATGGGATTTATTCATCTTCGGTTTTACATCAATAAGGGCACCTCTACCATTGGCCTTCAGTATGTATAATGTGCAGAAGGGGAAGTTCTCGGAGACCACATTATCCGTCAAATAATTTAGTATGGTCTCTTCAATACTATCTCTGGACGTTATGTCCCTAATTGACTCATCATTAAATCTCCAAATTTTGGTGGGGGATTCTCAAACCTTATTCAGTGAGGGATAAGGTAATGTCAGAGTGGTCAGAAACTAATCTTGACAGTATGTCTGTCTGGTCAATTAAGTTAATGTGAGCTTTGGATATGAGAAGGTAGTCAATCCTGGAGTAGGATTTGTGGGGGCTGGAGAAAAAGGTTTTGTAATCCCCAAGTGTCATGAAGACACAATCTGGCATGGCTTGGATGGCACGGGGAATGGCAGATTAGCTAAGCTGCTCCTGCCACGACCAACAACAAAAACAAAATGCTATTCATAGCTGACCTAAAAAAGATGAAGCAGTAGTTCCTTGCTTCCCAACACCACTTGCATGATGTAGGCACAGTAACAGGATAAAGTACTGCCGTATTCTACCAATTGTCACCCTTCTGTACAGTGGACTCCGCCACAACCCAGGCAATGAGAGACAAAATTAATGCTGTCTCATAGCGATCCATCCACAACACGGAGACCACTAATGCCTGACTTACAATTAAGATGCTCTGATCAGCGCCTCTGCGATCCCGGTCAATTACCTGATTCTAAACAGCAGGTGGCATACCTGTAGAAGCAGAGACTGCTTTGCCTCGTGAGGGATCCCAGTAAAATCACCCCAGAATCTGCCTGACCTTAAAATGGTGGCCGCCCACAAGGCATAGTGTTCTTTGTTTATAGCCTGATTCCTAATGAAATGATAGTTTTAAACACTCTCAGTAAACACCTAACTTTGGGATAACAGTAAATATCAGGTGTTGTAAATGCCCCACCCTTTTCCATCAAACGTGGAATCAGAGTCTTCATGTAGAAGGGCCCAACAAATGTACGAGTATTTTCTTGCTAGTTTTAGGCTTCTCTGTCTCTTGTGTTGAGGACTAAGCTGCTTGTGCACTCTCTAGTCTCAGGTATTTTCCAGCTGTTTTTGTGCTCATAATACCTATGAGAGACTGTCTAGAGCATTCATTACATAACATTCAACATTTTATCTTTATCATATGGTGGAGCTACAATAGACAGAGCAAAAGAATGAGAGAGAAAGGGGAGAGAGGACTTAACGCTACAAGGTAAACAATGTTTCCTCCATGCATGTGTGATGAGCATCATAACTTGAGCAAAGACTGATGTGGACACTTTTCAATCGATTATCTACCTTTCATCCTGCACAGGAATGTAAAAATGTTTGATGCTTCTCTGCACATGGATCAGCCAGACAAGATGAAGTCCATGATGCAGCTTTCTTTCAATGTTGCTGTACAGGTCAGGGGCGTAGCTACTATTTGTGTAGCCGGTGCAGTAGCACCACGGCTCTGAGGGGCCCATTCTAAGATCACTGATACAACATCGACTCCTATAGCATCAAACTAGAAAAATGTTGAGTCAACAATATTGTATACAAAAATATCGACAACCAATACACCAAACAGAAATAGCACAAACATCGATAAAATAATATCATTTAAAAGAATCTTGATGACAAAAATATCGACAATAAGAATAAAGAAAACAAAAATATAGATAATATTAAAATAAAATGAAACACACCAAAAACATTGTTATAGTTAATATTGACAACACAAGCATACATAAAATATATATAAACTATACCGAAAATAACAGTTAAACATAAAAATAAAGTATTTGCAATAATATAATAAAATTACTTATTCCAAACATTTTAAACATACACTAAAATAAATAAATACCAATAAATAAAATAAATAAAATAAAAATCCCAAAACACATAGATAAACAAACAAGACAACATAAATAAAATATCACAATACCAAAAATAAATAAACATAAATACATATCATACATAACAAAAACTATCACATTTATCTACATACACATTTAAATAACAATAAAAACTATATAAAACAAACATTAAACATAATAAATATTAAACTAATTAAAAGGTAACTGCAAAAAAATTCAAAAAAGCTATCTCGACCAATAAATTTAAATTACACCAACACAAACCAATAGAAAACCCTAACTAAATAAATAAACACTATAAAAACAATCAATTAATGAACACAAAATGTATCATATAATGGACAAACACGAAGGAAGAACAAACTTTTACAAGACAGAAAACAGAACGGAAAAGAACTACACAAACAACTACTCTGAAAATCTCTAAATAAAGGTAGGAAAACAATTTTGTAACTAGATAAATAAAATTAGCTTACATTTTTTTTACTAAACTATAAAATGTTTTACCTTATGTGTCACAAATTAAACTTCACTAAAAATTCACCTACAAAATTCAAAACAAAGATTTATGTCCATAACAACAATAAAATCAACATTACAAAAAATATATAACAAAGTAAGAATATGACTTAACCAACAAATAAAGTAAAGGATTAAAAACGAAAACATTTAATAAAAAGAAAAGCAAAACTAGCCTACAAATACTTTTAACAGCTTCTACAGAAGTCAACAAAATCACAACATCAACGAAAAAAACTTCACACACTAAAAATAGTACGATTTTTATAACAAAATAAAAATAGAGTCTAAGGTGCCCATTAGGACTGTAGGCGGATCGCCCCTGCCGGGCCGGCAGTAGCGACTGCCCTCCCGGTGAGGGCGATCTGCCTGCCATCCTTCCATGAATGACCCCCCCACATAGGATGGCTGGGGGGGTCCGCAGTGGAGGGAAAGATCGCCCGCTGTTTTCCGCCGGTCGATTCGTCGACTAGGCGGATGAGGTGTTGAATATGGTGGCGATGTCTTCAAGACACCGTCAACCATATGATGATCATGGCCATGACCAGTTTTTTCATGGCAGCGTTTCTGCTATGAAAAGGCATGCGGTTTCTGCTATTCGGGGCCCGTTGTGGGCCCCCAGGGTGTTGGGAGAGTGGGGGGTGCACTTAAAGGGGAACCATGGAGGGGTCCATGCCTACATTGACATGGACAAGGTGGCACACCAAGCGGTACCTGTCACCTTGTGCATTCCAATGCACAATGCGCATTCCCAGCATTGTGGCAGGCGGTGTTGTGAGCACCGCCCGCCACATTGCTGGGAATGGGGGTTGCCACCGCCACAGTGGTGGTAGCATCATACTTGCAGTTGCAGGATTGCCGCACCCCTGTCAGACTGTGACGCATTCCATTACGGCGACGGGCAGACTTTGTCTGCCCGCCATCATAATGGTACCCTAAGTAATCAAAATAATCACATTTCCTAAAACGATAACTTTTTCTTTTATGTTTCACAGATTACACTTCACTAAAACTCCACCTAAAAAACTCTAAACAAGGATTACCTTAAAAAACAAGGAAAAATCAACATTAAACAAAAATATAAAAATAAGTAAGTATATAAATTAACCAACAGATGGAGCAAACTATTAAAAAACAATAAATTAAATACAAATCTAAATATAACTAATAAATACTTTTCTCTTCACAGCTTCTAAAATCTTCAACATACAACAACATCAATGACATAAACTTCATCAACTAAAAATAGTAAGTATTTTTTTCTCTCAACTAAATAACTATAGAAATTAAATAATGAAATAATTAATTAAAATGGAATACTTAACATTTTCCTCTTAAACCAACAGAAAAAAGAAACCAGTGAATCAAGCACGACATTGATAAAATATCCAACAAGAAAATTAAAGCAAGACTAATGTGAGTTTATTTTCAAATATAATAATTATACAAACATGTTTAATTTTCAAGACAAAGAAAATGGCAGAAAGAGCAAAATTCATCACATCACAAAAGGGAAAACTACTTCTGTGCTACATGGGGCTTTGCTTATACACAAGAAAAAAGAAGTGGAAATAAAGCCCATTGGACATTTAGTAAATACTACTATGGGAGAGCCACAACAGTAGAAACAAATGTAGCAAATGTCAGGAAACGCAGTCATCCCCCCAATGTGACAGAAAAGAATATCAGAGATGCTCTATAAATAATCAGAGAAACAAGCACCAGCCATCCAAACAGACTAGTACCCAAATACTAAAAAGAATATTCATTAGGGTCACTGAACCTGTCACAGGACAACTACCATCAATCCCCACTCTAAAAAGATTATTAGCTAGAACTAAAAGAGCTACTGCTCAAACACCACACCCCCAGCCCCCCAAACGTTTGCAGAAATAGAAATCTTACCGGAATACACTATCACCCACAAAGATGAGAAATTCATGATAATAACAGTCATGAAAAACTAATTATCTTCTTTGCCACCAACAACAACATATACAAACTAAAAAACTGCAAACATGGATGATGGATGGCACATTCAAAGATTGCCCCAAGCCTTTTTACCAACTATATACCATCCACAGCGAATATGAAAACACTAAGATCCCCTTAATATATGCACTACTCCCTAATAAGAAAAATACAACCTACATAGAGCTCCTTACAATAATAAAACAACACACCAACAACTAATTTCTACAAAAAATAATGATTGACTTTGAACAAGCAATGATTCAGTAATTTTAAAAATATGGCCACCCACTGCAATACAAGGTTGCTATTATCACTTCGACCAAAGTATCTGAAGACACCTACAAAAATCTACTCCAAGTATAGATTGCGCCACAAATAGCAACTTTGTCTATCAAATAAAAACATTAATAGCCCTGACCTACGTACCAACAACTGAAGTAGCCAATCACTATAACATACTTCTTGAAAACCCTTTCTACCAAGCAAACAAAACAAAACTAGCTCCCTTTCTAGACTACTTTGAAGACACTTGGGTGGGAAGGCTACATAGGGCAGGGCACCGTAGACAACCTAAGTTCCAAATCCCCTGGTGGAACGTCTACATTAGCAGTCTAGCTCAAAAAGCTAAAACTAATAACGCGGTGAAAGGATGGCACAATGCCTTCCAAACCACAGTCGGAAGAGCACAAACAACCTTACATAAACTAATAGAACCCATAAAAAAAGAACAGAGCTATCAAAAGCTAAGGCTAGAGCAATCCCTAACTAAAATCAGCCCTAAACTCAGTAAACAAAGAAAAACAATGTATGAATACCTACTACATAAAACTCGACTATTTCTAAACACCAAAGGGCTAGAATAACTAGACATGATTGCTACATTGATACTATAAACAAAAAATATTCCTAAACATCATAAGCATTTTGAAATCACAAAAGATTTAAACTACACAATTCTACTTTTTTCTTAATTAATAAATATAATGATGTCATTTAAAAACTAAAAATGTACATCTAAATATATGACATAATATAATTATTAAAATCAAAAAGAAACAAACAAACCACATGTAACCAAAAATATTCCCCACACATAATAATAAAAAGTATCTTACAGTTATGTTGCAGTAGACGGTCCTCGAAAATGAACAAATCCATAGTAGATAAATCGAAAGACGATTCCATTAGAAAAAAAAGCCCCCCAAAAATTCAACTGTAGAAAAAAGGGTCCAACAACGCAATCCTCTCAATAAGGAAACCCTCAAATAACTGAAAATTAGCTTAAAAAAACCCAGCAAAAATAGAACTGTAAAAAAAAGGCTCAACAACGCAATCCTCTCAATTACGAAATCCTCAAAAACCCGAAAATTAGCATGAAAAAAGCTCCAACAAACCGGAATAATAAAAGGAAATGTAAAAAGTTATTAAAACAATATATATTTTCCTTTTTTTTTTTAAATAAATGAGTTGTCAGCACCATCCATTCACGAACACAGAACACCTGTAAAGAAGAAAAAAAAGAACATTCTCCCACAAAAACATGTACAAACCCACAGCATTGTTATCAACATTAAAAACAACACATAACTAACGTCAAACACATAAACCACTAAACTACCAAACTAACACCTAACTACACCAAAAACAAACAGTTAACCCCCTAACAAATCTAACTACACTACCACACCCCTACACTAAAACTACCTTAAAAGTTAAATAAATCATACTTACTTTAACTGATGGAACACAGTTCCCAACTGCGAGGTTCCGTCTTGCAAAATGACCTAAAAACGAAACAGATAGACAGAAAAGTGAGAAAAATGGAAAATAAATGGCTGCGTAATAAAAATTAAAAAACAGACTGACTCCCCATAGACTGGAATTGAAAAATAATTTAAAACATCCCCAAAATGTAATGCACATATTTTTTCATTGTAACTGTTTCTTACAAATGTTAAAAAAAATTATAAAAAATTGTAAACAAACATTAAATATTTTATTATCTGAAAACAAAAAATATAATATTTAATATATATTAAAATACATGTTTGTTTCATGTACTCACCTTCAAAATATAACATTTCAATAAGAATATCGTAAATGCGCAACCAAGATAACAATGTTTTATAAAAAATTATATGATACAAAAATATGTTTGTACAAAAATGTGTAAAATATTTAATATATTAAACATTATGTTCTTAATATTAATATTTAATATACTAAATAGTAAACAAAAGTACTAAATATAAATTTGTAAAATACATATTATGTAATTTTACAACAAAATTAAAATATATAAAATGTATTAACACATTTTTTTACAGTTTGTACTAAAATGTTTTCTTTTTCTCATAAAAAAGTTAAATAATAAAAATCAAAGTGTTCATAATTAAAGACCTAAAAATATAAGTACTTTACTATGACACGACTATACTCCAGAAAATTTACCATTTTCAAAGCTGTTAAAAATTATGTATGTAAAATTATTTATTTTAATTTTGCAAATGAACATGAAAAATATATGTTAAAAATTATATTATAACTAGCAGCCTGCCCAGACGTTGTCCGGGTATGAATTGCTGCCGGCCAGTAGTATATTGTTTTGTAGGATTTCGTTTTGATAGCATTTCTTATCTGTGACAGGCCTGTGAAACACTCCAATTCACAGTGCACTGCTGATGCACTTAAGAGTGTGCGTTCAGTAGTGTGTGAACTCGAGTTTCCCTACTTTATTTTTCCTTGCAATATTATATAGCGCAAACTCGACAACATGGCATGAGCACAATTTACATTACAGAAGAACACATTAATTTGTGATACGCACAGGGAGACAAAGCAATTTGCCTGGAATCACAGGAAGTTGAGCTGATGCCAAGATTCGAACGTAGCTCCCCAGCTCTACAGTTCGCAATTCTAGAACTTGTGGCTGGAGGTGTGTCTAAAAGTGTATGTCGGTGCTGGCCATCATTGAGAGAGACCTGTGCATTTTTCAAATGGGTGGTGAAAAAATATGAGTATGTTGCTGGAGATGTGAGCCGGCGTGCCACCAATGTACTTACCGGGGAGGGTAAACACCCATTATTCCGCAACTTTCTTTCCGCATACCATCACTGCGCATACTTTCATTACGAAAGTACCATGACTCCGCAATGCCATTATAACGCATGGCATTACATTTTATATACTTTTACCACGCATACATTTACAACGAAATTCGCTGTAAATGCATGAATGGTAAAAGCATGCTTTTTTATGTCTGGATAAGGTAAGTATGGGTATAGGGGTATATGTTTTGTGGTACTGACGTATATGTCTTGGGGTGTTTGGGTATTTTAAGGGTTCAGATATACTTTTGGGTTATGGGGGTAGTTTTAGGGTTTATGGATAGGTATGGGTTTTGGGGTACAGGGGTATTTTTAGGGTTCAGGGCTAGGTTTGGGTTTTGTGTATAGGGGTATTTTTAGGGTTCAGGGTGGGTTTGGGTTTTGGGGTACAGTGGTATTTTAAGGGTTCAGGGCTAGGTTTGGGTTTTGTGGTACAGGGGGATTTTTAGGGTTCATGGATAGGTTTGGGGTTTTGGGGTATAGGGGTATTTTAGGGTTGATGGTAGGTTTGGGTTTTGGGGTACAGGGTTATTTTTAGGGTTTAGGGCTAGGTTTGGGTTTTGGGGTACAAGGGTATTTTTAGGGTTCAGGGGTGGGTTTGGGATTTGGGGTACAGGGGTATTTTAAGGGTTCAGGGCTAGGTTTGGGTTTTGGGGTACAGGGGTATTTTAGGGTTCAGGGGTAGGTTTGGGTTTTGGGGTATAGGTGTATTTTTAGGGTTCAGGGCTAGGTTTTTGTTTTGGGGTACAGGGGTATTTTTTGGGCTCAGGAGTAGGTTTGGGTTTTGAGGTACAGGGTATTTATAGGGTTCAGGGCTAGGTTTGGGTTTTGGGGTAGAGGAGTATTTTTAGGGTTCAGGGATAGGTTTGGGTTTTGGGGTACAGGGGTATTTTTAGGGTTCAGGGGTAGGTTTGGGTTTTGAGGTAAAGGGGTATTTATAGGGTTCAGGGCTAGGTTTGGGTTTTGGGTTAGAGGGGTAGTTTTAGGCTTTAGGGATAGGTATGGGTTTTGGAGTACAGGGGTATTTTTAGGGTTCAGGGCTAGGTTTGGGTTTTGTGTATAGGGTTTTTTTTAGGGTTATGGGGTAGGTTTGGGTTTTGGGGTACAGGGGTATTTTAAGCGTTCAGGGCTAGGTTTGGGTTTTGGGCTACAGGGGGATTTTTAGGGTTCAGGGCTAGGTTTAGGTTTTGGGGTACAGGGGTATTTTAGGGTTGAGGGTAGGTTTGTGTTTTGGGGTACAGGGTTATTTTTAGGATTCAGGGCTAGGTTTGGGTTTTGGGGTACAGGGGTATTTTTAGGGTTCAGGGGTAGGTTTGGGTTTTGGGGTACAGGGGTATTTTAAGCGTTCAGGGCTAGGTTTGGGTTTTGGCGTACAGGGCTATTTTAGGGTTCAGGGGTAGGTTTGGGTTTTGGGGTACAGTGGGATTTTTAGGGTTCAGGGCTAGGTTTGGGTTTTCGGGTACAGGGGTATTTTTAGGGTTCAGGGGTAGGTTTGGGTTTTGAGGTACAGAGATATTTATAGGGTTCAGGGCTAGGTTTGGGTTTTGGGGTAGAGGGGTATTTTTAGGGTTTAGGGATAGGTTTGGGTTTTGGGGTGCAGGGTGTATTTATAGGGTTAAGATGGGTTAGTGTTTAAGGGTGTTGGGGTATTTTAAGGAGTAAGGGTGGGTTATGAGTATGGGGTGCAGGGGTATTTAAAGGGAGCAGGGTAGGATTAGCACACGATATGAGACATGGCATGAAGGGCGGAACGTACCACACGCCCCCAGCATTTGTCACGGCTCCAGCACACACCCACAGCACAACGCAGACACGCCCACAAGGGACTACTTTGCTGGCACGGTTCTTTTACCTTTTAAATGTATATGGTGGGCGTCTGCATAGCCTATGTCCTTCTGCTGCAACTGCCCTTTCCAAAGCTTTATTGGGTGTTGTGATTGGTGGTGTGGTTCCTGGGATTACCCGCCTCAAAGATTCGGGCTCTCTCTTTATTATATTAGCATGGATTTATGATAAATTCTGAATATTATCAAAATGTATGAATCATTTTTTTTTATATTGTCAAGGATTGTATAACAAAATGAAATAAAATAAAAGCAATTTAATAGTGAACAAAAACATGTTTGCAAATAAACACGTTAACAATAAAAACTAACATAGGTCTCCTTATTTATTTGGATGTATATATAAACTCTTTAAAAAATGACATAATAAACAATACGAATGTACTATTCCTAACTCCAAAACTAACTAAACTCAGGGAAAATACTGGATAATAAACCATAATGAATTACTATTACAACTCCAAAACCAATTAAACTCAGGGAAAGTGCTGGATAATAAACCATAATAAATTACTATTCCAACTCCAAAACTAACTAAACTCCGGGAAATTGCTGGATATTAAACCCAATAAAATTACTATTCTAACTCCAAAACCAACTAAACTCAGGGAAAGTGCTACATAATAAACCCAACAAATTACTATTCCAACTATAAAAACAACTAAAATCAGGGCAAGTGCTGGATAATAAACCCAAAATAAGTAAGTAAGATTCTCTGCGGAAACACACCTAACCACTGACAGGACTGCGGGAGACCGCACGGAAAAATAGGATATCCTCGATGTGACAGCGGTAAGTTCCGCTGTTTACCGACCGCCGCGGTCGCAAACAGTAATGAATGGGAGAGCCGGTGGAAGGGCTGTAGCATAGCCATCGCTGTGGACGTTCCGTTAAAAAAATGGCGGCTGACCATAAAAAATCACAACAAGGCCACCAAGTGCACACAGCAAACTAGCCCTGCCCCCAAAACACCTAATGCATCCCAATGACATACCCCCATGGAAACTTCAAAAATACAAATCCCAGCACAACACACGCAAGACACCTGACAGCAATACTCCATTTTGTCACACCCACATGGCTGAACATAAAACCAGCCCCTTCCCTGACCAGATTCCTTTGCATTACTCCACAACTGAAGGGCCCACCACCAGAGCACAGAGGAGAGGCAAATCTGCACACATCACCCCACCACAATAACACACACACACACACACACCACACACCACCCCACCACCCCCACAACTGCACCTCAAAACATTAGCACATCACACACCTTGGCAACACATAAAATGCTCAAATTCACAGAGATGGAGTTGTCAGTCATGGTAGATGATATAATAAGAGTAGAGCCACAAGTGTTTTGTATCTCGATTCCCGGTTCAACAGACACCATAAGCCACGAGAGCACAACTGTGCTCACAGATAGTCGACAAGGTCAATGCAGTAGGTACCACCCCGTGCTCCAAAAAGGAAATCATGAAGCGGTGGCAAGACCTGAAGAGGGTTGTCAAAGAGAAGAGAAACAGCTCAGAGGACTGAAGGGCCACCTCCAGTCCTCTGAGCTGGCTCAGAGGCCTTGCTGTTTGCCCATTCCCTGTGAGGGATCTCACGTACCTCATCTGCACCTTTGACTGGCCACTGGCCTGGATGTTCACTGCTGTTTGCCAATTTCCTGTGCAGGATCTCATGTACCTACTCTGCACCTTGTGCTGGCCACTAGCCTTGCTGTTCAGTGCTGTTTGTTGATATCCTGTGCAGCTTCTCATGTAATTACTCTGCACCTTGTTCTGGCCACTGGCCTTGCTGTTTGCCCATTGCCTGTGCAAGATCTCATGTACCTACTCAGCACCTTGTGCTGGCCACTGGCCTTGCTGTTCACTACAGATGTTGCCCCATTCCCTGTGCAGGATCTCATGTACCTAATCAGTACCTTGTGCTGGCCACCAGCCTTGCTGTTCACTGCTGTTTGCCCATTGCCTGTGCAGCCTCTCATGTACCTCATCTGCACTTTGTCCTGGCCATTGGCCTTGTTGTTCACTGCTGTTTGCCCATTGCCTGTGAAGCTTCTCATGTAATTACTCTGCACCCTGTACTGGCCACTGGCCTTGCTGTTTGCCCATTGACTGTGCAGCTTCTCATGTACTTACTCTGCACCTTGGACTGGCCACTGGCCTTGCTGTTTGCCCATTCTCTGTGGATGATCTCATGTACCTACTCTGCATCTTGTGCTGGCCACTGGTCTTGCTGTTCACTACTGTTTGCCCATTCCCTGTGCAGGATCTCATGTACCTACTCTGCACCTTGTGCAGACCACTGGCCTTGCTGTTCACTGCTGTTTGCCAATTGCCTGTGCAGGATCTCATGTACCTACTCTGCACCTTGTGCTGGCCACTGGCCTAGCTGTTCACTACTGGTGTTGCCCCATTCCCTGTGCAGGATCTCATGTACCTAATAAGTACCTTGTGCTTGTCACCAGCCTTGCTGTTTACTGCTGTTTGTCCATTGCCTGTGCATGATCTCATGTACCTACTCTGCAGCTTGTGCTGGCCACTGGCCTTGCTGTTCACTGCTGTTTGCCCTTTCCCTGACAGGACCTCATGTACCTACTCTGCACCTTGTGCTTGCCACTGGCTTTGCTGTTTGCCCATTGCCTGTGGAGATTCTCGTGTATTTACTCTGCACCTTGTACTGGCCTTGCTGTTAGCCCATTGCCTGTGCAGCTTCTCATGTACTTAATCTACACTCTGTACTGGCCACTGGCCTTGCTGTTTGCCAATTGCCTGTGCAGCTTCTCATATACTTATTATGCACCTTGTACTGGCCACTGGCCTTGCTGTTTGCCCATTCCCTGTGCAGGATCTCATGTACCTCATCTGCACCTTGGATTGGCCACTGGCCTTGATGTTCACTGCTGTTTGCCCATTTCCTGTGGAGCATCTCATGTACCTACTCTGCACTTTGTACTGGCCAATGGCCTTGCTCTTGTCTACTTTTGGTACCTATCTCTGTGATATGTGAATAAAGACAGTTACTCCTCTTGTCTGCTTTGTCAGTGTCCTTGCTAAATATAGGGTTTGATGTGTGTGTATGGTTTACTGTGATACATGCTCTGCAGAGGTGACAGGAACTTCCGTTCTTCTTAACTCTGAGGCTTGGGGGTGCAATGATGGTGGTTACTGATGAACTACTGTTATCATAATCATTCTTTGGTCTGGTTAGCTATATTGTACTCATCATGTTTGTATGCACTACCAGCACAAAGTGGGATTCTATCTACAAGTTTGCAGGCAGGTCATCATGTCTATGTGATATTTCCTGATGTGTGACCAGCAAATGTTGGTGTATGGTCATCTTGTGATGGCCAGGCATCCTAGTCACATGGGTAAATTTCAATGTGTGCACTTGGGTGGTCAAGAAGTGTACAGTGTGAAGGGGGTGACTTTGTCAGTAGTGTTGAAGTGTGTGTGTCCCTGCAAAAGTCAACTGAACACATGTGTCACCCAGGAGTTGAGTGGTTGTTAGTTGGATTGGTCAGTCGTGTGCTTGTGAATCTGTTCACATGGGGGAGTTGTAGGTTGTGCACTGTGCAGTGTGTTGGTGTGTCCTTGCACTTCTGGGGAACACCTACTTGTTGTTGGTGGCAATTGTGAGTATGCAGTGTGTGTGTGTGTGTGTGTGATGTTCTTGGATGCCCCCCAGGGTGTGTGATTGTCTATCAGTGTATTGACTGGACATTATTGGCACACTTGTGTGTGTTTGACCTTGGTGTTGTGGCTGCAGGTGTGAGGTTGTGGGGGTATGTGTGTAGGATCCAAGCTGTGTTTGACAGTCATGTAGTGTAGCAATGGGTACTCTGTGTTGTGCTGCTGACGTACACCTGTCAAGTAGTTGGATACAGATCTGTGGCTGTTCACTGTTTGACTTCAGAGACTGCCTTTCATCCCTGAGCCTATACATGGGTTGCCTTACTGTCTCCCTGAGTTGTTGCACAGAGGTGACTGTGGTTTAATTTCACACACAATTTCACACACTGTGCCAGCCATGTGTGACTTGATGGGCTAATGGTGTTGTTGTATGTTCCTTCTCTTGCATGTGATGTACACATGCTTAGTGGTTAGCTCCTTGGCCTTCCATTTGTGTGCACCTCACTTTAGCTTTCCTATTTGTTGTCCTCTATTGCTGTTGACATCTGGTCTGTGTATGTGATTGTGTGTCAGTTTGGGGCATGTCTGTGTGACTTGACAGGCTGTGTGGCCAGTTCAGTTATTGTTCTGATTCTGTTTGAGTGTTCATTTTGTGTTTGGTCTCAGTTTTCTTGCCACGTGTGTGGTGTAGGTATGGTGCGAGGATTGCCCTGACCCTGTGCTTCTGTGCTGCGTGTTCCTCAGCAGCCCTACCTGCTAGGGCTGTCTCCCTAGTTGTTTGGGGTGTGGTGCAGGGTATGGGTTAACCTGGCTGGTTCATGGGCATGAGGGAGCACAGGAGAGGCACATGGCATGTCCCTTCATGTTTGGGGGGCTAGTTTGTGGAGGGTGGAGGTGTGGCCCTAAGATATTTGTGCATTGCCCATGCCTTTCACTGGCCCTGCCTTCTGCATTGCGCACGTTTCCCCGCATCTTCACTGCTGCGGTGATGTGACTGGGACATTGCATCAATATCGCGGTTGGTGGCTGACCTGGATGCAGAGGGGTGTTTTGAATACAGGTGTGGATGTGTTTCTGTCCCCACCAGGGTGTCTGGTGTGGACAGGAACCCTATATCTGCCCATGAATTGTGTGTTGTTTTGTGCGGATTTCTTAAATTACTCCTCACCCTTATCCCCTATAAACCCAACATCTAGCTCCTAAAATTTTTCAATTTTTTTAAATGTTTAAAATTGTAAACAAATATTTCTAAATTACTCCCCACCCTTATCCCCTATAAACCCAACATCTCGCTCCTAAAAATAAATTAAAATACAATAGAAACAAACATTGGCATGGCTGAGAAGCAAGATGGCCGCTAGTGGACTGTAGTGAGTAGTCACACCTCAGTCCTCCTCTTCACAACCTTTTAATGGAGGAAAAATGAACTACTTCTTTGGCAATGAGAGTAGATCCCTGCGGACTCAGAGATGACAATTCCGGCGATTTGGCCACTGCGTTCTGGAAGCAGGTTACTTGGAAGCTATTGAGGAGGTTTTTTCCCCGGGCCCAAGAAAAGATAACAGCTCTCGCTGTACTGTTCATGAAAGGAGTCAGCAATACGCCACCACGCATAACTAAGGTGACCAAAACTAAAGCTAAAGAACCTAAGGATGCAGCGATGCAGAAAGAGAAGCCAGGCAAAGATAAGAATAAGATCGAGCCTGAAATTCCATCTGGCTATGTCTCTGGCGTTACACAAAAAGCCCTGGGGAATAACTCTGGAGAGGTGTGGGCCGGTAATGAAGCAGGATTAACCCCCGGCGCCCCCTGTGACAATGCTCCCCCCCCGGGCCACACAGCTTAAGCCCAAACTAAAGGAAAACAACATGCGGCAGGCGACAATGGCGGAGAGCTTTGCAAACAAACCTGCAGTGATCGCAGAGGACGCTGCCGGGAAAGCGAGGAGCGTTGGAAAGGGCTCTGAGCGGCAGAACGTCCTCGTGGGCGCCGCTGCACTGGTAACTAAACAACCAGAGCAAACGGAGCAGGCAGGCTCTTCAGAGGCAGTGCAGATGCTGGTGCAGTCGATGGAGAGCAGTTCAGAGGAGCTGATTGAAGAGCTGACCGAGGATCCTGCTATACGAGCTGATGTGAGTAAGAAGGGTGCCAGAGGCGGACTCTATGAGCAAAGCGCCGGGGGCAGCGGAACTAAGGGATCTGCTAGAGTCACACCAGACACAACAGGTGGTGCACTAGGATCTGATGGGGCAGAGGCGAGGAAAAGTGGTGATGGTGTTTTGAGAGATAATCTGGACAAATCAGACCCGGGGGGTCAGCAGCATTACGTTCTGGAGAGGAACAAGCTGGAGCTAGGGGCTGGTGGTGGGGCAGCTTCACCGGACCGTTTCTATTCACTGAATGAAGATTCAGACTCTGTGAGTTCCGATGAAGCGAGCTCAGGGGAAATTACTGACACAGGGAGTGGCTCCGCAGCTCCTAAAAACACGCAGAAAAGGAGACATTTATCCAGAAGGAAACATAATCCCTCAGGTAGTCCCACGGACCCCTCGAAAAAGTTATTATGGAATTATTCAGCCACCTCACAGATATACCAAGAACAGGTTGGCGCACCATGCTTAAATAGGGCCATGATCCCCCCCAAATGTCACCCCAACCTGTTTCAATGGACATGTTATTTAATACCCTCAAATCTATGCAAAGCGAGGCCAGGGCTGAGAGCCGAAGGGCGAGGCAGGGGACTAGAAAGATACAGAATACCCTGAGAAAGATGAACAAGCTGTACGATGAGATCACGGAGAGGGTTACCCATGTTGAGGAAAGGACAGGGAAGCTTGAGGACGACCTCAACAGCCTCCAGACTTTTAAGCAAGATCAACAGAAGATGGCCGAAGATATGCAATGGAAGATGGTGGATTATGAAAATCGTCAATGGCGCAATAACATCAGACTTTTGGGGGTGGGTGATGGGCTCGAAGGGCACGATGCTAGGCTATTTGTTGTGAGCTTACTGAAAGGAGCTTTTCTGGAGCTATCATCATGGCAATAGGAGGTAGAGATTCAGAGGGCACACCAGTTCCCCTTTACAATTAAAAGAGGGCAGTCTGGGGCTCAAGAAGGGAAAACTAGAACCATCCTTATTTTTGGAGGCAACTTCCCGTTGAGACAACTAATTTTAGATAAAGCAAAACCGGCCAAGCGCTCTTTTAATAACGTTACATTCTTTGCTACGCCGGACTTTTGCCATGTCACCGTGGAGCGCAGGTGGCGATTGAGACAGCTTATCGCCCCCCTGCAGGCCCTGGGCTCAGAGGTCTATTTGCTGTACCCAGCTAAACTGAAGATGATCACCAAAGGGCAGGTGAAAATGTTCTTTTCAGAAATTAAAGCACAGGAGTATATGGTAGAGGTATTGGGGTACAGGAAGGGGGCGGAAGAGAATGAGGCGAAGGAGGTAAAAACTCTGTGGTATGTGCTTAGTACTTTTTGCTTAGGGGATCCATGGTTTGTAATTGGCATACTTTAAAAGGGGGTTCACTTTGTGGTTATTAGGGGGCTGAGTATGTAAGGGGAGAAGAGGAGGAGGCGACTGCTACTTTTCTAAACCGACCACACATAGGTCATGACTGACCTATTTGCCTGTAGGGGGAGGGTTAGCAGAGGGGGGAAAAGGGGGAAAGGGCGGCAGGGGGGTAGGGTAGTTAGGTGAGGTAGGGTATGCACAGCACATGCAGCACAGCACACAGGTTGTTTTTCTAAATGAATATCCGGTGGAAATAGAAGAAACAACCATTTGATGTTTTTTAATGGCTTGTCGTATTGCTACAATTAATATTTGCGGGCTAAACGATGCACAGAAAAGGATCCGGGTCTCTGCACTTCTTAAAACAATGAAGTTGGATTTTGTATGTTTACAGGAGACGCATGTTGAGGGAGGGAAGGGCTTTCTGCTTGAGCAGTTGGGGTTCACTTTATTAGCTCATACTAAGCAAGGGTCAAAAACAAGGGGGGTAGCGATCTTGGCTAGGGAGAGGGATTGTTTAGTTACTAGAAAGGCTGAAGATGTGTGGGGGATGTGGGTTATTGTAGAACTAGTATATAGGGGGAGAAATTTACATTGGTTTCGGTCTATGGATCCACAGAGGATGACCCGGATACATTTGCATATTTCGACACAGAACTAGCTAGGTGGTCGGAACCGATTATATGTTGCGGCGATTTGAACATCAACTGCCCCTCAGACTCTGAGATCCAAAGAGGGGGAGGATATACCGGTAGGAAGAAGAGAGTTTTCCGGTCAGTAACAGCTATGACATAGCATAACGTGCTGGTAGATCTATGGGCTAAACTGAACCCAGAAAGGGGTGGTAGTACTTTTTTTCAGCACCACACAGGATTCTGGTTAGATCAGATTATTTTTTGATTTCTAATTCTTCAGTAATTAGATCCCAAATTGAAAAACTTCCCCGGCTCATTTCAGACCACAATCCCCTGATTCTTGCAGTGAACTTAAAGGGGGTAGCTGCTAAACAATGTACCTGGACATTTGAAAGAGCACTGTTGAAGGATAATGAATATTTCAGATATATGAATAATTGGATTAAACATTTTTGGGCAATTAATAAGGGGAGCACGTCAACAGGCAATGCCTGGGACGCGTTCAAGGTGGGAGTTAGAGGTGAGATGCTTAGCTACTCAGTGCACAAACAGAAATCTGAGAGGAGGAGAGTGGACGAAATTGTTAGGATGGTAGCAAGGGCAGAAGAGGATCTCAGCTTATTAATTCAACAAGGGATGCCTGTAGATCAACAATTGGTAAAAATCATGGTGTTAAAATCTGATGCATTAGAGGATATTGCTAGCAAGGCGACTGCTAAATATTTAGCTAAAAGGGAATAATCCTTCGAAATAAGTGAGAGGGTTGGGCACATTCTTGCAATTCCCACTAGGCAACAAGCGTCAGCAGGAGAAATTAAGGGTATTCTGGATGGGCAGGGTACACTGGTAGAGGAGGCAGAGGGGGTTAGGGAGGTGTTTAGAGAGTTTTATGCCGATCTCTATGGCATAGCTGAGGGAGGTGGCATAATCTTGCGCCAGAGCTACCAGAGAATGATAAAGCAGCTCTAGATGCCCCAATTAATCTGGAGGAAGTGACCGCTGCGCTAGCAGTTCTCCCAGCGGCTAAAGCGGCAGGCCCAGACCAGATACCAGTTGCATTTTACAAGGTATTCCAGAACGAGTTGATTGAAGATTTATTAAATACGGTTAAGGAGGCACAGAAGGAGCAGTCAATTCCCAGTTCATGGGGAGGAGCTGAAGTAATAGTTATTTTAAAAAAAAGGCAAGCCATCGACAGTTCCAGCGTCGTATAGACCTATTACATTAATGAACCTGGATGCAAAAATGTATTCCAAGATATTAGCAAAGAGACTAGCTAAGGTGATTGAGGGCATGGTTAGCATATCTCAGCATGGGTTTATACCAGGTAAAGGCACTACCCAACATATTAGGCAGGTTATTACCTTGTTTGATGCCACGAAGTCCCAGGAGACCCTATCGCTGCTTTATTTTTGGATGCAGAAAAGGCGTTTGATAGGGTCTCTTGGGACTACTTGTGGGAAGTTATGAGATGGTACGGATTAGGAGAGGGCTATATTAAAACAGTCCAAGCATTATATAGCGAACCGTCAGCTCGGATTAGGGTCAACAAAGGTTTGTCTGCAGCAGTATGCATTAGGAGGGGGACTAGGCAGGGATGTCCATCTTCTCCTCTGCTTTTTGCGTTGTACATCGATCTCTTATTGCGAAAGCTGTAAGGGAACCCCAATATACCACCAATATGCCCAAATGGCAGGCAGTTTAAAGTGCCCGCTTATGCCGATGATGTGGCAATAGTTACCCCCAACCCTACTTTGGCAAACCATGAGATAGAGTTAGAGCAACGCTTGTTTGGTGGAATTTCAGGGTATAAACTAAACAGCAGTAAAACTCAAATAGTTAAGAACTCATTGGTTTCCTGTTGTGATCCCAGAGTAGTTAGCTCTGCAATTTATCTGGGGGTAGAAATTTCTGCAGATTTGGATACTGTTGTGGCCTAATGGCTAAGGTCAGTACGGACCTGGTGAGGATGAATAATCTCTATCTCTCTCTGGTAGGACGCACAAATGTAATCAAAATGTTGATTCTCCCGAAGTTTTTATATTTTTTTAGGGCAATTCCATTGGTTTTTGAGGGTATATGGTTTAATAAATTGGAGGTCCTGTTGAATAGGTTTATTTGGGCGCACAAAAAAACAGGAGGGCGTACAGGTTTATGACTCTACCAGGGGAGAGGGGAGGATGGGGGTGCCGGATTTTAGACTTTATTATTGGGCAGCTGCGTTACAGTTTATGCAGGGCCTAGTGGGAGGAGGGGACCAGACCCTAGAATGCCATCAACGTCCATCAAATTTTATGCAACTATTCTTGGTTCAGAGATGGATAATTGGTTTTTAAAATGTACCGATTATTCCTATTTTAAAAGGACAAGATTCTAGACCATTCGAGCTGCATTTAATATTTGGTCTGCATTTGCAAGGAAATTTGGATTGGGAAGATTTATTAGATATACCCGGCTTTATAAAAATAGTACTTTCTCCCCATTGATTTTCACCCATGCCACTATGGCTGAGTGGGCAAGCAAGGGGATTCTGAAAATAGGGGACTTTCTGGGGCCGGGTGGGGAGGTATCGCAATTTTCAACACTGGAAGATAAATACCACTTAAATAGGAAAAGCTTTTTTAAGTATCTCCAGGTGCGTAGCTTTTTGTGTAATAAGAGAGGGGGGACGAATGGGTTTGCTAGTAATAATATAATGGAGGCTATCGAAAGGGGTGGTGAGTGTTCAATCCGTGGTTTGTATGCAGCCCGGGCAGCAAATAAAATAGATGACATGGGGAAACATGGAGACAAATGGGCTAATAAGTTGGAGATCGATCCAGGGTATTTCCAGGATTCAGTAGATCTAGGATGCTCAGTGCTTTGCTCAGCTTCACTCCAAGCGCAGCATTATAAAACATTATTTTCTCTATATTTTACCCCGGCAAGAATAGCACAGTGGGGGGGAACCTCCGGAACAACCTGCCCAAGATGTAACGCACCAGAGGCTGACAGTATTCACATTTTTGCTTCCTGCCCTCAGCTCCATACACTCATCAAGGCGGTCAAAGTATTTTTGTCCAATTCACTGGTGGTGGCTACTACTCTTTCCCCCCCTCTGATTATGTTAGGAGTCAGTACAGATTCAGATAATCTATATGGCGAATTTTTATTTGTGGCTATGGCTGTGTTTAGATTAGCAATAGCAAGGACATGGCTGGATAAAACACCTCCAGTGATGCAACAGTGGCTGGCCATGCTCCTTGCTGTCTACAACTTGGAAAAAAGGATATATGCTAGGAGGGGCAGGAAAGCGAGGCGATTAGGTAAGAAGATTTGGGAGCCATAAGGGCCTGGAAAGAGGGTCTGGCTCGTTAATAAGTCACCATCAGTTGGTCCCTTTCTATATCTAGATAAGGGCTGGGGTTTTTTGTGGATACCACACTATGTAAGGATAAATTAGCGTGCTGCTGGGGAGATAGGTTGGGCCCGATTCACAGAATGAACTTAAGACTCAATCCTAAACTTACTACTGTTTTGGTATTCACAGATTGCACTTACTACTTTTGGTATTCACAGAATGAACTTACTACTTTTGGCATTCACAGAATGCACTTACTACTTTTGGTATTCACAGAATGAACTTACTCATTTCGGTATTCACAGAAGTTAGGACTCCTAACTTTAGGACTCATAAATGCCTTCTGTGAATACCGAAAGACTTAAAATTAGGATTTTTCTAAATTTAGTAGTAGTAAAGTTAGGACTACTAACTTTAGGACTCCTAAATGCCTTCTGTGAATACCGAAAGGCCTAAAATTACGATTTTTCTCAATTTAGTAGTAGTAAAGTTGGGACTACTAACTTTAGGACTCCTAAATGCCTTCTGTGAATACCGAAAGGCCTAAAATTAAGATTTTTCTCAAATTTAGTAGTAGTAAAGTTTGGACTACTAACTTTAGGACGCCTAAATGCCTTCTGTGAATACCAAAAGTCTTAAAATTAGGATTTTTCTCAATTTAGTAGTAGTAAAGTTAGGAGTCCTAACTTTACTACTACTAAATTGAGAAAAATCCTAATTTTAAGACTTTCGGTATTCACTGAAGGCATTTAGGAGTCCTAAAGTTAGGAGTCCTAGCTTTACTACTACTAAATTGAGAAAAATCCTAATTTTAAGACTTTTGGTATTCACAGAGGGCATTTAGGAGTCCTAAAGTTAGGAGTCCTAACTTCTGTGAACACCGAAATGAGTAAGTTCATTCTGCGAATACCAAAAGTAGTAAGTGCATTCTGTGAATGCCAAAAGTAGTAAATTCATTCTGTGAATACCAAAAGTAGTAAGTGCAATCTGTGAATACCAGCACAGTAGTAAGTTTAGGATTGAGTCTTAAATTCAATCTGTGAATCGGGCCCGTTGTATCTACTGTGGTAATTTTGTGTTTTTCTTTTTGTTTTGTACTGTATTATTGTGATATACTGTGCTTTGTATTTCTTGTTGTTTGATGTTTAATTTGCTATTTACTGTAATGTGCTGTGCGGTTGTGCAAAAATTAATACATTTAAATTTTTTTAAAAAAAATAAACAGATATTGGCACATGAAAAAGTAAATTGAAAAATATAAAATAACTACTACAAAATGAATAAAGGAAAAACAACCTTAAACAACAACAAAAAAATACAGAGTCGATATTATTTACAATACTATATTTGCCATCAATATTTACAAAATCAATATTTCTACATCACACAAAAAAATGATATTTTAAACAACGAAAAAACGTACCTCTATATTTTCCACCATCAGTATTCTTGACTCGACTCGACTCGATGTTCATGCAATTCGATATTTCGATGCCGATAATCAGTCCCTGCACCCCCACTGAACACTTATAATTGTTTTATTTTACTACCCCAACAGCAGTCAAAGAGACCATGTTTCTTGCACCAGGGCCCATGGAGCCTGGCTATGCTATGCTACTGTCTAAGGCTTCTATTCTGAGCATTCCCAGATATGCTGGACTAAACATCCAGAGATATTTTAAAATGTTTGTGAAAAGACTTCTTGCACTCCTCCTGAGTCCCAACATTTGCCTCCACACACTTCCTCTACAAGTATGTATGTATTTATGTAGTGCGAATCTAGCTCTGCAGCAATGGAGTGCTGTACATGACATGAGACAACCTCCAAGATTGTGTACCTCAAGTTGGGGTTACACGAATACATTTTACGCACATTTAGGCACAGAGAAATTAAGTGATTTGCACACAATGGTGAGTTTAGTATCAATGCCAGGATCCAGACCTGGGTTCCCAAGTCCACAGGCAGCAGCTGTTGCCAGGTGTGCCCTGAGGCCATATCTCCTCCATACAAAAATCTCTCCACAAACCCAATGCACTGGGGCATATGGAATGGGATCATGACTTTTAGGATATATTAAGTAAACCTTAATTGTCTTTCACTTCGAGTCCCCAAAAACCATGCAGTATGGCATACTTGGTACCGTATATTGCTTAGGGGAAGACATAGTGGGCATCCACACCTCTGAGTGGTTGATATCTATAGTTGTTTACAAAAAGGTATATTGGAAAACTCATCCCTCGTTGTTGTAATCATCATACAAATATGGATGCTTATTTGAGCATTTATTTGTTTCAATGTTTCTGATATTACATTTTAACTGTTTCTCAATTACATTTTGGTCAAAAGGTTATTTTGTATTACTGCAAAATGGTATTGTTTGTTGAGTTTTCGAAGTTCAATTTCTGGGATTTCATTCTCCTTCCTAAGTAATACATAAAAGCCACATTCTTCAGTTTCTAGTAGGCATCCTGCTTAAAACACATATATGAAAGGAATTTAACTATAACAAGGTCAGCAACACCTGTGCTGTTTAAAAATTAATCTTAATAATTCAATTGATACTTTGATTGATGACTTGAACCTGTTTTACTCACAGGTCAGATATAAATAGTCACATACCAGTCACATTTCTTATGGTTCACACACGCAGATATGATCACCATCTTATCTCTTCCTATAAACCACCCATGTTACTCTACTTTATTTTTGTATAATATTTATACCCCTTTTTGTAGTCTACAAGAAAGATAAAAATATCCCTTAAACATGGCACTACATAGAATCTGAGAAGATTTGTCAATCTATAATTTTTTTGGGGTCATCATTTTCTAACCGTATTTGACCACTGTTTGTGACATTCCTGTGGCGATAGGGGCTTCAACCTTATTTACAAGGCAGCATTAAGCCACATGGTTTAACGCCACCTTGTAATTAGGGCTCCCTTTTACATGACACTTAGGGGCTGATTACGATGGCGGACGGACTGGAGTCTGTCCGCCATCGGGGTGGTGACGGGGACCGTCCACATACATGCGGCAGTTCCGCACACCAAATCAGGATGCGGCCGCCGCCATGGCTGTCGCATTTTGTATTTTAATATTGCAGTGGGTACTGCTGACAGCAGCACCCGCCGTGATGTAAAAATAGCATGTTGTGCATTTCACTACACTACGTGGCAGCCACCAGACGGTGCCTGTCACTAAGTACAGTGAAATGTAGGGGGTACCATGGTACCCCTCAGTGCGCTCAGTGCCACTGCATGGCTGGCGGTGGCAGTCCTTCCGCAATCCTAATCGGCCCCTTAGCGTGGAAAGGATGGACAATTGGTGTTGTGCTGCGCGTTCCGGCGCACCACCCATTGATTTATTAACCTTGGTATTAACATGGAAAAACACTGAGAAATGCTTTATTTCTCCTCTGTTTTGCTGTTTCTATGTGTGCAGCATTGTGCACCAAAATGGAAACAGCAAATTGCCATGAATGGTTGTTTATGTGCAGGAAAGAGCCCCTGCCTGCACATAAACAATAATTAAAAAAAGACAATTTGCTACTTCTATGTGTGCTGCACAATGCAGCACACATAGGAGTTGCAATTTACCATTCCAGATTGTTTTTGTGCAGGAAGGAAGACCTTCCTGCACATAAACAAGCATTCCCTCAATGCAGACATTTATGCACTATGGTGCAAGGGTGCCTACATTGGTGTATGGCAGCTGAATTTAGAGCCAGCGCAGGGAGAAATACAGGGGTGGGGCATATTATTGTAAATACGGCACATTCCTGGGTTTCTAAAGTGATGGAGCGCGGCGTTGACAATTTTGGAGCTAACCTGCGCTCAGACACTTTCTAGTAAATATGTCCCTGTGATCGGTATGCTAAGACAAAACAGCAGATCTGGCATCTGATGCAATCCATTAGCATTAGGTGGCCCTGTCTTTAATAAAATAAGATAGGCTTGTGTTAAAAGCCACAAAATGTTGCAGCACGGGAGAAGGGTAATGACAAAGCAAGGAGCCATGGGAATGATGACCCATCTACCCTCCTTCTAATTGGCATCTGTGATATGGTTTTGTTGTATAACTGATTGCTTTTATCATTGGGCTTCACCTACAGGGGACAAAACGATAAAAGAAAAGAGGATCAGGTTACTTAACTCTTGTTTCTCACTTAGCACATTAGGATAGGAACCAATAAAAGAGACAAAAGAAGGGCGTTTACATATTCCTGAAGAATGCCTACAGCATTCTCTATATGAATCAGGTAAAGCAGACCCCTATGCATAAGTACTTATGTTAGGTATCACCTCCTTAGAAGGTTATTTGTGGCATGGCATTGATGCAGACATGCCCCTGGTTCATGGTGAATGAGAAGGATGTGATATTTTAAAAATGTTTACAGAAATTGGGTAAAACAACTGCAATATTTTACTAGTGCAACTGGACACGTAATTAGGATGAGTAGATGTACTGGGGCATTGAGTCAAGCGATACTAATTGACATTATAGAAGGTTTATCGTTTCCCTGCCGTACATTATAAGGACATTGCAAGTATGTGTATGTATGTATGTATAGGCATTTATATAGCACACTACTTACCCGGAGGGTCCCAAGGCACTTCGACCGCTGCGAAACCCTTCCTGGCTTCCCTGAGAGATGGTCCCTTAATAGGTATCTCCAGGGTGAGACCAGGCATCTCCGGCGGTCTGGTGGGGCCGTTAGTGAAGATGAGGCAAGCTAATGCCCAGAGTTGCTGAGTGTGATCGCTGATCAGAGTGAGCACCGAGGCAAGAGAATTATCGAGTCCGCTGACCCTGGTCCAGAAACCTGCCGCGCCCGGAATCGAACTCTGGTCCCGGGCCGTCCTCTGCTCTCGGGTCTGCCGCCTCTAACCAGTGAGCCACACTACTTCACTAAGTCACCATAACCACATAGAGAAACAAGTCCAGAGGCCGAGCTCCTTGCTAAGGTTATGGAAATCCAAGATACTTGCAAAATCCTTGGTCCGCTTGGGGATACTTTATCCTTTATAATACATGACCACACTATCACCTTTCCTACAAACCACTAAAAACCTTGGTATGTAGCATATGAATGTGCGAGCATATTTGCAAAAGTGAAGAATACAAATAAATCCTCTAGTGCAAAATTAAACGCATCAAAAACCTGACAGATATTTGTAGCAAACAGGTAAACTGATATTAGAAACAGTTTATTACAAGTCAGTTTATTTTTTTAAAAGCTGCAGTAAATCTAAATGTGTAGGAACATGCAGAAAGATGTTACTTTTTCTCTAACTTTCTAAGGAGTGCAAAAAATAAACATGTTCTTTCTGCTTGTCATTGTAAGGTAGAAAAATAGAGCAGAATAAAGAAAAGCAATGCTCGGTTTTTGTTACTAAACACCTGCTTCAATTATGCTCCATGACCTGACCTGCCTTTCACCTCAGCTGCTGGCTCTGGTAGAAAGGCAGTGCGGTTTTAGAACTCGACTGTAATAACTTAGAATTGTCGAGTTCTGACCTCTTTTCTTTATAATTGGTGACTGGGTGCTTCACAAGTTGCAGATAATAAAGAAATTAGAGGCAGGCGAATATACAGAATGCCATGTATTATATACCCTTATCTGCCCTTTCCCCATCAACATGCACTGTGCAATGCAACCCGTTTAGCACCTGCGGGGACACTAAACAAATAGAAAATCGGTTCATGACCTGGGCCTCACACTCAGAACAACCAAGGAAAAACAGATGGGGGAATATTTACAACCTCTATCACCACAGGGAAAAGCGGGTCTTAACATGGCAAAACACGGAGAAATGCTTAATTTCTTCTCGTTTTATGCCATGTATGTTTGTTTATGTGCATGAAGGAGTCCCTTTCTGCACATAACCAATCATTAAAAAAAGACGATTTGCATCTTCTATGTGTGCTACACAATGCAGCACACATAGAAGTTACAAATCACCATGTGGGGACTCGTTCCATCATATAAACAATTATTCCATCAACGCAGGTACTCTTGCACCATAGTGCAAGTGTGCCTGCATTGGCGCTCGGCAGCTTAATTTAGCGCCAGTGCTAGAGAAAATGCAGGGAAGGGTGGTATCTTTGTAAATACGGCACATCCCTCAAACTTTGAATGGCGAACGTGGAGTTTGGTTAACGCCACGCTCTGCCATACCCTTGTAAATATGCCACATTAGTTTTTTAGCCCTTTGCCACAGACTTGTGATGTAAAGAGTAGAATGAAAGGAAATGTCATGTTCTGACAAAATTGAGAGACATTCTGAAAATCATTATTTTTCCTTTTGGTCTGCCATACATCACATTCTTACAGAGAGATGGTCCAGTGAAATAGATATGTGCGTTAATCTTTTCCACATAATTCTATTACCAGATGGAGTTTGAAAGGAAATTGAATATTTTGAAAAACTCAGTATGAATTCAAGAATTTGTCAATTCCAGGTCATTCCTTAGACAGCCAATTAGTATCAAGGAAGGCCAGCAGATAGAGCTCACTGTGCTTCTCCACAATCAAATGTAACTGGGGATGCGGCTGAAATACAGTCTTTCAATAGGAATGGAAAACCGCCATAATTTTGTTTAGTGAGAAGCCATAACTATAGTACGGAACAGCATACACACACAAACACCCATCCCGACCCTAAGTTAGAAGTCGCAGGTGAGTGACTAAATAGTGGGAAGCCCTGCCCACAGTACACTGTGTGCATAGAGAGTTACTGACCACACCCAGCTTCTGTGAATGTATTCAGCTGCAGCGAGTACCCGAAAAGGGCCCTCACCTCCTGCACTACAGTGGTGATGAGTAAGAACCACCCCAGCTGCACCCATCTGGTGCATCTTGCCTACTCCAGGGCTACTGTTCAAGTTTCCCCACCCCCTATAGGCACTCATCGTCAAGAGGGTTAGTGCAAGCCCTGCCCCCTACAGTCAAGGCTAGTTGAGCAAACCTCACTAAGGATGGACCAATGATCACGCGGCCCGCAGCCTAGGCCCATAACAGCCCTCTGCGCCTTCTCTGAATATAGTTGTCGTGTCATGTGCCACCATGATGCCCCAGCACTCCATCCAAACGCCTGACCCATGAGCCCCCTTCACAGCTGATACCAGGGCCTGTACGCTGCCTTGTCCATCTACTGCGCCCCAGCATTAGTCACTGCCATACCTCGTAGTGAGCGCATACCAACAAGGTGATGAGCAGGCAATGCCAGACCAACAAGAGCCACCCATCCCAAAGATGCCCACCTCAACGTCTAATGCCAGCTCACGTCATCGGAGGTATCTCCAATCCTTGGATGCTGTTCAATGAACTAAGTGACAAAGGGAAGGTGGCCACTCACTGGCATACGTGGTTTGCGCATCTGAAAAAATCACTTCAGGCCACTAAAGAGACCGATGGTGAGACAGAATGCTTCCTGCTTCTGTACTATGCTGGGGAAGTCATTTTCAAGTTGTCCTGCAACTGCCTTGACACAGGCACAGACAATAACTACTACAAAGCCATCTCTGCCCTCAATGCCTACTTCGATCCCCAAACAAATTCTGATTTCAAGCGGTTCAAGCTTCTTCAAGCTCAACAACACGAAGGGGAATCCATTGGCCTTTTCAATGCTCGCCTCCAAAAACGTTATAACACCTGTACAGAAGGTGGTCAATCCTCAAATAATCCTGGATTGCTGGTCTGCCACTTGTCGAAACCCTTGCTTGTTCTGACAAACTGTCTAATGACCGAGCATACCAGAATGAAAAGGCATTCCACAAGCTCTCTGCCATCCCAGAACTTGTAATAAAGCCCATCAACAGCTGTAACCATCTCCAAAGTCCTCCCCAAGTCCTGCCAAGGTCTGCCATGGGGTGGTACCAACCCGTAACCACTCGTGGGCATGCAACGCCAAGTGCTGAGGAATGAGAGCAGTGACGCAAGAACACCAGCCCCAACCAGAGGGAACCGCAGCCACCTCTGCCCTCTGCAACACTACCACCATAGACGAAGACAACAATATCTTCTGAATCTTGTGCACCCTCAAACTAGGATTGCCCTCACAACGAGCCCACCCTATCTGTAGGATACACATCGGTTACACCCAGCCAGAAGTCTGGTTGACACCGGAGCGTTACTCAACATCACCAGCCTCAAATCATTTCCAGCTTCCACACAGGCCCGACTTTGCTGCCCACCACAGCAAGGATACAATATTTAGAACATATCGTTGTCAGCGCCCATGTGAAAGAACATAGCTGGTGTCTTATGGATGGCAATAAAAGGGATAGCAGTTTGGCAACCTGCTCTCACTGAACCAACCTTCATCTCTGCTTCAAGCCTGACTTTACTGATGAAATACATGTGTACCCAGGCCCTGAGACTTACTTATACTGGTTGTCCCAGTTTAAAATGGAGTGCTTGGTGGCAGGAAAGTGGACTAGGATTAGTGGTCTGGGCTACCCACTCTTTCGCCTATTCTCTGCTCATTGAAGCTCTATTTTCTAGGTAGAATGCAATGTAAGCTAATATGAGGATTATAGGGTCTGGATTATCAAGCACAATATTCCTTTTACCTCCTTACAATCCACCCGGGAGGAGGAAGGGGAAGTGAAAGAATGCCTGCAGCCCCATTCATGTCATTTCATTGTCCAATCTCCTTGCGCCCAGCTTTGTGACTGAAGTTGGAATGGATTTTGGAAGGGGTTGGGAGGGCCTTTTTGTCCTTATTGGGCTATCTTCTTTCTTCTCTCCACCACAACAAAAAACACAATCAACAGATGTCAACAGTCTTAGGTGGAGCTAGGAGAATCGATCTTTCTACTGAACATGACCATCTGCTTATGCTCAATAGAGGATCTGATCTTCCTGTCCTCCAGTAATATTATAGCTTTGGCTTTTGCGTTTTGCTCTGGCTGCTTGCTACTTTGCTGCCCAGCAGCTGACAGGGGGGACTACAGCCCCCCAGGAGACCATGCAAGCCCAGAAGGAGGGATCTTTTCCTCTGGTGCCGCTAATGGAAAGGGGAGACCACTTGGTCCCCCCGAACGTATGGACGGGTGCCCCGATCCCCTGGGAAACCATTGTGGGCGGGGGGCGTGTCCCGGCTGGTATGCCCGAAGCCGCGTGGCCGGAACACGCTCCTCCCGCCCAAAAAGAGGTTGTCCTAAACACCCGCCCGGAAGTCCGTGCACTGATGGGCGTGCTTAAGGCGGGTCCCCGCCCTACCACAGCTGGATAAATAGTGCGAGAATCCAACGAAGCTTCCTCTTGTTCCTGTGCTCTGAAGGCTGCACCACTCGTCGCTCGTGAGCCCTCAAGGGAACAAGCTGCACTTTTTTGACCCACCCACCAGCCCCTTGTTACAGAGTTTCTGAAATAAAGAGATACCGTTGGTGTTATTTGACTTGTATGGCAATCATTTCCTGCATCATAAATGTATAATGATGGTATGCATGTAATTAGATACTTGCTTGTAGGCCAATTTTTTCCTTTGTAGAGATGTACAGGAATGGATTTATTAAAGACTGTGCTTGTTTTAGGACCTTTTTTCCCTTTGTAGCAATGTCGAAGTCGGTGAATTTATCGAGCTGCTGCAAGTTTAGTCATAATTTTCTTTCCTTAGTACGTAAAACAACTGTCGTATTTATATTTTGGTCGGGCGGTAAGGTCATGA
Source organism: Lissotriton vulgaris (assembly GCF_964263255.1). NCBI lineage: Eukaryota > Metazoa > Chordata > Amphibia > Caudata > Salamandridae > Lissotriton > Lissotriton vulgaris. Next base: position 1,962,995,004 of record NC_141691.1, read on the forward strand.
TTGGTGAGCAGTGATTTCAAGGTCCCTATGGGGGCGCCACCCATTATGGATGGGAGCGCCCGGGGGGAGGCGGCCATTGGCCCCTCCCACGGGGGGTGGCACCCACTACGGATGGGTTGCCCAGGGGGAGACGGCCATAGGCCCCTCCCAGGGGGAGACGGCTATATGCCCCTCCTAGAATTTCCCGGGGGCCGGATATCCGCTCCGGCGGAAGAGAGTGTGGGGAAGGGGGGGAGTCCACGCTATCCTTCTTATGGATACCTCGCACACAAACTCAGACGACCTTAAGATGGCGTCGAGTGAAAGGGGGCCCCCACGGGATGGGAAGTTACAATTGGCGGCGAGGGTAAAGTCCTCTGCGCATGCGCCACTCACACCGTGAGGGCGGGAAGTTGGTGATAGGGATCTGACACCGGCTAAGACCTTGCCGTTGGCCCTTAATGTTAGGTTGTACAAATTCAAAAATGTAATCCACTTATCAGGATGCTAGACTCGGCTAGGAAACCTTTTGTATTAGAGATCTGTTAAGGTTAGCCTGAAACACCTGTCTTCATCAAGATGTAATTGAAGTGGGATTTGTACATGATTCATGAAACGTTTTAATTTAAAGTTTTAAATTTTGTTTCATATTTTAATAAATACAGCCGGGGGGGTCGTGAGGCCCCCCCGCCTTCCAAAAGTTCAATCTGCGTCTGTCTCCTCCCATGGGGAATTGGTGTTGGGAGGGGTGGCGGGCATCCCGGCCCATATAGGCGTGGTATGCTTCCTGCTGTCTGCAGTATGCCAGCGCCCATAACAGGCCAAGGGTGGGCACATCTGCAGCCGTCAGAGCCCAGTAGAGACTGGGCTGGACCCCCCCTTGGCTTTGACAATAAAGATATTGTTAAGTCTTTGTTTTTAGCCCCCACTTAGTCCATTTTCTGAGAGTGTCCTGGGCCCATAAATAACCAACTTTCTGTCACCGAAAGCCCCCACATACGCCTGTCAACCCGTTTGCCCAGATGCCGGTCACGTTGGACAGCTCGCACTTCTTATTGGGGATCACCGGGACTCGGAGGTCGCGTCCACGAATAAACAGAGCTCCTCTTACCAGTTCGTGTCTTCCTTTCACCTCATTACAGCAAAACATACAACCCTGAATGAGTTCCTGGATTTGGCAGTGGTGATAGCTAATCGGAGGATAGCAATGTGCTGAAAATCACATCCAGCTCCGCCTACTCAGTAGTGGCTCGCCGACCGACAAGAGCTCTCATAGCCCAATCCCTCAATTGGAAGTATTACCCAACTGCCATTGAGGCTAACCTCACAGATATTCCTATATGACTACCGGATTAGCAGCAGGTCGTCACAGGAATAGGAATGGGCAGGTACCACAGATCACTGGGCACCGTCCTGTCACCCTATAATACTCCTCACCAACCCACCACCCAGTACCACCCCCCTCACCCCCCCCCCCCACTCAAGAAATAATCATGATTTGTCCTGGAAAAGGATGGATGCAAGATGAAAACGATGGTCCTCACCCTCCCTTCGTTTCGTGTTTGGAATATTTCTAGATGTGCCTCACTGTGATTGCAGTTTCTGCTCCAGATTGCTCAAATTATCAAATGGTTTAACATTGCACACTGTATTGTTACCGTATTAACACTCTGATTACTGCATTATACACTGTACCGATGCTATAAGTCATTGCATACTCCTACTGCGAACGACGTTCCGAATGTTCATCAAAAAAACAAAAGCTAAATATATTTTTTTTAATTGTTTGCTAGGATAGTCAAGCATAAAAATGACCTCAATTTGGATGGGGCTTCTGAAACAAATATTTAACACACTCTACGGATTTATAGAAAAAACAGTGGGTGCTATTAACAAGAAAATTCTTACAGTTGAAAGGAGGCTGTCAGATGCAGTGGCACCCATCCACCGTGGGGGTGCGCAATCTTTGCCATCTGCTTCTGCCAACCAACTGGCTGATAACTTGAACCTCGGTGAGGAGGGTTACGTCATCTTAAGGGGGGGGGGGTGCATCATTGCAAAATGAGCAGGTAGTAAAATCAGTCAATGTTAAGCAGAAGCGAGGGGCCAATTCTAAGCGCACCCCGGCCCAGTTACTCTGCACTTCTGTCACCAGCTAATATTAATCCAATCAAAGAGGCTATTGGGCGGTTTGTTTGCACAGTTTTGAACGGATGCTGAAAGACGTATATGATCACCTGGGGTGCATGGATAAGAAAGTGTGTGATCTGGATGCCAGACTGTTTCACAATGTTGCAAATGTTGGTGCCCTGATAGATGGAATATCCTCTCCCATTCTGTGCCAGAGGCCTGTCGACCGCTGGGGTGGTTGGGCCAAATTGTCTCTGGTACAAATGAAGGTCTAAGTGCAACTGGTCCAGCAACCTTTCATGTTCATCAGGGCCATGTGGTGTCCGGCCCACATCCTGGGGCCCGTGGGCTCAGGTTAACTCCCAAACATCCCCCAGGGAGATAGGTCTTGCCCCAGCTTTTACTTCGAGATGTGACCCCCAGCCAGCAGCTTGTCCATGTGTTATTGTTTTAGCTAATGTACCAATCCTATGTCCGGAGTCTAGTAAGTGGACTGTGAACCTAATTCACAAGTCTATACATTGAATCCACGAGAACTTGAGGCGCCACGGAAAATTGGTTTTTGAAGTCCCCATGGAAAGGTGAGTGGGATGGGTGGCGAGTATGCACAAAGAACTTTGGGGTGACTGTGTTATTGTAACTTTCAGAATCCTGAGGATTGCAGGTGACCTGATTAGGTCTTCCCTTCCAAGCAAATGTGGGTAAGGTAATATTAAGCTATTGCCTGTTGGTTATTGCAATAGAGAAGTGGATAGATAATCCCACATTTAAGAGATCCCTCATGATGTCGTGCTACTGTGGCCATTACCCTATAATATGCCTGTTCAGAACTGCTTTGCACCCCTGAGAGGCTTGGCTGATAACGATTGACACTCTAAAATATACAGAAAAGTGATGGATGGAATGCTTGAATTAATCTAAGCCACTGGTAATTACTGAGGCAGCATCCCAATCCATCATTATTTTTCACACCACGCAACCTCAGTTTGGACCCAGCAATATGCCCTGCTCCAATCCTAACAGTCAAGCCCAAACTAAACAGGCAGGTCCTCCTTGAATTGGGACAGAAGCAACCCAGGGCCTGTTTAGTCCTTGCTATGGGCTCATCAGCTGGGTACAGCTTGGTTCCCCTGACAAAGTGTGCACAGCACCCATGTCTGGCCTTACCTGTCCCACTTAGTGTGACGCACTATATAAAAAAGTGATGGATTAAATGCTCAAATTAATCTCAGCTACTGGTAATTAGTTGGGCTGCATCCCAATCCATAGTTATTTTGCACACCATGCCACCTCAGTTTGGACCCAGCTGAATGCAAATAAGTCTAGACCCTGACCCAATTTGAACAGTCCAGCCCAAAGTCCACACCTAGGTCCTCCCTGAAGCAAGACACAAGCAACCCAGAATCGGTTTTGCCCTAGTTATGGGCTCATCAGCCGGGTACAGCTTGGTTCCAGTGACACAGTGAGCATGGAACCCATGTCTGGACAAACCCATTCAACTTAGGGTGACTGTCAGGAATACTAACAATTCCTGTAACATGAGATCTCAAAGGTTCTGTACCTTGATAAATAAGATCAGGCAAATCCAGTAAAGAACAGATCCCCATAAGGGATATGGACAAGTGATAACTGTAGACATAGAGATAGAGTAGTAGCTAGGATATGGGAGAGTTGATTGATTGTTTTTTCTTGCAGTGTGTGACCCCTCCCAGAAAATCAAATTCCGAAGGAAGTTCCCAGAACCCCCCCCCTCCCCCCACCCCCCCCCGGTAGCCCTTGAACCCTCTTGGAAAAGCTTGCGGGGGGTCAGAGGAAGATCAGGAAGGATATTGGGAGTCAGTGTCTTTCTGCTCCTGTGAGAACTGGGAACTTGAAAAAATAGCGAAAAAAGAGATGCATGGAATACTTGTATTAATCTTAGTCACTGATAATTACTCATGCCGCATCCCAACCATTGTTATTTTGCACACAATGGCACCTCAGTTTGGACCAGCTGTATGAAAATCAGTCTTGACAATGCTCCAATCGAACCGTCCAGCACGATCTGCATGGTCAGTCCTCCATGGACCAGGACAGAAGCAACCTAGGACTGGTTTTGCGGTAGGTATGGGCTCATCAGCTGGGTACAGCTTGGTTTCAGTGACACTGGGTGCACGGGACCCACCCCATATCTGGGTATACCCATCCCACTTAGAGTGTCACACTAAAATATAGAAAAAAAGTGAAGTGATGGTTGGAATGCTTAAATGAATCTCACAAAGTGGTAATTATTCAAAATCGGCCCATGGAGGGGGGCTGTGTGCCCCATCCCCATTTACAATATAGCCGGGAGATGGGGTGCCCAGGATCAAAATCAGCCCGAGAGGGGCCTGCGTACCCCCTCCACAAAATTACAGTAGTGGACCTCAGGGATGGTGTACCTGGGCCCAATAAAGTCCCAGGGAGGAGGGCCAAGTAGCCCCCACCCCTCCCAATCCATTGTCATTTTGCACACCTTGCCAACTTAGTTGCATGCAAATCAGTCTTGACCCTGCTTCATTCAGGACAGCCCAGCCTGAACTGCACAGCCAGGCCCTCCCTGAACCGGGACACAAGCAATCCAGGTTGTGATAATGATAGATAGTGATTGACACATTGCCATAGCCAGAGAAACCTCCCCCATATTGGCTAACTCTAATGTTATTAGCCCAGATGCGGGAGTCGGGACCCTAACCAACACAGTTGAAAACATGTAACAGGCTAATATACTCTTTTGGACTAAAAGGCCTGCAAGAATTGGTCACCTTTATAAATAATCATGATATTGTCTTATTCCAAGAGACCTTGGCTTCTGATTATTTTAGCCGGACGGTTACATTTCACATTTGGTCCCTGTGATTCCATCCCCTTTTGGCAGGGCTAGGGTGGGGTTAACAGCACTATTTAGAGTAACCTTAGTGCGCAAAATTAGCCCTGTCTGCACTGATAGCACTTTTAATTCAAGCTTTTTTATCCACCCGGCCCAATGGTTTGATTATTGTTTTTATTAACTTTTATTATGAAACATCGGATCTGATTTTAGTGTCAACGTTAAATTGCTCTCTGATTTGTTTTAAGGGCTTGACAGTAAATTCCCTTCCTTGCACAAACGGTATCAGATCATCCTAGGTAGTGATATTAATATAAAATTGAGGACGAACCAGGAGAATAATGTTTATACTTTGTTTGACACCATCAGTTCAGGGTGTTCATCCATGTAAGGATCAGAAGGTGCAAGCACTCACTCACTTTATTAACTCATTCATTCTTATTAATGCTCGTGAACTCCTGGGTCGCCTCTATCCTTCAAAGCAACTTTTGAAAGTGATGATTATTGCTTAGTCATAAATTATATTTTTGTACCAAGAGATTTAATATACTGGGCCTCGAGAGGTGGGACTGTAGAAAGTATATACTGTGATCATAAGTCTCTGAGTGTTGCTTTATGTGGTTGCAAGGAGAGCAGTTGTTTGAAGGGTGTGGCTTTGTCCTCCTTAGGTGTTAAGACGCAAGGTCTTTGGTTGGCATGGAGAAATATTGATCTAATTCCCTCATGTCCTATTTGTTTGCCAACCATCTTAATATGCTTCTTAATTGCCTCACCGCCCCTAATGACTCCTGGTTTGGCCAATCATTTTGCCCTGTTGGGATAGATAGTTAGCAGTTTGCTCATGAAGCTGATTGGACCCAGAAACCATGAGCCCAAATGGTTCAATGAATCCCGCAGGAAGGCCTCAGCATACTCACATAAGATGCTACAGGAGAGGCACAGGGATGAGTATAAAATCCAGCTGTTCAAAACAGTTCATAAGGTGGCCCAGTGATGTAGGAGTAAGGAGCTTTAAAATGCATCTTGGAGAGAGCTGGTTTCAGCATGTAGCATGAGCAATAGTGACACGTAGTGTGATTCTGAGTAGACTGGATTATTGCAATGCATGCCTGTTAGGAGCTCTGGACTTCCTAAATAAGCAACTCAAGAGAGTTCAAACAGAAGCAGACAAATTAGCTCTAAATAGGCTGAGACGTCCTCTACATCCCAGTTTGTAAAATAATTACATTGGCTACCATTAAAAGAAAGAGTAATGTTCAAGTCTCTCTGCATTGTCTTTAAAGCCCTTCATGTCATTGGACCAGTCCCCTTGCAGAAGAGATTAAAATGGCTTGTGCACAACAGGCGCTTGCGCTCTTCCTCAGCCAAGATGGTCAGTGTGACCATATTTAGAAAAAACAAGTCTAGAGGGAGGGGCATTCATGATTGAAGCAGCTCGACTATGGAATGAACTTCCAGCCATCCTGAGACTTTTCAGTGATCTAATACACTTCAGGAAGGGGCTTAAAACACAGCTTTTTCTTAAAAACTATATTGCGGTTCAAATTCTTAACCAAGTATGATAGTGTGGAACACCGGCACACTGTATAGCACCTTCTTCCTGTGTTCATCAATGGGTAATGCAGCGCCAGGATACATGTTAGGTGGCAGTGCAATTTACGAGTAGCTGAAATAAATAACTAAAGCGCACAACAGATTTAGGATTGCAGCTCGGTATATTCATAATGTAACCTCCCATATTGGAAGAAAACCAGTAGCCCCTTTGCTGGAGGTGTACAGGAGTAAAGACATTCCTGTTCTTACCTATTCGGCTACTCGAATATCAAGCCCCTCCAGGGGGAATAATATAGGGTCTTCAGGCAGCTCATGGGAGATCTGCTCACTTGTGCAGCCTCCATTGTTCATCAAGAGCTTTTGGTTGAGTATTTGAAGGACATTATTTAATTGCCCCCATCATCCTGTGGTGCGCTGTCTAGACAAATCAGCACGCCTCATTTAATAGGGAGATTTTCTTAGATTGCCTTGCTTGAGATTGTGGAATGAAAAGCCCCTGGTTAAAATACATTTAGCCTGAATTAACGACATTGGGCAGGCCAACCCAATTTTCTAGCCCTGCTCCGTTACCTAATCTGATGGAGCCTGGATTAAAAAAAAAACTTTTAAACCAGTGAGGCAGTTCCAAAGGGAGGAAACCAAACTTTAAAAAAAAATACTTATAAAAGAGTAATATCCTGAGCAATAATTGTCCAAAGTAATAAGCACAGAACAAAACTGTGGTCGTCTCAAGAGTTCTTCTTTATCTTGTTTATTTCTTTAAAACACCTCAACACAGGTCCTAGCCAACACATATTGGGTCTTAGTGTGGAGTTAACCACAGACTTCTTCAGGGCAACCTATGTAGTAACTCGATATCGATGTGAAAAGTAGGGCCAGCATAAGTATATCATGTAATTGCGTTAAAGTCTGAACCAATATGGTTTTTGTATGAGACCAGCAAACCATGAAGTTGCAATGGACTATCCAAAACAATCCCAAGTTCTGAGTTCTGTATCGGGTCATCTAAAAGTAGTGATTCACTCGAGGAGCTGCTCCATTCCACAGCGTCTAGCTAGACTTTCATGGTTCTGCTAGGAGAGGAGCTACATTCCCCTTAAAGAGGTGGACCCCAGGGGATGGGGTACCCGAGGTAAAAACAGCCTGGGAGGAGGGCCACATACCCCCTGCCCTTCACCCAAAAAATACTCTGTGCCTGGGGATGGTGTCCCCTTGGCCAAAATCAGCCTAGGGAGGGGGACACATGTCTCTCTCTCCTAAAAATGTGCTAGGCCTGGAAGGATGGGGAAGATGGGGTCCTCTGGCCGAAATCAGCCCAGGGAGCGGGCTTCATGGGGTTGGCCGGGGAGTTGGCTATAGAGCCAGGCTGGATGGGCAACCCCTTGACACACATGGGTGAAGGCTGTGTGCAGTGGTGATAGATTAATGTATCGTAATTAAATATTACTTTACTTTAAAAAACATTGAAAAACACTGAAATACCAAAGGGTACAAAGGTTACAAGGGTGTTATAGTTAGAACATAGCATTAAAAGCACATAGGAATTCACTGAAAAAAACAAAGTTACAGGGACTTTATAGCTAGGAAATGTAATTTAAAAATCCTTAGTCATTCACTAAAAACCAAAGATTACAGGGACGTTATAATTAGATTCATATTTTACACACACAAAAACATAGAAATTCAGCAGTTATAGTTAAAGCTACCTCAAGTAACTTTAACTCAGGCCCTAAGGTAACTGTAATTTGCACCCTCCCCATGCACTGCCCAACATATTACATCACTCATAACATCTTCTATGACATCATGACAATGTCACTGTAACATTTGCTATGAACTTATTGAATAGAAAACTGTGCATGGCTGGGGCATGGTATACCTACCCTGTTACCCTATAGCCTTTTTTTCTCTAACTTCAGGACAGGGGACCTAGTCCCCGAATCCTGTTATGGCTGCCAGCAACATTTTTCTCATTTTGCTGACAGCCAATCAGAGCATTAATTCCCGTAAGAGCTTGACTCCATCAGGAGCAAATGTATCCAAGGGAAAAAAACCTCCTTGGGCCAATCAGAATGCTCTATCTTTGAACTGGCGCATCCTAGAGACTCTTCTAGGAGTCCCTTCAACCAAACGGTCCAAATATACAAATGCTTCTGTACCTTTATTTTTTCAGAAACTACTGCACAGATTTAAACCAAATCACAAAAACCACAATCAGCGAACCAAATTCTAGCTTCTTTCCAAATTTAGTATATTTCCGTTTAGCAATATTTGCATTTTTTAAGTATATGAAAATGCATTGGGAAATTTGCATTGTTGATTCCCCTTTTTACTCGCCTTCAGCTTGACGGATCACCGTGAAACTTTCAAGTAAGGAGTTGAGTTGAATTTGTGTTTTTTTGGGGGGAACGCATTGTGGGGATTCTTCAAATGGCGCAAATGTTATTAGCAAAACTAGAAATGTATGTACTTATGTATGGCACATTTGTAAAGCGCAACTGTCACCCAACGGGTATCCTGACGCTGTGATCTTTGAAGGCCTGAAAACACAAACATTACTTTAAACAGCCAACTACAGTATCCTTGGGAAGAGGTGAGTTTCTAGTCCCTTTTTTAAAAGAGGAAAGATCTCCCAAGATTCTAAGAGACAATGGCAGTGCATTCCATAGCCAGGATGCCGTGTAGCCAAAAGAACGACCACCCATCTGTATCTTCCGGATCTTGGGAACTACCACTAGGTAGGCTGAGGTGGAGCAAAGAGATCTAGAAGGGGTGTACCAGGAGAACAACTCCTGCAAAGAGATAGGTCCCAGACCTTGAAGAGCCCGAAAAACCAAACACAGAGCTTTAAATTCAACACGTTGGGAAATAGGCAGCCAATGAAGATCCTTGAGTGCTGCTGAAGAAGAGTCGAGGCGCCGGCGGGAGAATGCCAACTTAGCGGCAAAATTCTGCACCCGCTGCAGTTTGCCCAAGAAGGTGACGAGAGCCTCCAGAAGCAGTGCGTTGCAGTAATCGAGTCTGCTTAAGATGATGCTACGCACTACTTCTGGTCTGGCATGGGCTGGGAGCAGGGGAAGGATCTTCCGCAGGGTGCGCAGCAGCACCATGCAGGTGGACACTGTTTTGCAGCACCATGCAGGTGGACACTGTTTTGTTTACGAAACCATCCAGTTGTAAATTGGGTTCCATCGTCACTCCCAGGTTTCGAACAGAGTCTGCCGCCGCTACCGTGCCCTGAAAGGAAGAGGGCCAAAAATCTTATGGTAAAGATCGAGGGATACAGTCTGCCGAGCAGTGCAGCACCTCGGTTTTAGAGCTGTTGAACTGTAAAGAGTTGTTACCCAGCCATTCCGCCGTAGTGACCATACAGTGGTGAAAGGTCTCCTGTGACACTGCATTCTTACCCTCAAAAGAGAAGATAAGTTGTGTGCCATCGGCGCAGTTGGTGACTGCAATGCCAAAAGATTTTATTAGCTTGACCAGGGGGCGGAGGTAAAGGTTAAAAAGAATGGGACTGACGGCCGAACCCTGAGGTACGCCCTGCCCGACCCTTTTGATGGTGGACTTGAAGGGAGGCAGGGCAACCACCTGATGTCTGTTGGCAAGGTATGAGACCAGCCAGTCCAGGGCCAGACCCGACACTCCGGCCTCCTCCAGTCTCCTGATCAAGATGGCATGGCTGACCATGTCGAACGCTGCCGACATATCGAGCAGCACTAAAAATGCTGCTCGACCTTGGTCGACACGCGAACGAAGGTCATTCAAAACAGTCACCAAAGCTGATTCAGTTCCATGGGCTGATCTAAAACAAAACTGCGCCGCGTCCAGACACTCATTTGTCTCCAAAAAACTGGACAGTTGTTTTGTAAGGGTGGGCGTAGTTCGCGTAGCCGCACTCCGCGAAGCTACGTAGTAGTAGCTTGCTGGTCCCGTTCTCGAGCCCTTTTTCTTGCTCGGGAGCGCGCAGTGCGTGTTCGGGGCGCTGTCTGCATGTTCGGGGGATTGTAGCGTGCAACCTTACCCATGTGGTGGGCTATGGGCGCAGCCATCTTGTTTTTTCAATTGTCCGGGCCGCTCGCGTCCCCTACTTCCTCTTCCGGGTCGCGAATAACACTTTCGCGCGGTGCACGTCTTCTTCGGGAACACATCTACTTGTTCACACTGACAAAGTGCGTGTTTGCTTGCAATCTCGCGCGAACTTACCCACGTGGTCGCGATGGGCGACCTACATAGCGCTGTAAGGAAGATTGCGCGCCCTAATGACGTGTTTGCGCGTTCGAATGACATTATCGCGTTCTCACAGTCGGGTTGGATTGTGCGGCCGGAATCCAAACATCGTAGCGAATGCGACCGGGAGAGAAAAGCGAGAAAGCGAACGCAGAACCACGGTAAGACATTACCGCGCACGCGAGAATGCTATTGAGCGTGCGAGGAGGAAAAACTACTATGCTACGCTGTAGATTGCGAAGTAGGTGACAGCTTCGCGCTCTCCGCGAAGTGCGAAGTTGCCAGAACTTCACAAACTCCGCGAACGGAGCGTAGTTCTCCGCCCAGGCTTAATATTTTGTAACCAGTTTTTCCAAGATTTTGATCGGAAAAGGGAGCAATGAGATAGGTCTGTAATTTGCTGGACTCAAGGGGTCCAGCGATTCCTTCTTCAGCAGCGGAGAAACTACCGCAAGCTTCCAGCTATCCGGGACCTGGGCAGAGCCAAGGGACTGTCAACAAATTGCGTGGAGGGGAGGAAAGAGCTCATCCCTGAACAGCTTCCAAAATTTGTGCGGAAGCGCATCAAGGGGGGAGCCTGAAGAAACTCCATCCGCTAGAGCACAGAATTCCATGAAAGAAGGAAGAGGAAAACTATACAACCGGGCTTTCCCGGCCTCCATCTTTAATAAAGATGGTGATGCAACCACGGGTGCCAGGAGGCTCAATTTACTCAAAATAGTCGCGATCTTATCCTCGAAGGCCTTAGCCAACGAGTCGCATAGGAATTGAGAGGCTGGAATAGCTGTTGTAACACAGGCCGGGCGTGACAGATCTTTAACAATTTTAAACAAGGCCTGGGCTTTATTTGAGGCTGACAATAAAGTCTCCTCTAAGAACCTAGCTTTAGCGCATTTAATCTGCGACTTATAAGCCACCAGTTCTTGTTTAAAGAGGAGTTTATCAGGCTCAAGATACTGTTTCCTCCATACCCGCTCAGCGCGCTTGCACTGAAGTTTAAGTTGAAGAAGCTCACATTGATAAATGAATTATCTATGGAAAAGCAATCCTAACTATAAGTGCCCAGTGGCAACCACCACCGTCGCCAGTAGTTAGTCATAGCTAGGACCTAATTTCTATTAAAAAGATGGTTTTCAGTTAGCTATATCTTTGGCGGCAGTTGACGAATCTTCACAAAATGTTCCCCAAAAATTTGACACTCACTTCAGCTGCTGTCCGGAAATTTTCAGGGTTCACTGTGCAGTTGGGCCAAAAAAAGAGTGGGTCCACAGATCACACTTTTTGTGATTTAGTGTAAATCCTTCTAGTAGTTTTAGAAAAATTAACCGAAAAATAAATTTGTATATTTAGGGTCGAGGGTCGCGGATCCTCCGCAAATCCAACAGCCCACATAGATTCATGTGGCAAAGCAAAGTCCTGATTGGCTGGCAGCACCTTCACAGAAATGTTGCACCCACCATTTTGTTTTTTGGGAAATAGTCCTCGTGGCTGAAAAGTTGTTTACAAAATGAATAAAGTGGTCAGTGTGCCCATGAGTGTGTTAGAGGGCTTCCAGAGAGACCCATAAAGGCAAATAAATTACCTTATAATGTTTTTTTCTTCAACACAAGGGAATCCGCAGATCTCCTGTAGAGCTCAGCATGGCCCTATCCCCTGTTCAATTGCAAATCCTGACACAGTTCATCAGAGGCCCACTCCCTTGTCCGCCACTCCGCAAACGTGCCTCCTGGTGCACCACTGCTTGCGGAATAAAGTCTCCTTGTATACTGAGGGTCCTTAATAGCCAAGAACCCCTTCTGTCAATTCCAATAAGGCCCACAAAGCCAGAATGCTCAGACCTCATCAGAGAGCCTGCTCCCTTTCTCACACTCTGCAAATGCACCTCCAGATGCACTGCTGATTCTGGGATGAAGTCTGCCTGGCTACTGAGGGTTGTTGGAGGCCAAAAATCTTGATTGTTGCCACAAGAAACTCCCCCACAGCAGAATTACTCAGACCACGTCGAAGACCCTGCCCCTTTTCTCAACCACTATGCAAATGCGCAGTGCACTACTGGTTGGGGGATGGAGTACCATTGGCTGCTGAGGGTCATTGGGTGCCAAGAACTCCTATGGTTACCACACGTAAGTTCCCCACAGCTGTTTGCTCAGACCTCATTGGAGGCCCCATACCCTTTCTCAAACACTCTGCAAATGCACCTCCTGGTGCACTACTGGTTAGAAGATGAACTCCCCTTGGCTGTTGAGGGTCATTGGGGTCCAAGAACCACTATTGTTGCCTCAAGTAAGTCCCCCACAGCAAGATTGCTCAGACCTCATCGGACTCCCCTACCCCTTTTCTCAACCACTCTGCAAATGAGCATCCTAGTACAATACTGGTTGGGGGGCAGAGTTGGGGGGCTTCTGAGGGTTACTGGGGGCCAAGAGCTCCTATTGTTGGCATACGTAAGTCCCCAACTGCAGGATTGCTGAGTCCTCATCGGAGGCTCCGTCCCCTTTCTCAACCACTCTGAAAGTAAAACTTGTGGTGCACTACTGGTTGGGGGATGAATTCCCATTGGCTGCTGAAGGTCGTAGGGTGCCAAGAACTCCTGTTGTTACCACAAGTAAGTCCTCCACAGATGTATTGTTTAGAACTTGTCAGATGCCCCACCCCCTTTCTCAAACACTGTGTAAATGTACCTCCTGGTGCACTACTGGTTGGGGGATGACGTCCCCTTGGCTGCTGAGGGCTGTTCGGGGCCATGAACCCCTATTGTTACCTCAAGTAAGTCAGCCGTAGCAGGATTGCTCAGAACTCGTCAGAGGCCCCTACCCATTTCTCAACCACTCTACAAAAACGCCTACTGCCACACTACTCTAGGGGGATGAAGTCTAGGACTGAGCATGCCGGTGAACTCTGCTTTGCCAATGGGTGGCAGAGTTTTTGTCCAATTCCGCGTTGCAGGTGAGGCGCAAAGAGTCAAAACTCTGCAAACTCCAATGACGGAGACGAGTTTACTGCCCACCCATATCAGAAACTCACACACCCATTCACAGACCCACTCAGAAACTCATAAACCCAATTACAGCTCCAATCATACTCTTGCACCCACGTACAAACCCACTCAGACACTCATGCACTCACTCACAAACTCAGTATTAAAGGTTTGTGGTTACAGTTAGGAAATGAAATTTAAAGAACCTTACAAATTCACTTAAAAACCACAGGTTACAGAGATCCATCAAGCGATGTTAGCTTGATTATGGTTTATGAAATATTTCAGTGTGTTCTATGGCATAGCCTCCCTTGCCACAGTTAAAAATAGGTTTATGGCCTTTTTCAGTGTAAGGACATATAAAAGCATTGAATATATATCTCCTACTTTTTGCAGTCTGCCTTGAACTACTACTGTTAAAATGTAAGATTTAGGCCTGTTAAAAGCGTGATTTTAATAGGTCGAAATGGTACTTTTAAAACTGTACAGCGAGGCTGCTGTGGAAAACTCAAAGTTTTATTTCAAATGGTCTCTTTAGTGTTGGCTCAATTAGTGTTGCTGTCCACTCGTGACATTTAACTTACAAGCCCTGGTTACACAGGGTGCCATATACTAGGGACATATATGTAAGTTATGTGCCAATCAGGAGTTCAACGAATACGAAAAGTGAGGTGATCATGCAAACAGAGGCACTTTCTTACAATATATAATAAATAATATCAAATCATACAACTTCACTAAGTGCAAAAGTTGGAAACGTCGTAGAATTATAATTTCACGATTGTCAGGTACGATTGAAGCGGTGGTATGTTTGTGGCCATGTTAGGTATGGCCAGGTTTGTCCCAATGTTATACGAGGAGACTTGAAGAAATGTATTTCATTTCATTCTTTTGTAAAAAGACCATTAAGCGAAGCTAAAAAATGTTGCACCTGCGAAAAAACAAAGTATAACAAAGTCCATTGACATAAAATCATGTCCAACCAGGACCCTAGCGTGAATTCATGTCTGCAATTTACCTTCTTTGCCTCGTTGTTTAATATTTTCGATTGAGTTTTGAAATAAATAGCTTTCACGAAAAGTCAGGCACCCTTGAGTTTCTATCTCGGTGATCCATAGAACTGAAAAGGAGAATGTGTTGTCGTAATTGAACAAGAATCTGAGATATTATAGTTTGTGTGGTACTCGTGCAGAAATCAATGCAGCAGGAAGGAAAGGAAATATCTTTCTATTTTACTTACAATCTTTACGATGTTGAATACAGAACGGCACAGGCAATGTGTAATTATTGTGTAATGTAAATCTATGGCCATTCGCAGCGGGAGCAGGCTGGTCATTGATGCATTCTATTAAAGAAAATGGACCATCTCTGAGAATATATCGTTGTGCTATAAAATGACTCTCATGCATGCTGAATGAGCTTCAAGGATGCCACTGAGTGCAGAATGAGATATATGTATTCTATCTCAGCTGTAAACCTCACCTTCACCTACAATAACCAGATACACATCCACAGTTATGACAAACTTTTTTTGACTTTGGCAAATAAAGGTGTTGCAAATTCACTGTTCCTATCCTTGCCGTCAAAATAAACAGTATTATCCCTCATGCAGTTTTTAAATGATTTCCTCTGAGGCGATTTTAGACTTTTACATAACCTGAAAGCAGTAGTCTCCGTACAGTATAGAGAAGCATACGTGACGTGCAAATGTGTAACACCTACCTTCGGTATATATAAAGTTAATAAAAGGAGAAAATGATTGCAGTGTTGTGTCTGTGGTTATCCTGTTTACATGTACAGGTGCTATTACTTTAATTAAATTGGGTTTTGTTAACGGGCACTTTTAGTCATTTTAAAATGGCTCTGAGATGAGGAATACAGTTTTAGCTAAAACCTGAAATGTTATACACAATAAGGAATGTATATATATATATATATATATATATATATATATATATATATATATATATATATATATATATATATATATATAGCAAAAACAAGGAGTTCATGGTACTCCCAAGGTCCGGTGCACGCTCGGGTTGTGTGTTGGCTAGAAAGTATCCGCAGACGCGTTTCTGGCTCTTGCCGTCATCAGTGCGGAAAGCCGTCAGTAAAGCGGCACAGTTATTTAAACGGAACTGCCATGTGGTTGGTGGATCCTTGGCCAAGGAAAGGCCGATGGCGCTCCCATAGCGAAAAACTTTATTGGCAGCCGTAACAACTGTGCCTGCACATCCCCTCGCCTGCCGCTAATAGAACGAAGACGCTGTGAGTGTCACACAATGGTGGAGCACTCTAGCTATGTATAAGCCATAACCTGCATGGGTCAACAGCGTCCGTAAGCGGCGTTTCGGCAGCCCAAATTGAATCCAAAACACAGTATACCACCTGGGGCCAGCCGAACTCGCGGCGGGTGCAACCGGGAAGCGGTGGTGGAAACCGCTTGTAACACAGCAAAAACAAGGAGTTCATGGTACTCCCAAAGTCAGGTGCTCCTTGTGACACAATTAAACATAGAAGAAATACTACTATTGCGTGTATATGGCATATGTAAGTAGAGGGGAGGTCAAATGCCCATTTATCATATTAAAATTCATATGAAATAACAATCATGACTGAATAAATAAATTTTTTAAGACAAGAAAGTTTTGCATAAATGCATGAGCACGGTCAAAACAGTACAATAATCTCAAAGCATATAGTGTGCAAATTGTCGCAGTATGTAAACATCACTCCAAATATAAATAAGACAGTTCTAGTTAAAAAGCATATTTTAAATACTTAAAAACATTTTGAATACAAAAATAAATTGTTATTCTAAAAACTGTTTCATTAATGATGTGCAATTTTGCGCAATGTAAACACACACTCTGTGCAAAAATTGTTAATAAATATTATGCTGTTGAGACCTTGCGTCTGATTTACAATACTGCGGGGACATCTATAAATGATGGCAACCCCTGTTTTACTAGTCATAATAAATGGGGACATCAACTATTGATGGCAGCCCCTCTATTTTCAAATATAATGCCTACATTTAGTTAGTATCAACTTCAATCTATTAGTGCCCCTGACACCTCAAATAGTGAATACCAAACTAATATTGTAAAAAGGTTCAAAATGAATGCATGCATACCAGCATTTTTTAACAGGTTATCCCATGAGGACCTGCTCCTCCCAATAGCCTACGTGCAAGCACGCATAGCAAATAGGCCCCCATGGCCACACCCCTCTTTAGAAGATAGACATCTCTACCAAACATAAAGTAGTTGTTATATAGGCTCCATGACACTAGTTCCACCAACATCTTATTGTGATTGTAACAATCTGCCGATCTAGTGCTCAAAAGATATTCAAGAGCCCTGAGACCTATGTTATGTTCTATACTTGTATAGAGAGCCTCGATGCCTAATGTTATTAACAAAGAGTCTTCAGTCCATGTTACATTTTGAATTTTGTCCAAGATATGCCCTGTGTCCTTGATGTATGTGGGCAGACTTTTAACCAGGTGTTGTAAAAAGTAGTCTGTGTATTGAGCAAGATGTTCCCCCACACTGTTAATTGCCGAAATTATCGGCCGTCCTGGAACAGGTGATACTTTTTTGTGGACTTTAGGTATGAGGTAGAATCTGGGCATTACTGGTAATTCCACGTGTAGAAAGTTGAATTCCTGATTCGAGATTAAACTCTCGCGCCTATACCGGAATAAAAGTTTTCTTAATTTGTCTTTAGACAAATCATATTGTTTTAGACACGTTTTGGCGTAGCATGCAGCATCTGAGAGTTGCCTTGTTCCTTCTGCAACATATTGCGTTTTGGGGCCAGATAACAATGTTGCCTCCTTTGTCTGAGCTGCATACCACGTTTTGATGATCATTTTTTAATTTATTAACCAGATCCCAAGATTGAGTTTCTTGTTCTTGCTTTACCCTTCTTCGATGTTTCACCTGGTTGTATAGCTTTTTGAGGTTTGCAGTCACTACATCATGGAATGAATCTATGGCATCCCTGGGCATGATGGGCATAAAACTCGATGATGGTTTAAAAGGACTAGTTCCTGCTCCTGTTTGTTGAATTGCAGCCCTCTTAATTCTTCCTGTGTAGAAATTTCAGAATTAGTATCATCATTGCCCTCACCCAATTGTACAAGAGTTAGTAAGCCTCTGATGTCCCCAGCCTGAAGGACTGACGTGGTGTTTTCCACTAATGTTGTTTTTTCGATATTTGGACCTTTTTTGACTTTGAAAAACTTGCATAGTTTGAGTTTTCGGATGTAACAGAACGCGTCAATCCTAGTCGCCGCATAGTTGAAATCTGTTAAGGGGCAGAATGTGAGGCCCAGACTAAGTAATTGTTGTTCCGCCGCGGTGAGTGTTGCTGAAGACAAATTTACAATTGTTTTTGCAATCACTTTTTGTTGCTGCGCCAATATTTGTTCTTTTTGTTGCTGTTGCTTGAGTTGTGTTTGTTGCGGCGCTCTTTCCTGGGGCGGTTGATTCTGGCCCTTTTTTCTGCTGGTTTTTTTGTTGATTTTGCGGGCGTAAAGTCTGCAGTCGAGCGTTCACTAAAAAATCAACTTCTTCACCCAAGTCAAGTACCATTGGAGGTCCTGCATCCTCATCCCTTAATGCTGGGTCCTCATCCGAATAAATACTGGTATTGTTGCTGGAGATTGAAATTGAGTCACTGGTACATTGAATTTGTTCAGAAGTCTGGCACTGAGTATTTTTGCCTGTTGGTACTGGCCCAGTTGCCTCTGATACTGGAGCTGATTTCTCATTCATTTTGAGCCGTTTGGCATTGTCAAATGTGCGCGCGAATGTGTATATTTTTCCATGTTCATAATGATCCTTATCGCGTGCAAATTTCCACGCTTTACGAATTTTGATTTTGTCCTCGTGTTTGTTGACCCTGTCTTGAACCTCCTTTCTCGTTGTTGTTATAAGTTCATTAGGTTCAAGTTTAAGTAACTCCCCATTGATTTCTTCCATCTCTTTGAGCAGCTGCGTGCGGTCAATCTCTGCATATTTTATCAAAATCAATACCAAATTGCAAGAGGCGTCCAAATTACTATGCCCCCATTCTCTCAACATTTCTGGATGGGGTTTCTCGTAGCTTGGGGCTAGTAAAATTCGCAACCCCCGTGGAATAGGTCCTTCCGCTATATACATTGTGAGGGATTTATGCTCCCACCACTTGGTTACCGCGTTTTTCATAACTTTCTCCAATCATTTCATCAGAGTCTTTATTTGTGTTTCACTTGAAGGGGGGCTAGCTTGTGTAACCCCCGAAGTTCCCGCTGCAGCAGCAGCACCTTTCTGAGTGATTTTGGGCAAATTAGAAAAGAGTTCCAATGAGGCTGCCTCTCGCCCCTTCACTGTCTCCTCTGTCATGGTTACCGCTGCTCAGTCTGCCTGATTTATAAATGGATGGTTATTCTGTACGGGGTGGCTTTCATGCCGTGACTCACCCTCGCACAATGCCTGTTTCCTCCCCACCGCCTCTCATGCACTCCGGAACACTCACCCGCAAGCTTGTAGCCGCGCCGTAAATCTTTGCCGTTTTTCCCGCTTGGCGTTGCACACAAAGCTGAGCTTTCTCACACGGCGGGTCTTTCTTGACGGCGTTCGGCGTTCTCGCCGAGCTTGCTTTCAGGGTGGGTGTGTTCACTATCAGCAGGCAGGATCCGTCGTCAAATTCTGATCCACAGACGAAGCACACGTTGGTTGAAGACGTCGGACAACTTGCAGGGAGTGGATTCGTGGTGGAAGCAACCATCTTCCGCGGGATAAATGCACAAGTAGTCAAACTGCAGCCCAGCTCCAGGAACCAGAACCAGAACAGACGACCAAACGAATCCACAATAAGGCAAAGTAGAATTTTATTTAAGGCAAACTGAGCAGAAGCAAAAAATTGACGCGTTTCCGGCGCATGCCCTTGTTCACAGTCAAAAGTTTACCCACAATGCCTGTATTTTTGAAATGCTAGTGCACACCATGTGACACAATTAAACATAGAAGAAATACTACTATTGCGTGTATATGGCATATATAAGTAGAGGGGAGATCAAATGCCGATTTATCATATTAAAATTCATATGAAATTACAATCATGACTGAATAAATTCATTTTTTAAGACAAGAAAGTGGCTAAAGGTCCCTATGGAAAATTGCATGGGGAAAACACATTTTGGGACCCCCCTTTTTTCTCGGCCCCCACTTGACGAGTCACCCCCAAACTTTCAGGGAAGGAGCGGAGCGGAACAGGCCATTTTCTTGGAGAAATTCGCAAAGATTCGTCCACCGGTGCCAAAGTTATTCTAAATAGAATGTTGTGGATTTCCTATGGAAAATAGGTTTTAACTATAACTACCTACTAACCTACTGGCGACCGCCAGTAAG
The DNA here is from genome assembly GCF_964263255.1 of Lissotriton vulgaris. Lineage (NCBI taxonomy): Eukaryota > Metazoa > Chordata > Amphibia > Caudata > Salamandridae > Lissotriton > Lissotriton vulgaris. Next base: position 1,963,015,126 of record NC_141691.1, read on the forward strand.
TAATATATATATATAGAACCGAGTAATATATATATATAGAACCGAGGCACAAAAAAGCAGTGAAACAAACATGCAAAACACGCAAAGGGGGCTGGGTAGATACACCCTTACCCACTAGGCCTGCTCAGGGGGGTCCCACAACGACCCCCAAGGCCCAAACATTTTTTTTTTTTTAAATCCCGGGGTACGAAGTACAGTCTTACTGTACTCTGTACCTTCCCGAGCAAGAGCTGCTTGGTCATTGGCTGTCAACTGTCTGTCAACACTCCAAACCAGGAAGTGTTGGCAGCCATCTTGTGCCTCGGTAGCAGTGAAATAAACGTGCAAAACACGCAAAGGGGGCAGGGTAGAAACACCTTGATCCCCTAGGTCTGCTCAGGGGGTCCCACAAGGCCCCCCAAGACCCCAAAATGTATTATTTTGTTTTTAAATCGCGGGTAACGAAGTACGGTACTCTGTACTATACTCTGTACCTTCCCGAACGCATACTGGGGGTTTCTGGTGGGTTAGTTGGCCCCCAGGGACCTCCAGTATGCAAGGGGAATTAGTTCCCCCTCTGCAAATGCGCCAGAGGGCTGCGTTGCAGAGAGGTATAAAAAGGGGTGTGGCCTCATTACACCTCTCTGCAAGGCAGCCCCCTGGTGCATACTGGAGGTTCCTGGTGGGCTAGTTGCCCCCCAGGGATCTCCAGTATGCAAGAGGAATTAGTTCCCCCTCTGCAAACGTGCCAGGGTTCTGCATTGCAGAGAGGTGTAATGAGGCCACGCCCCTTTTTACACCTCTCTACAACGCAGCCCCCTGGCGCATACTGGAGGTTCCTGGTGGGCTAGTTGGCCCCCAGGCACCCCCTGTATGCAAGGGGACTTAATCCCCCAACTTAGAACACACTACAGGGCGCGTTTGGACAGTTGTGAAGGTAGGGGGCGGGGCTTGAGGTGATCCTGAAAAGTAATTTTAATCGTAGTTACAGTAACTTGAATTTCCTTCCATAGGCTAACATTGACTGGTTTCCCTTGGAAATTTTTCTAAGTGTGGAGTTTTGGAACTTTAAAATCAGTTGAACTAGAAATTCCGATTTACTCACCTGTTATCAGGAGAGACCTCAGTGCTGCATCTTTTAGCCCACTACTGATCCTGAAAAGTATTTCTAACCATACTTACAGTAATTTGAATTTTCTTCCATAGGCTAACATTGACTGGTTTCCCTTGGATATCATTGTCTGCTATATAAAATATATATAAATTCAAAAAAATGTTTTTAAAAAAACAAATATTACAATTTCAATATTTTTTAAAACATTGTTTTCAATTCATATTAAAATATGGTACCGGGGAGTTAGTCCCGCCGGCTCCCCGCCTCCTGCGGGAGCCGGCGGGAGCCTGCATTGCTTTTCCATATGGGGAGCAGCTAACATGCTGCTCCCCATATGGAAAAGCAATCTGCTTTGCTTCATTGAAGCGAGAGCAGGGAAAACAGTTTGTAATGGCAGGATGGGAGCCCCGAGGCTCCCGCCCTGCTATTGCAAACAGCGGTGACCCGAGGTTGGCACCCCAGGACACTGCAGGAGCCGGCCCTGGGGGGTGGCAGTCCCCAGGGCCTCTACAAGGCTCCAAGTGGGGGACCGTGCGGCCCCCTCCAACATTTGTAAAAAGCTCCGGGGGTGGTGGTCCCTTGGTGCTGGGGGGGCTGACAGCCCCCGCCCTATTAAAATAAGCCCTGGGGTGGCTGTCCCCGGGGCTGGGGGGGCCTCAAAGCCTCATATATATATGTCCAAACAGGTTCCCAGGCTTCTCTCGCAATTGCACTCCCAGCTGGCAAATGCAAATGCTTTAGAGAAGAAGGGTGGTATTGCAGGTCTTTATTTTTCCAAGCCCCGTCAGACGCGTTTCGGATATCGGAGTATCCTTGATCACTGGTGGAAAAAAAATTAAAGTAATGTTATAAATAGGTGAAATGTTCTGTGAGAATGTAAACACTAAAACATTGAAATTCACCAGTTATTGTTATCTCAAGTGACTATTACTCATGCCTAGCCATGAAAAATTTGCTCATCAAGAGTGATGTAATATGTGGGGTAATTAGCAGGGCATGGCAAGGATGCAAGTTATTGTTACCTTAGGGCAAGAGAGGCCAACCTCCTGTAGTCAGCAAACCCCATCTCAGCTATGGCCTTCCTCTATCTGTATTGGGAGCTGAGCCTTTGCCACACGGCATAGGGTTGGCCTATGGGGCGTGAACCCCATCACAGGGGGGGCAAATGTAATTAAACAGGGGAAGGGGGTTTGTGCCCTCCTTCCCTGATCTTTCTTGGGCCCCGGGAACATCATTATCTGGGGCCAAATAAAATAATTGATTGTGTATGCTTGGTTCTTTTATGGTTTTATATAAACCGAATAAAGATTGAAAACAAAAAAAAAAAGGGGAGAAGGGCCATTTCACCCCCTCCCTGAGCCTAATCAAGCCCCAAGACCCTATCCCCCAGTGCCCTATGAATTATAAAGGGGAGAGAGGGCCATGTTACCTTCCTCCCCAAGCCTTATTATGTCCTGAGGACCCCATCCACCAAGGCCTTTTTTAAAGGGAAGGGGGGAATGTGGCCCTCCTTCCTGAGCCTCATTAAGCCCTGGTGACTGCATCCCCCAGGGACCTATGCTCTTTAAAATAGAGGGGGCCACATACCCTACTCTCCAAGTCTCATTAGGCCCTGGCCACCTCGTCCCACAGGGCTATATTTTTTTCAAAAGAGCTGCACTGCAAACCTCCGTATGCTATTTTCTGCCCTGAGGGAGAGTGAGGCCCCCTTTCAGAGCCCATTCTGCCCCGAGTACCCCATCTCCTTGGGGCCTTTGTTTTATAGAGGTGAGTACCCTGGTGCCTGACCCGGGTTCCCACCACGTGCCTTGTTAGCGGATTTAGGGGAGCCTTCGGGGCCCGGCGGCGCCAGCTGGCTCCCTGCATGCTGCAGCAGCCTGCATTGCTTTCGCCCACAGGGAGCTACTATTTATGCTGTTCCATCTGGGCAGGAGCAATATCTTGATCTGTTACCTTGCCCGCATCAGTGCGGACAGGGAAACAGATCCAAAGTCTGCTCCCAGCTGGCAGGAGCATTTTTATAGCTCCTGCACAATGGGAGCAGACTTTGGGTGTGCTCCCATTTGGCGGGGGTTTTGAAAATGCTCCCGCCAGACGAGAGCAAAAAGACAAGTTTTCCTGTCCGTGGAAGTGAGGGCAGGGAAACTACTGTGTCCTGGGGGTGGGCTCTCTGGGGCACACCATGAGATCTGGCCCTGAGTAATGGGCCTTCAGAGTCATTAATGGCTCAGTGAGGAGAACTGCGATACCCCCCTCCTCTTAAAAAATAAAGTGGGCCCGGGGATGGGGTCCTCGGGCCAAAAGCAGCCTGGGGAGGGAGGCCATGCGCCAACCCTTAAAAATGATGGTGGGCCCTGGGGAGGCCACATGCCCACCTGCCCAATAACAATAATCATTGTGTCATTTCCCTTGGCCCTGGCCCTCACCAAGGGAGTTTAAAAAGAAGCTCAGGAGCCTGTGCTTCTTTTTTATACATTTTTTTGCCTCCGATTGAATTTGCATCAAAACAAAAAAAAAACATTTAGACCAGGCCAAGGGTTCAGGGTATTCCTAAACTACCTCATTATGTCATTTTTCATGTTTTTTAGGACTCGAGTCCTAAGATGGCTGCCAATACTTTCTGGTTGAGGTGGTGGCAGCCAATCAGATCTCAGTTTGAGAACTGTCAGCTCCGCATATCCTCCATGGTGTGATGTGTACCATTTTCTTTCACTTTAATTTCTACAACACCACTGAATGGATTTACAAAAAGCACTCTTTCCGGACCAAGATCTAGCTTTCAGCTAAATTTGATGTAATCCTTTCAGCAATTTGGGCTGCAGCAGTGGAAACATTTGTGAAAAAATGCCATTCTGGTAATCTCCTTTTCTCACTTGGTGGATGACCCCAAGACTTTCCATTCACAAACGAATCAAAAATTAGTACTATTTTGGGAATTTCCATGGAGATTCGTCAAATGAGACCAAAGTTATTTGCGGCACTCAAAATGTATTTCCTTTGAAAACATGATCCTAACTATAACTAACCAGTGGCGACCGTCACTGTGTAATATGTATATATAGAGTGAGAGAGGAAGGGGGGATGCAAGAGAAGAGAGAGAGACAAAACATGATTCAAAATAATATCCATAAAGAAATGCTATTATATGTCAAACAATCAAAAACTGCAGTAGAACAGCATCAGGTTAATAGCCAGCTAGCTTGATAGCCAGATACACTATTAATATGTTTTTGGTGTCAGTATATTTGACCTTTTGCCATTGATGTGCCACCCTGGCTTTTAACAATCTAATAGCTTGAAACTCACAGACAGAAAAAAGACCTATTGTCACACTTTCTTGAAAGTCAAGGACTCGCCTCTGGAGCTACTGCGGCCACATCAGAACTCCGACGTCATTGAAGAATGGGTGACAATAGGTCGTGCCCCCACACCGGATCTCATGGGGCATTTCCCAGATATTCTCTTAGACCACTTTAACACTCGTTCACCTAAGGTCCTGATGAAAGTCATCCTAGTAATGGGAGCATGGCTGAAACATGTTGGCCAAAACGAATATTGAGTTACTAAAGACCTCCACTGATATCCGCCTCCCGCTTTTAACCACTGTCAAGGGCCCAGACATCAAAATAGCATTTTCTTGTTCTTTGTGGGACCCATAGGACAGTTTTTTTAACACAAATTCATTCACCTTCACTGCACACTTACTGCACAAATCCAGCTCCGCTGTCTCCAGGTGTCAAAGCACACCCAAGGAACATTCGGCACCTTGGGTAGGACCCAATGATGAAGCATGTCACCAACTAGGTTGGTGATTGAGAGTCTTCTTAAAACACAAATGTATTTTCCCATGAACAAACATACACAAGGACGCCTATGTTGTAGCTAGTTCTCTTTGATTTATACATTTATTCGCGGGGTAGTGAACTGGCTCCAGTACCTTTCCTCTCTCTCCCATTAGATACTTGTGAAAATACTGCATATAACATGGCAACATTGATGTCACAAATCTAGGTCCTTTTTTGTAGAGATCAGCAGGTCTGATATACAATGCCTGTGCTCCAAAATGCCTCTGTGACTAAGCTGCATGATATTTATTACTGAGAAATAGATGTGTTAGAAATTGGGTTTCTGGTTGGCAGAGAGATGCACCCTGTACAAGTAGTAACTCCCACTCTAGTCATAGTAAGCTAGATACACACTAAAAGATAACCTGTAATCGCCTTTTGGTAGCTTGGCACAGAGGAGTCATGCTTACCTAAAGTGGCAATGTGTAAAGTATTTGTGCAACACATACACACACATACACACACATGTGCAGTATTACAATGAAACACCACATAAATATTCCAACAAATGGTTAGAAGAATAGATAATATTTTAATGAGTAAATCAATACAAAGACAACAAAACACTAATAACTAGAGGCGGAGTAATGAATTTTATTAAATGAAATCAAAATATAGTGTTTAGAGTCATACAGTGCCAGCCAAGGATATATGGTAGCACTAGATGGGGATAAATCCAAGTTCAAGCAGCCCATAATGGAGGGCAGGCCAGCTGCAGGACTCATGCACATCCCAATGAAAAAGTACCTTTGATGGAGGAAATGTTGACGGTGAAGACCTGATGCAAGGTGCAGTGGAAGCGATGTGTCATCGTCGACCGTGTGGATGAGGCTGATGCCCCAGTTCCAATCCATGCAGTCAGCGAGACTTCACTGAGAAACCCCTTTGTGATGAAGGCGATGCGCTGTCATTGAGGCAAGCAGTCTGTCACCATCGAGCCATGGAGTCCATTGAAGAGAAGTCGTGGAGCAGCAGCCATGTTGCTGTCGAAGGTAGATGAGTCAGTTCCGATTGGTGCAAAGTCCTCGATGCATGCATTCTGCTTGATGGGCACAGAAAGGTCACCTCTAAGGGCCCAAGACTGGGTTGGCACCACTTGGCAAGGGAGGACCAACAGATAGCAGAGGCCACATGCTTCTGCCATTTTTAAGAAAGTCTTTGATGGACTTCAGACTTCAGAACAGGGAACAAATCAGCAAGTCCTTGGAGTTACTCTGAGTTCAAGTGAGATGGGTCCAGTCCTTTCCTCATCAGGGCGGATGGCAGCAAGTAGCATGCAACAGGCAGCACAGTAGAGCAGAAAGCATTTTTTCCAGAGCAGCAGTCCAGAAGAGTGGCAGTCCTTGTAGCAGCACAGCAGTCCTTCTTACTGATGGAGTTCTTCATTGGTCCTGTCGTGTGCTGACAAGCTAGAGTCAGAGACCAAGTACTTATACCCAGTTGTGCTTTTGAAGTGGATGTGACTTAATAGCAGGGTCTTTGAAGTATTCCAAAGCAATTTATTCCCAGCCCTGGTTCTAGAATATCAATAGTGGGTAATCAGCCATTTGTGTGGGCACAGGACACTACCTATTCAATTGCAAGAGTCAGCTCCTCCTTCCCTTCCTGCCCAGGAAGGGCTATCAGATGGCAGTTGAGTGGTCGTACACACCTAACCTTCCTGGGTAATCAGCCATTTGTGTGGGCACAGGACACTACCTATTCAATTGCAAGAGTCAGCTCCTCCTTCCCTTCCTGCCCAGGAAGGGCTATCAGATGGCAGTTGAGTGGTCGTACACACCTAACCTTCCTGTGTTTGTGGCTGTCTAAAGGGAATGTACAAAGTGAAGCTGTCACCCACCTCAGATGTGTATTGGAGACAGGCTGCAGGCACACAGAGCAGTAAGAGCAGAGAAATGCCTACTTTCTAAAAGTGGCCTTTCTAAAATAGCAATGTTAAATCAAGCTTTACTACTAAAGAGGATTTATCATTACCATTCCAAATATATAAAACATGACACATCTATTCCTTTCTAATCAGGAATCACAGTCTAAAAATGTATTTAGGAATCCCTAATGTTACATTATGAGAGAAGAAGGCCTCACATTAATGAAAAACGGATTTGGTGTTTGTCACTACCAGGACATGCAAAACTTAAAAATAAATGTCCTACCTTTTATGTAAAAAGCACCATGTCCTATGGGATACCTTGAAGCTACCTTAGCTGTGTGTGTAGTAAAAGTAGAGTTTAAGGGCAAAGGGTATTAAAAGCCAACTTGAAGTTGCAATTAAATGCACACACAGGCCCAGCAGTTCCAGGACTGAGACAATATTGAAAAGCTACTTGTGGGGGTGGCACAATCCATGCTGTAAGCCCACTAGTAGCTTTTAATTTAAAGGCACTGAGTACAGGGCATGCCACTTTACAAAGAACTTACATGTAAATTAAATATGTCAATTGTGTATACACAAATGTTCCCATGTTTTAGACGAGAAGTTTAGAGATCTAAGGAAAGCAAAAAGATACAGCAAAAAGAGGAGGTAAGTAGGCAAAACGTTTGAGAGAATACCCCCCAATGGATGACAGGTCTAACATGATGCTTGAAGGAAAATACTTAATTATATCTTCTAGTACCTCACTCCTTCTTTACTTCTAACGAGTTGGTTGATGAAATAGTGTTGATGTTGAAAGAAATTATTATAGTTCCTCAAAGGAAGACATATTTTTCACATTTGCATGTACACAGTCCCACTCCTAATTACCTAATTTTATTTTTCTGTGTTTACAATATTAATAGATGATTGTGACTTAAACTCTATCATGTCCCTTCTATTACCCTATTATGGGGATAAGTCAAAACTTCTTCAAGAGTATGACATCATGGCACTCTGCTACAGGTACATCTGCCACTGGCAAGCAAACTGTGTACTCTACTCCTCAAGGAACAAGTATCGGCCTATGTTAAGCTCAATGCTCGGCAATTTAGTTAATACCTAATATATATAGATTGCATAGCACTTATGAAGAAGCTCACCGCTAACCCAAATATAGTTGTAAAAACAGCTGATAAAGGCGGCAACCTTGTGATTTGGGAGAAAAGTGATTATGTGGCAGAAGCTTTGCGCCAACTTAACATTACATCTTGTTATAGCAAAGCTAATAAGAAAGAATATCTTAATGCAAAAACTTTGTTGGAAAAATTGTTGAGCAAGTATCGGCGAGAGGGATTGATCTCAGGTGAGGAATATAAATTCATGTATAAAGAATTTCCGGTCCTCCCTGTTTTCAACCTAATCCCCAAAATACATAAGAATATCCCGCCTACTCCCGGAAGACCAATCATTTCGGCGATCAACAGTGCCGGAGAGAATGTAAGTCGCTATATTGACTATTTTTTGCAAGAATTGGTTAAAAAATTGCCAAGTTATGTGCGCGACACTGGCGATTTCCTGGTAAAGATCAAAGATTTGGAATGGCAAGAGGACATGTTGCTCATCACATTGGATGTAGAATCCTTATATAGAAGTATTGGACACACAGAGGGATTAAGGGCTACCAAACATTTTTTGGAAACCCTATCTGCTGACTTTTATGAGCACAACAAAGTCATTTTAGAAATAATGAATTGGTGTCTGAACAATAATTACTTTGCTTTCGGGAAGGAATTATGGAGACAATTACGTGGCGTGGCTAAGGGTTCCTGTTTCTCCCCCAGCTACGCGTGCTTGCACGTGGGCTGGTGGGAGGAACAGGTCCTAGGCACTACGCATGCAATATGGGTGAGAGAAAAAATTGTCAAATATCTAAGATACATTGATGATATTTTTATTCTGTGGCAGGGAAGTGAGGAGGAGGCGAAGCTGTTTATAAATTAAATCAATGCTAACTCGCTCAACCTCCATTTTACCTTGCATATGAGCGCCCGCCAGATAGAATTCCTAGATGTACAGGTTTATGTGGAAGGCAACCAACTTACATCCACGTTACATTGCAAACCTACTTCTGGTATCACCCTTTTACACGCCTCTAGTCTCCATCCCAAGCACACCATTTACAGCATCCCTCTGGGTGAAATCTTAAGAGTCAAACGTATTTGTAGCTCTACATCTGATTTTAACAAATGTGTTAATGATCTCAGAATTCGGTTCCTAGAATGTGGTTACTCTAATCAGATTTTTAACCAAGCTTTGGCTAAAGCAAGGTTAAGAAGCAGAGAGAGTCTGTTAGAGACACCTGACCCTGACAATGTTGAGTTGTCTACTGTTTCCGATATGACTGTTAATACTTGTCCCAGGTTTATCACGGCCTACAGCAGTGATGAACATGCCATCAAAACAATTATTATTAAAATAATTGGCCCATTATTCTAACCGATAACATCTTGAGTTCTACTTTACCTGCTAAACCTGTGATAACATATCGTAAGGCCAGAAATATGGGCATTTCTCTTGATGTTGGCAGTCCTGAGTTAAAACAAAAGGATATTTGGTTAAAGGCCAAACCTGGATTTCGGAAATGTACTTACTGCAGGGCCTGTAAATTTGGTGAAAATAAAACACACTATCGTACACCATTTTGTCCCAGTGAGATTCCAATTAAAGGCTGCTATGACTGTAAAACGGATTTTGCAGTCTATGTTCTGACGTGCACCTGTGGACTACATTACGTCGGTAGTACCAAAGCCCAGGTGTACGTCAGAATTTTGCAACACCTGAGAGCAATATTGCACACTGATCCTTCCTATCCTGTAGCACGCCATTTTGCTGCTAAACACAATAAAGATCTTAATTGTCTTAGATATTTTGTGATAGGATCAGTATTGCCCTTACGCAGAGGAGGCAACAGAGAGTTGTTATTGCGACAACTCGAAACACGCTTCATTTTAGAGTTCGACAGTAAATGGCCGAATGGCCTTAATAATACTGAAGATTTTTACAACTTCTTGTAAAACACTACGAACTCTTTAAATGTATATAATATGAATCATCTTGCCCCTCTCCTGGTATCAGCCTTATGGAATATTCTGATGTCAATCTCTGCTAGGCATATCACTCTACTTCTAATGAGTAGTCAGGTTCCCTGTTGCTCATTAGGACATGTTGTAATTAGTCAGTTATTCACTTTCTAGAATTTCTAGAATTTCATGAATTGATAAATAGTCAGGTTCCCTGTTATCTATCAGGGTCACTCAATACCTATGAATATATGCACTTTATTATGTATATTAATATGATGTCACTGACCATGTCATGAATGATGTAATATGTGACATCATCAGCAGTGGATTGCGGGTGCGCGATATATAGTTAGTTCAACTAACTCTATATGCGAATTTCAATGGTTTTGTGCGAGTAAAATAAGGTGTTGTAAATGCTAATCCCTAACTATATATGGTCTATAACCTATGGTTTTTTCAGTGAATTTCAATGGTTTTTTAATAACAAATATCAAAAGCTGTAAAATGTATTCTTATTCTAATTCATAAATATATTTTATATTTTTGTAATATAATTTTTTTATTTATATTTTTTTTTAATAATTTTTTTTTTGTTTCGCTGCCGGTCCGTGAACCGGGCAGCTTCCTGTTAGCTTCATTTTGTTCTGCAACCCGGTCCGCGAACCGGTAAACGTTCCGTTAGCGCAACTACCTCGTTAGAAAGCAACATTGTGACGCTTCGCGTAAGCGCGACGTATCACGTTACCACGTAACGCGGAAGCGCTCCGGACCACGAACCGAGGCGCGAAGCGCAGCGCCCCGGAAGCGATCCGGGGCGCGGCGCGGAGCGCGTAACGTAAGCATAACAGGTCATGTGACTTGTTTATAAAACTTTTCATTGGTTCATTTTACTTTTGGTTTCCTAATGATGGAAGGCTTGGTCATATGACCTAAAAATAACACTTTTCATTGGTTTAGAACATTTTTTTTCCCAATGATGAAAGCCCCACCTTTTTTCCTCACTCTGACTTTCATTTTTATGAGAGAAAGACCTTTTTTTGAATACCATAGAAATGGCTTAATTGATTGCTGCAGCTGGTGGACCCCCACCACCACCACAACCTCCTAGGAAGAGAGGACCACCTCCTCAGGTCATCCTACAACAAGAGGAGGAAGAAGAGGAAGAAGAGGAAGAGGAGCAAGGGACAGGGAGGTTTCTACCTGAACAGCCAAGGAGGTCCCATGTTAAAGAAAATTTTATTTGGCATTTTTTTTCATTTCCCCCAGAACAAAAAAAGTAAATGCCCGGTATGTTACCTGCCTGATTTGTAAAAATGAACTGTCCAGAGGAACAGAGAAGAAATACAGTTATGGTAATTATACCATGCATCGCCATATGGCAAGGTGGCACCCTATAAATTACAGTGCTGCTCAAGTACGTGATCTGGTGGATAACCCCCGACCTGTGGCCAGTACATCCACCAATGAAGAGGCAGTGACGGGACCAGAGGCGAGGGAGATGGTCCCAAATATCCAAATGAAATTTGGCAATGTGAAGCACGTTTGCATTTTTTGTAGCCAACTGATTTGCTTCAGAGAGCAGCATAAATTTAATTAATAAAGCAATTGACAATCACAAATGTGCAAAACGCCCCAGAAAATAAATTATCTTTTTTTTTGTTGCTCCTGTTGAGCCCTTCATAATGAATCATTTTTGTTTCTCCCCCATCAAAAAAACAAAAAAAATATAAAACCGTTCAAAAAATACAAAAAAAAAAATGTTCAAAAATAAAATATAAAACAACAAAAATAATAAAAAAAAAAGTTATTTTCAGAACTACCTCCCCTTTATAAGGATTTGCTAGAATGTTTAGCACTCTGACAACCTCTATTTCTTTTGGTTCGCTTCCCGGTTCGCGCGCCGGTACGCGAACCGGAAGCGAACTCAAAAATGTTTTTTTTTTTTAAAAAAAGAAGAGTAAGTAAACTGAGAGTAATGTTAAAAGAAAGACAGTTAGCGGGAGTAACACAGAGATACTGTTTAAAGAGGGACTGAGAACAGGAGTGGAAAGAGTAGAGTAAAAAAAGTAATAGAAAAAGGAATGAGGGAAGTAGCAAAAGTAGGAAACTGAGGGTTAAAGAAATGAAGCAGTGGAACTAATAAAAGTTAAATGTAAAAGAGATGTAACAGAATGAGTACTAAACACTTACCTTATAATTATCGTTAACTTAGTCACGTGTTATTTTAATACTTTCAATCTGTGAATGAGAGAACAAAAATTTTTAAATTGATAGAAAGTAGGAAAAATGAGTGAGCATGAGACCAGATGAGTACATAATAAAAATCACAATTCAAAGTACAGAATTAATTATACATATTAAATGGTTTATTTTTGCTGTTCTCAGAATATATCAAATTTCACTGAAAACAGTGAGTTGAAGGTATTCATCATATAACAGCGGGGAAAAAAACCACAATCAAAATGATTGTGTTTAAAAAACCCATATAATATAATCAATCAGAAATCAGAACTCCTCAAAAGTAACTTACTTTCCATGATGTCAAAGGATGTCCTATGAACAGCTTATACTCTGTTGTGCTGTTATTATTTTCTGCCCGCCACTTTCTGAAAGATAAGCTCTATCGTTTTAAGAAAAATGAGACATACAAAGCAATTTAAAACAGCACACTAAATTACAACAACACCTAGAATCATTATAATCCAGTTAGCTACCCTAAATTCTCACTTCTGAAAACAAGTCAAAAGGCAACATTGCTTCATAGTCAAATTCTAATCATTGCCGAAAACCAGCCTTTTTAAATTTCGAATAAGCTGTGTAATATCGTGAAGTTGTTAAAGGACCATCATGTCATATAATAGCTGCAGTTACAAATGTTCTTCCTGAAATCGATGACTGTGCAGCCAAAACATTTTTAATTAGACTTGACAACTTATTTACAACCGGTTTATGTAGTTGGAATTGTAAAATGACATTTCACCGATAAGTTTCTATAAATAATGTAGACCGCATTACAGACTTACATCATCTCTACTCCTTCTTTTGATCTGCTGCTTGAATTAGCTTATAAACACAAAGAGTTTTCGCTCTGTACTACACTTATCCACAAGGCCATATAGAGTAGAAGCTATTAGAACCTCTTGAAATTCCTCTGAACAAATCCCGAGATTCCTTCCCTAAAATTTTGGTTGTAAGAACACCAGGTAAGAATTTTGAAGGTGAAAAGGCAATCTTTTTTTGAAAGTTAAAACAGAATCATTGCAGAATGACCATCCGTTTCCAGATTTTAAATAAGCTGTGTAATGTCCTGAAGTTGTTGAAGGACTGTCATGATATATAATTGCTGTAGTTACAAAAGTCCTTCCTGATATTGACAACTGCGAAGCCACAACATTTTTAATTAAAGTTGTCAATTTAGTTCCATCAGACCTACATCGTTGGAACATTAAAATGACATACTGGCCATAACTTCGTATAATTAACGTGGACAGCATTGCAGACTTACATTGGCTACACTCCATGTTTTGATCGGCTGCTTTTACTAGCTTATTGAAGGATACTGATTTACTGTCAGGCAAAGTTAAATATATAAATCTTTCTGAGTCTACACTAGTAGTACTTGATAGTCTACAGTTCTCGCAATCATGCTGCCATTGATAAGAAAGTCCAAACAGATAATCTACATCTACACCTTCATCTTGCAATACATCAAGCATATACATTAAAAACTCCTGACAATCCTGCTGAATATTTTGAGAGAATTGCGTTTGACCTGAACATTTGTCTAACAGATTACGAATTTCAGACACACTTTCTACTCTTGTTCTATCAGCGCTACATTTCTCTAACACAGAATTCAACAAACAGCATAAACTTTGTTCCGAATTGATCACAATCTGTTCTTTTAAAGTGTCTAGTGAAAAGACAACATTAACCACTACATTAGCATAGCAGTTGACACCAGAACTATTTTCAAATTGAAAACCAACAACATCTTCAACAGAATTAATTTTCTTTCTGCTTACAATTTTCGGTTCATCGACTTTTGGTCTTTTTGCTACAACCTCCCTACTATTACTGATATTTCTTTGTTTCCGGCCTACCACACGTTTCTCAAACAAAGGATATTAAGGCAAATGTGGCGCATACTCTCTTCTTAACCTATTGTATTCCTTAACACAATCTAGATCCGCACAAATGTTTGTGACATCACAGTCAATCAAGTACAATCCCGATAAAGTTCTGACTCGTGACAATGCTACATAAGCCATACCCTCTTTGAACACAGAACTGCCAATATTCACTAAAGCAGTGTCTACACTTAAACCTTGCGATTTATGGATTGTCACCGCATATGCCAAGCAAACAGGAAACTGCTTACCGTGAACATATAAGTCTTTTACAAGCAAAAACCTAGCTGTGCAACGACCAATTAGCTGTACTTCCTCAATGCCATCAAATTTAATTTTTAAAAATTCAATTCCATCTCTATTTCTGTATTTCTCAAAATCAACAACATTACCCATTGATCCATTTACCAGACCTCTTTCAACATGTAAATTCCTTCTCAAAATGATACGGCAATTTAAGCACACATTCAGAGTCTTTTCAAAACCAGCAGTTTTAGATATAGTCTTCTCTAATGAATCCAATTTAGATTTCAAATTCTCAGACAAAATAATTGTTGCTCCCATATGCTCTATTCTGTCAATAGCTTCCAGTTTCACAATCTCTTGGTTTTCTAAATTCAACATTTTGTTGTTGAAGATGGAACATTCTGCAAGAGTTGGCATCAAACATATTCCAGATTTCTTCTCAGTAATTTTCTGAAAAATGTCCTCTGGCAGAACGTCTTCTTCTGGATACAAATTTGACAGTAATCGTGCATGTAAAGCTTCTTTCCCACGCTCGGTCACTTTCCCAATTCTAACATCTTGTAGAATATTCTTGTAATCTTCATCCTTCGCCTGACGCATATTTTCACGCAGCTCAGCATAATTGAAGTTTAACCAAATGTTAACGTTGCCAATGCTCCCTAGGCACTTCCTGGTATCTTCATGCGTAAGAAGTTTAAACACTGGTTGTCCTTTCACTGGTGTCAGCTGCAGAAGATCATTGAAAACAATGATGTGTTTGCTACTAAATAACACATCATACTCTGTTTTAAGAACTTCCTGCATTCTCAAATGCACAAAGGCAAGCATGACATTGGAAACCATGCTTACTTCGTCAATGATAAGAAGTTTCATCTTCTTCAGGACTCTAGATACTTCACAACAAGCATCTCCAGATAACTTGTGGTATTGTAATTTGTTATCATGCTCCACTGGCAGCATCAGTAGCCGATGCAAAGTAATACCTTTAATATTATGTGCTGCCAGTCCAGTTGGAGCGGTGACAACACAAGACAGCGATGACTCAGTCCTTTTCTGCAGATAACATGAAATTGTTTTAATGAGGAAACTTTTTCCAGTTCCTGCTTTTCCACTCACGTACAGTCTGACAGGCTTCAACAACGTACATGAGCACTCTTTCTTCTCATGACTTAATCCATGCTCAATTTGTTTGGTAACTTCCTCATATATTTTCCTCTGCTCAACGTTGAGTTGTCTTTCCAAATCTTCTAAGTTAACCGCATCCTCCTGAGCATGTGCCATAGCTCTTTCCACTTCAATCATGGCAGTGGCAGCTTCATTTTCGATAACTGGTTCTCCTAGTGGATCCTGACTCAATGAAACAGAACTCTGACTGTCCTGAGAACTGTCTCTAGCAATCTCAGCTGCAATTGTTGCTTCCTGCTCGATTTCTGCATTCAACATTTCTAGATATTTTGGAAAAACAGGACATTGTATGGACTCCTTGGCTGCATTGAAAGAGTCTTCGTAACAGAGGAAATCTCCAAGCAGTTCCTCTTCTGCACGCCAAGGCTTGAAAAGTTGCAAAAGAGCTAAATAGAAAAACTATTTTCTTTCTAGAGATTCGCAATTCAATTTTCGATGATGTACCAATTGACATTTTCTTTGCTTGACCAGACATCCCTCACTTCCAATTACAGCATACACTCCTTTATCAATATCTTCTTTGATGTTCCTCTTGAAAATGTAATTTTGTAGAACCTCATACAGACAAACATTCTCGAGGTGACTGCTTCTATTTGGATAATATGTATCCAACATGTTGGTCTTCAAAATATCTGTACTGCTTGGCTCCTTCTCCGCCAAATACTCAATTTCCCGTACAGGTTTCAGAACTCGATTACGCGTTGCAGCAAGACCAAGACTCGCCCAAATGATACTCCTAGATTTGGCATAGAGACTTGCTGAAGATAACCGGTCAGAACATTCGTAAGCTCCGATTTCTCGATGCGACAACATCTTCAGACTGAAACAGTACAACTTCTTACTGAGGCTCTTTTCATGGGAAATATCCTCCCACATATCCTTCAGTTCTGTTTTTTTCATTTTTTGTGATGTAAGACGTCACATACCGAGCCACAGCCATACAGTTGTCAGCCACAAACTGTATATCCATGTTAGCATTCCACATGGACAAAATCACTGGGTTGTAGTCGTTAATGTACTTAGACTCTTCGTTTCTTTTCAAATTGTATGAGTTTTTGGGTGATTTCCTCGTCACATTATGTCGCAGCGAAGACATGAAATTGTTCACTCTTCCTTTAGATATCACCAATCGTGGAAATGCAAAACGACATTTGGTGTAGTACTTGTCCTTGTTTCTGAATTTACGACGACAATACTTTCCACAACGATGGCTTTGAAACCGTAAAACTTGTTCTCTTAGACTTTTATCTTCCTTTGTCTTTGGAACAGCACATGTAGAATACTGTTCTATGAAACTCATCACTAAGTCATCCGGATCTGTTCCAAATTTGGGTGCATCTTTGATCCATAGCAGCATATGTATATGAGGGGGGAGACGAACGAGAGCAAGCTGCCACTCACCTGAGAGACGCCGCCACCGCCAGGAGTCATACAGGGGCTGCCAGTCACTCGGGAGCACGCCGCCACCGCCAGGAGTCATTCTACTGCTGACTACACACGCCGCCGCTCCGGGACTACAATTGCCGGCAGCCTACGCGGCGGCGCGCTCTGTGTCACCGCGAGAGCGCCAGGAGGCGCACATAAGCAGCTCTGCACCCAGCTTTGCGGGACGCTAGCGGGACGCCCGGAGCTAAGCCCGGGCAAAGGGCGGGCCCTCTACGGCCCTCATCGGCAGGAAGAGACAGGGACAGGGCCCTGACCCCTGACCAAATCGTTCAAGTAAGTCGTCTTATCCCTATTATTCTTGTAAGAGGCTGTGATACCTCCCAGTGTATTACATTACACGTATTTATATAGACGCTGCTCGATAAAGCTGCCCTCCAACATGTCTAAAGCAAAATTGACTGTCCCCCTTAATACCATAGACAATTACATGGTCCAGAAAGTTGCCAAGATTAATAACGACAGGAGATCATCTTTGGGGTTGAGCCTTTCTCCTGAATTGCCTTTTGATAACACACCCTTACCTACTCCTGCTCTTGATATTAGTAATGAGGTGTTCCAGACCCCGGAGAACAATCCACTGAGTCAGCTTCTAATAGCCATTGCCGATTCAGTCCCCGAGACCATACCTGATGAAGAAATAATCCTCCTAGAAGAAGAGGCCCCTGCACCGGTCCCAGCTCCAAGAGCAGTGAAGGGAGGGGAGAAGAGCATATCTAAACGGGCGGTCTCCGATCAAGTAAAAAGCGTCCTGATGCATCCCCCCTGGAAAATGGTGGAGATGATACAAGGGGAATCACTGGAGGGAAGGTACACTTGGATGAAGATCAATTCAAGAAGTTGTTAAATGCCTTAAATAATAAGATTAAAACTATAACCAAGCCGCTCCTAAGCAAAATAGACCAGCTCACGGAAGAGGTGAATAGGCTGGGGGGTCTCCTGCAAAAATCAATAGAAGAGAAAGCGAATATCCCAATGCCGAAAACACTCATAGTTGAAACAAAAAATACCCAAACCGCCCCCAGGTTAGAACTACTTGAAAACACTCCCCTGATCCCCATGGAGAGTACTGATCTAGGGAGGGGGGGCCCCAGGGATCTAGATACCAACAAGGGTGATTTTTAAGGGCTGAGTCAAGGGGACAGTAGGGTAGATTTTAACACAGAGAAGGGGCCTGTAGAATTAATAGTAGAGACATCTCCTTTAATACTGGTACTGGCAAATGTCCCCCATCTGGAACCAGGGCAAGTGGAGAACATCCCTTCCCTGATAAATAAATCACTCCATAGGTTATCAAGGAATATGGCTTTTACCCCGGGAGGCAGGGACCAGTTGGCACAAGAAGTAGTTAAAGCTAGAAGAGTTGAATGGATCGGGGTGGCACTAAAAAATTCAAGGGGGATTGCGTGGTGCTACACCTTTCAGAACCAGAAGTGCTGCCAAACATTCTAGCGAATATATACCCCCCCCCCCCCAGTGTAGATCAACTGAAATAGTGCCACTAACACTGGATTTCTTTTATACGAAAAGAGGAGGGAACACTTTAAACCCAACAATGTTGAAAACTAAATGGATCCCTGTACTAAAAAAAGCCAAAACCCTTGATATAAGGAATAATTGGGGAATGCCGATGGAAAATAGGTTCTCGGCACTTTCTGGTCTTAATGAGTGTGATTGACTGGAAGTACGGATGAGCATAGAAAAGAATAATGGAAATGATGTCTCTATAAAGCTCTTAGAAACAAATCATAGTGATGGTAAGACATCTGGTCTCAGGGTAGATTCCCCTAATATAGTAGAGCATTTGCCCCAAATCCCCGCACCATTACAAACAATGGGGAAAGTAGTCCCACACTCCCCTTGTTCCACCTTAAGCAGGGTGCTTTTTTACAAGAGCGAACTACTCAGACGAAAGCTAGTCTCAAACTTATTTCCTGGAACTTGGTGGGAATTCACCATAAACTTGAAACCCCCGAATGGTGTGAATTCATTGATTCCCATGATGTTATTATGTTACAAGAAACTTGGGCAGTGGCACCTGTTTTTCGGCAGGGGTTCTTAAATTTTTTGTTCCTGCAAAAAAGAATACTAAAGGGCGGCCCTCAGGGGGTCTAACTATTTGGGTACAACAATCCCTACAATGTACCATCAAGCAGAGGCTTGTCTCCAATTGTGACCTTCTCCCAATTGTGATCACCTGGGCCGATGGTCATAATATGGCCTTATATAATATCTATAACAGGGGAACTCAAGGGGGCAAAGCCTCGGAAGTGTTAGGTGCATTGGATAATGATTTAGAGACCCTCCCTTCACATTATACTATCCTAGTGGGGGGAGACCTGAACACAACATTTGAACCACTAGGAGACGAGGATAACGAACTGGCCCTAGAGGAAGATACCAAATGGGGAGTTCCCCAATTGGATCTACCGATGGTAAAGAAATGGACAGAAGTGGCAATACAGGTGAAGAGCTTGTGCTTGGCCAGGGGGTTGAGGGCAGTAAATGGCCGCACCCCCTCAGACCTACAGGGCACGCATACCTTTGATAATTTGAGGTCAAGTAGTCGGATAGACTACATCCTCATAGATGTTAGAGACTGGCACAAAGTAGAAGACATGAAAGTGACATCGAGATTGGAGAGTGATCACAATCCGTTGTGCTTGCTCTTTAATCAGGATCAAGGTAAAAGCTCATCTAACAAGGAAAGGGGTGTCACGACACTAGAAGTTATCCCAACTAATAATCTCCGTCACATTAAATGGGCAACTTTGGTAGATAAACCCGGGGATATGCAGGACTTATTGGAGGTAGATAGCAGAGAGGTTAGCAGACTACAGATCCACTGTAATGAATCAAATTTTAACCAACTTATTGAAGAGTCACAGCAAATGTTTTTTACTAACCTACAGAGGTTTTTCCAAAACAAAACACAGCAGGAGAAGGGTGCTGGTCCCCCGAGAAAAAGAGGGTGGTATGACCACTCCTGCAGATTGGCGCGACAGAACCTCAGTTCAGCATTGAGGACTAAAGTAGGAGTATTAAAGGCCAGGGATGATTACAGGAAAGCCCAAACCAGGGCAAAAAGACTGTGGGATGAGAATTTATGGTTAGACCTTAAGAAGGCATGTGTAGCCAAACAACAGAAAGAGTTTTGGGCCATCTTAAAGTGGGGTAGTGGGGGAATAGCAGACTGCCCGAAAAACCATGTAGCAAAGGAAGCATGGGTGGACTTTATTAAACCACAATATGCTGACAATCTGCCCCCACCAACCGAATTGCCGCCAGAAAGGGTATTCTATAGTCATGGAATATTCTCACTGAAAGATGTAAACGAGGCAATGGATGGGGAAACTAGAGGTAGGGCACCAGGAATTGATGGAATACCAGCGGATGTATTTTTATCTGACAGGGACAATTGGTGTAAATATTTTGTATGGCTTGCGAATTCTATCGCACAAGGAGCAATGATTCCAGCAACATGGAAGGGGGCAGAGATTATACCAGTCTTTAAAAAAGGGGATAAGGCCTTACCAAGCAACTACAGGCCCATTAGCCTTATCGACTCGGCACAAAAACTGATGGGCAGGATGATTCAAAATAAAATTCAAGCCTGGATAGACGATAAGGATATCCTGTCCCCGTATCAAGCTGGCTTCCGCCCATTAACTAGCTCTGTTGACCAGGTATTCCATTTTTTAACTTTGTTTTGGAAAAATGTAACCTTGACAAATGGACCATGATATGCTGTTTTCGTTGACTTGAAGTCAGCGTTTGATCTAGTACCCCGACAAAAACTTTGGATTGTTTTACGCGATCTCGGAATAAGCCCCGAACAGCTGACTTTGCTTGTGCGTATGCACGAAAACAACTACGCCAGGATTAGGTGGGGAGCACAGGGAGACGTTACTGAACCTTTCCCCGTGGAATGTGGGGTTAGGCAGGGTTGCGTCCTGGCCCCCACCCTATTCTCCCTTTATATCAACGGCATAGTAGATTTTCTAAAGCAATTTCCGACAGATGCCCCGATACTAGATGGGGAGCGGGTCCCAGTATTAATGTTTGCTGATGACACTTAACTGGTCTTGCGGACCCCTAGTGGTTTACAAAAGACAATCAACGCTTTTGGAGATTTCTGTCAGATTCGGGGCTTGGAACTAAATATGACATAGACTAAGTTTATGAACCTGAGTCCTGCTAAGCAATTTAAGGGAAAAATGCATTTTAATGGGTCTATTTTGGAGGAAGTGAATGCTTTCACCTATCTAGGTATCTCTTTACAGGCCAACATGAACTGGAAATCTCATATGGACTCTGTGGTGCTAAAGTTCAACCAACTGGCCGGGGCTGTAGCACAAAAACATAAATCTTCATTTACAAAACCTATTCAGCCAATAATGGAGATTTACTGTATGAAAGTGCTGGGCGCTTGCCTCTACGGATCAGAGCTATGGGGCTTCACCAACCTGAGTACTTTGGTTACTGCAGAAAATAAATTTCTCCGCCGAATGGTTGGTGTCCCACAGAGCACTCCCTCGATCCCGCTTCAATACGATCTTGGGAGGAAAAAGATCGAGGACATGGCTAGATTGCGTCCTCTTTTATATTGGAGGCGCATAAAGACTACTCCAGAATTGGGCCATTACGCATCAGCTCTCATGGACATCATTAGCTCTGATCGGTTCCATAAAATACCCTGGCTTAAAGAAATTAAGAACTTGCTTCAAAAACTGCACCTAGATCACCTGTGGACTGCAGTAGACCCCCAGGTCTTCCCATCTAAGGAATCATTGAAAAAAATGTATTGGGACATGATATACAATGCTGTTTTGACTTCCAATCAGCCTTCCATGTTGGCATCCCAGTTCTTGGATTCTAAAATAACCCCTAAATGCGAACAGTACTGGGACTTGATTACCAAACCCCTAGATAGAAAGTTGTATTTCCAGTTTAGAATTGGTTCCCTACCCCTTAATGCTTTTACTGTTAAATGGTCCCCAGGCAATGTAAACACATGTTGTCATTGTAAAGAACACGTTGAGGACATCCCACATTTCCTGTTTGCCTGTCCATTATATGCTGCAGCGAGAAGTAGATGGCTAAAACCGGTTTGTAGGAACCTGGGGATAAGGAAATATCTAGAGGCACTAAGAATAGTAAGATCAAATTGTGCCCCCAATCTTGCTATCGCCATAGCCTAATACCTGGGTTGGGCCTGGATAATACGTATGCGCACTTTAAACTAACTAATTATGTAAAATGGAATGTGTAATTTTAAGGACAATCTCAACAGTTAAGGATTTTGCACTGTGACTCGGATTTTATAACGTATGAATTTTACAAATTGAAGTATTCGCCAGCACATTGTAATTTGATGGTATTTAATATGTATTTTATGTTGATCTTAAAATTCTAGAGTAGTATTTATTCTGTTTAGCTTAGGGAAAAATGCTTTTATGACAATGCTGTCGAATAAAGTATTTAAACTTGAACTTGTATATGAGGAGCACCACTTGCTTGATACTCCTTTCTCCAGAAGAAATCCAACACCTCTCCAAGAGGTGGATTTTTCTTGTTCGTGATGAACGACATCATAGCTTCAAATCTATGATTGAAGTACCTGCATACATTCACTGGATCCAAAGAGCACAGTTCTCCGGGTGTCTTGAATTCAATATTTTCAATGTTTCCATTTGCCTCTCGTATAAATTCATGTAAGTCTTCCCAGCCATACTCAGCACAGCTGAGAGTGAGGAACCAAGTAGGAGTTCCTAAGTTCCTCAGCATACATTTTAAGTCACCATGACGACGATACCAATACTCATTAGTACCACGCTGACATGCCATGAGATTAATCAGGTGAGAATCCAAAATACTGTCTTGCACATTGACTTTATCCATAAAGTCCCTTGCCGAGATATTTCGCAGTTGTACACCACTTTTCAAGATGTGGTTCACTGCATAAGACAGTCCAGACAGATCACTTTCAAACAGTAGATGAAATAAATAGGGAATGCATTGACGAAACCTAGGATCTTCTGCATACAATCGTAAAGTCCGGTATTCTGAAGCAGGAATTTGATCAGGTCGCTCATCATATCGTCCTCCTCGACCTGTGGGAAATAACTGTGGAAAACACCGAGCTTCCAAACTTTCCTCCCAAACACTAATGGGACTCCCTTTGGCTTGTTTCATTTGAAACAAATCAATAGCATTCCCCATGACTTCCTTGGAATGCAAAGGATGAACACTATAATGTTCATATATTTCTTCATTTTTAAAGGCTTCTACTTTCTCAATTTGCCCCGCACACAATTCGCTGTCCTCTTCTTCACTTACTTCCTCTTCTGCAGCACATACATTCTTGTAGTACTCATTATTTTTTATCAAATACAATGTTGCCTTTTTGACTTTCCTAACATCCACTAAATCTTGCCAGATTTTCTTACTCTTTGTCGGAACCCCATTAACTAGGATAACTAGAGGTTCCTCTTCCACTTTCTCTACTCCAATTGTATTAATGTTTTTCTTCAAATCTAAAGGCAAATAAACAACTCTTCCCTTTAATCCTCTCTGTAAATCTGATGGAGGCAATTTCCCTGTCTTTGGCTCCTTTCGTACAATAGCCTGAAAGGGATGGACACTTTGAATCAAAATAGATTCATAAGTATTTAAATCCTTCAATTCAGAAGGAATGTCAACCAATTCCAGATTATTATGAACCGCTCTAGCAGGCATCCGGTTTTGGTTTAATTTCTTAAAACAATAAGTACACATACGTTGGTCCGATCCCAAATCAAAACGATTTTCTACCATCAAGTATGTGGCAAAATCCTTCCATTCACTATTGTTTTCCATTTCACTTTTTGCATATAAATCCACTAACTTAGTCTGATTCTTATAATAAGTCCGTCGACAACAAACACAAGTGAAATTAGGCCTCTCACTTGATTTCACCTGAAAGTTGAGAATTTCCTTGTGAAACTTATCTATATTAGAAATCAGTACACTCTCTTCCACCTTAGCTTCTTCTACTGGGTCAATTTCAACATTGTTCTCTTCACCAGCAAAGTAACAGAACTCAATTTCTTCACAAATATTCTTCACATCTACTTCAGAACCATGCAAAAGAGCAGTGCTTAATTGTTTAAGCATAATTGCCGGACTCTTAGCATAATACAACATTCTAACTAATTTCCTCACTTTATTATGATGCACTGCTAGCATCCTGAAATGATGAAAAACACTCTGGCATACTCTCCTGGAAAGACAAGCCAGTGGATGACCAGGCAAACCTGTCACTTGTCTCACTCTGCAAGGACCTAATTCTTGCAACAACTTTATTTTTTGTTTTCAAACTTTTCTTATAAATGTCCGTACAAAATCACAAAGCAAATTGATGGAATCTTGTCGCACACTGCAAATAGAACTACACTTCCAGGTGTACACTGGTCCCTTAGGACGTCTCCCTAAAACCTCATCACCTAACACCTCTTCTGCATCTGCAGACACAAGTTTTTCTTTTTCAACCGGACAACCATCTTTTACCTCATATGCTCGACCACTGGTGTCAACTTCATGCACCAAATCATTGTCCTGGAAGTAACTCTCCTCATTGAAAAATGCCTCACAACTTGAACTATGCATCCTCCATTCTCCTGAGAAAACTTCACAAAAATTACTACGATTAACTAGTCTCTTCCATCTACTTTTTGATTTGAAATCGTAAATTACCTTGTTTAGTTTCCTAATTCTATTGATTACCAAAATAAATAACTTTCGCTTAATTTCGAAAGCCTGATCAATAATTTTCTCTACATTTTTCTTTCTCTTATAAAAAGCCACTTTCTGTTGACCTTTCTTGAAATTTTTTAACAAATTGCCAATTATCCTGTTGCGGAACATTCGTCTATGAATGTCTCTAAACAGATTTTTCCTTCTACTACCATGCACAGAGTTATCTCCTGTTCTAGCAGTTACATTTTTGAGGGACCTTTCCTTCCCGTTTAGATTGGCTCTCTTCTTCTGAACTAAAACATGTTCTCTAGTGATACTTTTTCGTCAGCAAATGTTTCTTAAAAAAGATTTTGTTGTCTTACCCGGAATTTTTTTGGTGACTTCACAACTTTTAATTCTAGAGGACTGCTGCAAAGGTCCATTATCTCCATTTTTACCAAGGTGCGGTGTAAGTCGCTTTGCTTCTTTTTTTTTTCTTTGCCTTGAGGGCATGTTTGAATGTTTAAGAATATCTTGAGTTGAATCTGTGTAAAATTTATTTAAAAAATGTTATTAAATACTATTACCAAACATTAAATCAATAACAGTAAGCAAACAATTGAATGGAAGGATTTTGCAACATACTTGATGGTTGAAAATAGCAATGGAATGGAATGCTTCTACATATGACCTGTGCTCTGTTATATGTTAATCTCAACTAATTTCGAGACTCTATTTCTATTTAGAGATTGTTCCAGAACAGACATTGTTGATGTTATTGTTATTGACTTAAAATTGCAAAGCACACATGAAGGCATATTTACTAGACCCTTGCACCAGGGGGAAGTGACTTAAAATTACCAAGCACACATGAGGGCGTATTTACAAGGCCCTTGCACCAGGGGGAAGTGACTTG
Organism: Lissotriton vulgaris; assembly: GCF_964263255.1. Classification (NCBI taxonomy): domain Eukaryota; kingdom Metazoa; phylum Chordata; class Amphibia; order Caudata; family Salamandridae; genus Lissotriton; species Lissotriton vulgaris. Next base: position 1,963,040,638 of record NC_141691.1, read on the forward strand.
AAATAGCCAATCACATATGGGGGCGTATTTACAACGCCCTTGCACCAGGGGGAAGTCATATAAAATTGCCAAGCACACATGGGGGCGTATTTACAAGGCCCTTGTACCAGGGGGAAGTGACTTAAAATTGCCAAGCACACATGAGGGTGTATTTACAAGGCCTTTGCACCAGGGGGAAGTGACTTGAAATGGACAAGCACACATGGGGGCGTATTTACAAGGCCCTTGCACCAGGGGGAAATCACTTAAAATGGTCAAGCACACATGGGGGCGTATTTACAAGGCCCTTGCACCAGGGGGAAGTGACTTAAACTTGCCAAGCACACATGAGGACGTATTTACAAGGCCCTTGCACCAGGGGGAAGTGACTTGAAATGGTCAAGCACACATGACGGCGTATTTACAAGGAACTTGCAATAGGGGGAAATGACTTAAAATTGCCAAGCACACATGGAGGCCTATTTAGAACGCCCTTGCACTACTTATGCATCGCTTTTGACATTGACACTGTGGAGCACCATGGGGCATAAATAGCACAGATGCATCATGCATCTATTCCACAAAAGCGACGCATTGCAGGAGTCACATCGCAAGTAAATAAATTCTTATAAATTTAGAAAGCATTCCTTTTCCTTAAAAACGACTTTCTGATCATAATTTGAAAACACAGCACAGCTCCTATGTACAACCACACCTTGTCAGTACTAATACTTCAGATTATCAACAATTACAATTTGTAAAAGAATGCAAAATCTTCTTGGAAAACATAATGCAAACACTTGACACAAAACAACATTTTAAATACACAGCTGGCTTCCTTATTTTCTCCAAAAGCAAACTAGTCTCTTTCTAAAATAAAGGAACCACATCTCACCTTACCAAATGCTTTTTGAATTTCAAAACAGTCTCAGAGGCCCTTGCACCAGGGGGTAGTGACTTGAAATGGCCAAGCACACATGGGGGCGTATTTACAAGGCCCTTGCACCAGGGGTAAGTGATTTGAAATGTGCAAGCACACATGACGGCGTATTTACAAGGAACTTGCACCAGGGGTAAGTGATTTAAAAATGCCAAGCACACATGAGGGCACATTTAGAAGGCCCTTGCACCAGGGGTAAGTGACTTAAAATGGCCATGCACACACATAGGGGAGTATTTACAAGGCCCTTACACCCCTTATGCATCACTTTTAACATTTACAATGTGGAGCACCATGGGGCAAAAACAGCACAGATGCATCATGCATCTATTCAGCAAAAGTGACGCAATGCAGGAGTCACATCGCAAGTAAATAAATTCTTATAAATTTAAAAAGCATTCCTTTTCCTTAAAAACGATTTTCTGATCATGATTTGAAAACACAGCACAGCTCCTATGTAGAAGCACACCTTGTCAGTACTAATACTTCACATTATCTACAATTACAATTTGTAAAAGAATGCAAAAGCTTCTTGGAAAACATAATGCAAACACTTGACACAAAACATCATTTTAAATGCACAGCTGGCTTCCTTATTTTCTCCAAAAAGCATACTAGTCTCTTTCTAAGATAAAGGAACCATATCTCACCTTACCAAATGCTTTTTGAATTTCAAAACAGTCTCAGAGGCCCTTGCACCAGGGGGAAGTGACTTAAAATGGCCAAGCACACATGGGGGCGTATTTACTAGGCCCTTGCACCAGGAGGAAGTGATTTGAAATGGCCAAGCACACATGGGGGCGTATTTACAAGGCCCTTGCACCAGGGGGAAGTCACTTAAAATGGCCAAGCACACATGGGGGCGTATTTACAAGGCCCTTGCACCAGGGGGAAGTGACTAAAAATTGCCAAGCACACATGGAGGTGTATTTAGAATGCCCTTGCACCCCTTATGCATCGCTTTTGACATTGACACTGTGGAGCACCATGGGGCATAAACAGCACAGATGCATCATGCATCTATTCCACAAAAGCGACGCATTGCAAGAGTCACATCGCAAGTAAATACATTGTTATAAATTTAAAAAGCATTCCTTTTCCTTAAAAACGATTTTCTGATCATAATTTGAAAACACAGCACAGCTCCTATGTACAACCACACCTTGTCAGTACTAATACTTAACATTATCTGCAATTACAATTTGTAAAAGAATGCAAAATCTTCTTGGAAAACATAATGCAAACACTTGACTCAAAACATCATTTTAAATGCACAGCTGGCTTTCTTATTTTCTCCAAAAAGCATACTAGTCTCGTTCTAAAATAAAGGAACCATATCTCACCTTAGCAAATGCTTTTTGAATTTCAAAACAAACTCAGAAACACACCAATTTTTCTTTAGCAGAGCAAAAGGTATGCACTCCAGAGGCTGCAACCAAGAAAGGCACAGAAATGCTGATATTCATCACACATATCTCTCTTGTCACCCAATCAAAACTCTTCCCTCACTTTTTTCAAATCAACACCCTTCCCCCCTCTGCCCTTTCTGCCCTTTTTCCATAGCAACTATCTCCTGACAGACCTCTCATGTTTACAAGTTCACTCAAAAATGTTTCAAATGAACTCTGAACTCTCAGTACACCTGCTAATCCACTACAATCTTTCATAAAATCATTTTTTCTTAACCATTCAAATTACATCTTTCAAAGAACACATCCATGCACCCTAACTTTCTGTTTTCAGCAATGGAAATCCACCAATCACTGCTAATGAACCATTAGCACTGAAACTCCACAGTTTTTTTTCTTTACAAACTCCTACTTTTTCAACTGCCATTTCATTCCCACACTTCATCTGGCTGCAGCAGAACCTCCTCTCGCCATGTTTTCTGTCTGGATTCTTGGACAAAGCTACATCCACTGGGCTCACTGGTATGCTGATAACAGAAATTTACACAACCTCAATTTACAAAATGCGGATATCAAATGGATTGGGCAAAGAGGATTGAGATGTCACCAATTGATACCATTGGTGAAAACCTTTTTGCATTTGCCAAATCCTGACCTCATAATAGTGCACTGTGGAGGAAATGATTTGGGCACTTTGACTGGGGTAGGTCTGGAAATGCTCTTAAAGGACACCTTTGAGCAATTAATGGCACTTTTCCCTCAAACTGCCTTGGTATATTCCAATATATGCCAAAGACAGAAATGGAGGTGGTCCAATCAATTTTGTCCACAAATTGAGAAAGCGAGGAAGCATGTAAATAAGTCTGTTTCAGCTTATATGAGAGACCATGGAATGGGCGCCATCTACAACAATAACTTGCGTTACTACATGCAAGATATCTACAGAGGAGATGGTGTGCACTTCTCAGATGAGGGAAACAGAGTTTTCATACAAAATTTAAGACTGTGTATTGGTACCTACTTATAAGTACCTAGAACTTACACAGAACACAAAAGCTCTTTTCAGAGCTACCTTAACTATAATTAGTCTTTCCAAATTTCGAATGTACTTTTTTTCACTAATTTTCACTTATGTTCGCTTCCCGGTTCGCCACCCAGTTCGCGTACCGGCAGCTAACCGCGCGAAAAATGCAATTTTTTTATATTCCAACATATATGAGCCTCCTCAGCCACCCTCAGAAAACCTAGGGGGTCAGGATACGTCTCCCGTGCCCCCTTATACCCATTTCCCACATTGTTTTTCCTCCATCTTGTTATTAAATTCCACCGAAACACAAAATGGCGAACTCCCGTTCCGCTACCGGTGAGCGACCCGGTTCGTGTACCGGGAAGCGCTTCTACCGCGAAAAATCTAATTTTTTTATTTGCCCCACGGGACCCTTTAATAACCCCAACATCATTTCTAGGGGGTCAAGAGGGGTCTACCTTGCCCCCTTTCATTAAATTCCCCCTTCGTTATTCTCCTCCTCTTGTCTCTTGATCCTACCGAGAGACAAGATGGCGGCCGGTCTGGACTGTTTAGAATGTTGACAGACACCGGAGAGCCAATCAGCTTCGCTTCGCGAAGTTCCGTTACGCGTCAGGTACGCGAACCGGAGCTCTAACCGGAGCGCTGTCACAGATATATCTGTTTTTTAAAACGTTAATTTCTCAAAATCCACTGGAGCACATATATTGAGACATAGCAAAGGCACGTCGGGCAAACCATATCTACAATTTTGCCAAGTTTCATGTAAATCCATTCAGCCGTTCGAGCTAAAAGTGATTACAACCGCCCTATGGAAAAATGAATGGGAAAAATGCGTTTTGGGACCCCCCTTTAATCTTGGCCCCCCCTTGACAAAACCCCCCCAGGGGCTGCTCAGAAACAAAATGTGCCATTTTCCTGAAAATTTCAGCCAATTCCGTCCACAAACGCCAAAGTTATTCGACATAGAATTTTCAGAAATCCCATAGGAAAAAAAACCTAACTATATATACCTACTGGCGACCGCCAGTAGGTAATATATATATATATATATATATATATATATATATATATATATATATATATATATATATATATATATATATATAAACCATCCAACTTCCTCCACAAAGAAAGTATATATATATATGTGTATATATATGTGTGTATATATATAAATATATATTCAAAATGTTTCTTCTTTGAAAGCAATCCACAAGGACACAGCGGGAAATTTTGCTGGAGACTCTTTATTCACCGGTTACAGCTTTGCATAATTCGTTTCAGCATGTCAGACTTCTTCAGATGCTGCTGTTACCCCGTTATCACCTCCTCTCTTCTTTGAACTTCCTATGGCGTTCCCATTGGTGGGAGATCAGCTGATCTTGCTGCATTGGGGATGAAGCCGTCAAATCTGAGTCTATAGCTCCTGGCGTGTATCAGATGGGGTAAGTGCGGCAGCAGGATTAGATGTTGCCTGTGTGAGCGCTGTTATATGCCAAGTAAAGGGGGGCCGTGAAGCAGCTGGTGATCAAGTAATTGACAGTGGTAGGGGCTCCCTCAAGTTCCCTACGTCCAGCCCCAAAATAGAAACAAACCAGGCCTTGAGGTAAGCTAGAATAATGCTCACCTCCCTTGTGCAATCACAGGCTGCCATTGGCAGCAGTCAATGGCATGGTTCATTCTTGAGGCGGTCCTGGATAAATCAATCCCTTGATTAAAGAACAGTCCAAATGCCAGCATAATCCAGGGCAATTGATAGACGGGTCCTTGTCTCGCATTGCTGTCAAGCGTGACAACACATCTCAAAAACGACCACTTCTTTATAACCAATACAGCTTTGCATAATGCATTTCGGCATGTCCACCTTCTTCAGATGCTGCTGTTACCCCGCTATCTCCTCCTCCCCCTTTGAACTTCCTATGGCGCTCCCATTGGTGGCATATCAGCTGATCTTGCTGCATTGAGTATGAAGCAGTCCAATATATATATACTCTACTGCTGTGGTCCGTACCTGGTGTTCGAGAGAGTATGCAAATTCAGGACTGTGGATTTTATATATATATATATATATGATCAAGTCCCAAGCTAGGGACGAAACCAGTCATGGCTGCCCCTTCTATTTGTACAAAGGATTAAAATAAACTGAAGGTATTCCTAAACTGTGACCCGTGCTCTTCTTTGGCATCCTGCGAGGGAAATTCAAAGAAGAAGAGTTCTGCTCGATATATATATATATATATATAGATATATATATCTATATATATATATATATATTCAATGAAAAAAACATTGGTTTTAGGCCATATATAGTTAGGGATTTGCATTTACAAAACCTTATTTTACTCGCATAAAACCATTGAAATTCCATATATAGTTATAAGCGCTAACTATATATCGCGCACCCGCAATCCACTGCTGATGATGTCACATATTACATCATTCATGACATGGTTAGTGACATCACTGATGACATCACTGATGACATCTCAAATGACATCACTGATGACATCACTGATTACAACATCCAGTGACTGTATGTTTCTGTAAAGTTAAAATATGTCTTACATATTGAAGAATGAGTGGATGTATAAGTGTCTGGATGAAGGATTTAGTAGGTGCATGACTGACTGTATGTGAGAATGATTAAATGTGTCTCACTGAGTGCATGAGTTAGTGACTAAACTGTCTGAATGTGTGCATTATTATGTCTGTTGTTCTGTAAACTGTTGCATGTGTTGATAAGTAGCTATATGAGTAACTATATGGATTATTGATTGGTTGCCCAAGTATTTGTATGGGAGACTGGGTGTGTGTGTGGGTGGCTGGGAGGTGTATGACTCTGTGCATAGATGTGTGAGCAGTTGATTCACTAGATCTATGGGTTCAAAACTGCATGTGGAAACAGCTGTATGGGCGGTTGACTGTGTGCATGAGTGTATTGGTGAGTGAATGGATATCTCAGTGCTACATGTCAAAGTAAGTACATATGTAAAACACAGTACATGTGAGAGTTGACATATATAAATAACTGTGCATAAGAGCCAGTGAATGTGTGAGTGGCTGTATGGATCATTGTGAACTTGTATCAGGGATTGTATAAGAGAGTAAATATGTGTTAGTATATGTTTGAATAAGTAAAGTTTGTATAACTGTATATTTGAGGAAATGGAGGTGTGATTGATTCTTTGCATGACTGACTAGGTGTGTGAGTAACTCCATGGATGAGTGACAGTCTGTGAGTGTCTGTTTACACTGTTTGTATCTAAGGTTATATTAGAGTCTGAAGAGGTTCATCGTATTATCACATGAATGATATCATCAGTGATGTTATCAGTCATGTCAAATGAGATGTTTTCAGTGATGTCATCAGTGATGTCATTTGAGATGTCATCAGTGATGTCATCAGTGATGTCACTAACCATGTCATGAATGATGTAATATGTGACATCATCAGCAGTGGATTGGGGGTGCGCGATATATAGTTAGCGCTTATAACTATATATGGAATTTCAATGGTTTTATGCGAGTAAAATAAGGTTTTGTAAATGCAAATCCCTAACTCTATATGGCCTAAAACCAATGGTTTTTTCATTGAATTTTCAAGGTTTTGTAAATGCAAATTCCTAACTATATATCCACTGTAACCTATGTTTTTTTCTGTGAATTTCATTGTTTTTTTAATAGCAAATATGAAAAGCTTAAAAATGTCAAGTACGTGATAAATAAAAACATTTTCGTATTTATGCACCCCCCCCCTCCCCTCTTTTGTCTTAGTAGTACTCTCTCTTTGCAGATACTGAAGGGTAGTTAACGCAGGCCTTTACCCCCGTTGTAATCCGTCGTGGCTGCTTGTCTCTCCATTTGATTGATTGTTGTCCAAGCATTTACTGTTTTAGAATTGGTTCTCTTTGGATCATTCTCTATTTACAAACAAGCACAAAGTCGCAATACTCTGTTTAGTCTTTGCAGATAGTGAAAAATCGTGTAAAAAAAATAAAAGTAATCGAGCAAAATCAGTAGGCCACTAATTGGATCTCTTTTTGACCTCGCTAAAATAGAAATATTAGGAACAACCCTTCATGAGAAATACGAAAATAGTGAGATGAACTGAGCTCCACACCATGAGGGCTGCAAGACAGCTCGGCTCCATCACCCATCCCGCACAAAATAACGACAAACCGTATGCAAATATTAAAAATATAGACAACACACCAGCAAAGAAACAGGGTAAAACATTTTATTAAAAAACTATTTACATAACGTTGGTTTATAAGATGATGTCAGTAGTGGACCGATGTGTGAATAGATCGAAAGCAGCACAAGGCTCCAAGATCCGGATGGCAAGCTCCTGGATGTTGGGTGCCATAGTTTAGAGTTCTGAATTTGAGCCTTTTTGAATGTCTGTGCTTTGTTGAATCAAATTTGCGGCTTGACACAAAGCTGACTCAAGCGTTGCTACTGATGCTATGCAGACCAAAACTGGTTTTCAGTTTGTACATTTTTCTAGATTTTTAATCCAAGTTTGGTTGACTTTGTAGAACGATGGCTTCAAATTTTCAACATACGGTGTGGTGGCGCTGACTGGGAGGGGGCGCTTCGCTCCTGCCCCCTCCCCAAGTAAGATTTTCATACGTGAAAGTACGTTAATGGTTTTGGTCCCTGAGATGCTTCGATGTCACTGCCATTCTCAAATAGCATAAGTTCTGGATGTTGGGTGCCATAGTTAAGAGTTCTGAGCAGCGCTTGTAACACTGTCTGAAGCTTATTTCCACCTACTGCAGCTTCACTATTCTCAAAGTAAGTGAGTGTCGTTTGTGGACCTGACTGCATTAGAAAACAATGTGATATGTTACCTTCCTAAACAGCTTGACGGAGGCCCCTGAGGGGCGGTGTGATGGCCATGGACTCGGAGAAGACGCTTGGCTCCGACACCCTCCCCAAGTCTTATAGCACTGGTGTAGCCTGAGATCGCCCCCGACATAGGCGGCCGGCTCCCGGGATCCGGCGGAACTTTTTGCCTTTTGATGACTCTTCAATTCTGAACCTTGTCCCATCCAGCTGAGTTGCGCCCACTCTTGCGGCTACAGCGTCTTGCCCACCATCCAGCTGAATTGCGCCCACTCTTGCGGTGCAGCGATAGGCGACTGCCACAGGACTCTCAAAATGGCGGACGGCTCTTCGGTTTTGGGCCTGGTCCACTAAAATGGCCCTGGGACACCTTTGAACTCGGACGCTTCCCTGATAGGGCTTGGGTCCCATTCTCGAAAAGCGTCCCCTCAGCCGTGAAGATTCTACAAAAGTCTTTGGGGCCTCCGACTCCCGCAGGCTTCTGGTGGGGAGCGGCTGCCATGATTGCTCGTGGAATGGCCACGACGGAGCTACGAGATGGTAGTGGTCTCATGCTGACGCCAGCTTTAGTCTGAAACATCCAGAAACACTGTAGACTACCAATTCGATCAGTTCCGGTAGCGCCCCAACATGACCCGGAAGAGAAGAACTTGCCCTCCCCTCTTTGACTGATGGTTCTTGTTGCCTGTCCCCTCTGTTGTCATTTAACAGAACTTTTTGGACTGCTGAAAGGAGTTGTGTTCCGAACGCTGGTTGGTGGAGACATTTTGACTTTATTCTTGACCCACGTTGTCGCGTAATGCGTTATATGACACGCCGCGTTACCGCACCCGGAAGTGATCCGCGGCGCGGCGCGCAACGCGCAACGTAAGCATAACAGGACATGTGACTTGTTAATAAAACTTTTCATTGGTTCATTTTACTTTTGTTAATTTAATGATGAAAAGCTTGGTCATATGACCTAAAAATTACGCTTTTTATTGTTTTCGAACAATATTTTTTTTTCAAACATATGTTATAATATTCCAGGCTAATGTACTTTCCCGGAAAATTTACAACTGTCTTGCAAGTAAAATATATTCCTTTTTCGAGAAAAAGGGCGTTTCTTCCTTCCATGACGGAGCCATTGAGTAAAAGAGATTCGGCCTGCTATCTTAGTCGCCGATACGCCTGATTATCAGATTCTTATCGATCACTTTATATTGCAGACATGAAAAACACAACTGCTATTAAGCATTTATCTTTACTGCGTTCCTACATATTATACCTTTTATCCGTCATGTAATTGGACTGCTTTATTTCACTTGCCTTTACTGATTCGAAAACAGTGACTAAAAGTAAAAACTTTACCAATGTAAATACTACTACCGTGTTTTGTTTTAAAAACCTTTATTGTGAAAATGTCAGTATACAAATACGGGCCTATAACCACGTGGGCCGGCCACGGAGCAAACTGTATTCGTATATGATGAGGAGACATTTACACTGTAGAGGAACGTAACGAGCGGGCCATTAGGTTGCAAGAACAAAGGTGTCTAACAGTTGCGGAATCGGTGGACGTACATTTTGTAATTAAAATACGACACGGCCACTTACAATAACATTTTCTAGATATACATTTGCGGGCAAGGAGTTACGAGTCCCATTTATACCGGCGCCATTTTGGGCGAGGCCGGGCAGGTCCAAGATATAGTCAAAATGTCTCCACCAACCATCGGCCAGACCAGAACCCCTTTCGTCCCTTTATGCTACAAGATGGTGTCTTCCATTCAGAAAATATTGTTGGCAGCATTTTGAAAGGAAACAGAAACAGCCATTGTCCTAGTGAGTTTCACATTGTTACATTTAGGAAGAATGTTGAAGAGTAGTATGTGGAAAATCTGAAGCCATTTTTCTACAAACTCTCAATCAGACTTGGATGGAAAAAAAAATCCTGAAGAATGTACAAACTGAAAACCAATTTTTGTCTGTATAGCATCAACAGTAACGCTTGAGTCAGCTTTGTGTCAAGCCGCCATTTTCATTCAATCAATAGCGTCCCCCTGCACACATTCAGGGACCTGGTCGTGTCTTCAGATGAAACGGATTGTAGGAAAAGAAGCAGAAAGGAAAAGGCAAAAAGTTCCGCCGGACCTCGGGAGCCGGCCGCCTATGTCATGTGCCACCTTTGGCCACACCAGGGCAATAGTGAAGCTGCAGCAGGTGCAAATAAGCTTCAGACAGTCCTACAAGCACTGCTCAGAACTCTCAACTGAGGCACTCAACATCCAGGACTTGCCATTCGGATCTTGGCGCCTTGTGCTGGTTCCGACCTATTCACACATCAGTCCACTACTGACATCACCTCATAAGCCAACGGGGCACCCCACGCCGACTTTCGGCGCAGCATTGTAGGATGGCCACACCAGTGCGGCCACTTGCTGGACACCACCTTGGTGCCATCCGGATCTCGGCGCGTTCGAGTCACTGTGCCGGAAGAGTGACCGGAACTCAGCTGAACACGCCGTCTTTCGGCGCAGCATTGTAGGATGGCCACACCAGTGCGGCCACTTGCTGGACACCACCTCGGTGCCATCCGGATCTCGGCGCGTTCGAGTCACTGTGCCGGAAGAGTGACCGGAACTCAGCTGAACATGCCGTCTTTCGGCGCAGCATTGTAGGATGGCCACACCAGTACGGCAATTTGCTGGACACCACCTCGGTGCCATCCGGATCTCGGCGCGTTCGAGTCACTGTACCGCAAGAGTGACCGCAACTCAGCTGGACACGCCATCTTTCGGCGCAGCATTGTAGGATGGCCACACCAGTGCGGCAATTTGCTGGACACCACCTCGGTGCCATCCGGATCTCGGCGCGTTCGAGTCACTGTACCGCAACAGTGACCGCAACTCAGCTGGACACGCCGTCTTTCGGCGCAGCATTGTAGGATGGCCACACCAGTGCGGCAATTTGCTGGACACCACCTCGGTGCCATCCGGATCTCGGCGCGTTGTGCTGCCTTCGGCCTATTCGCACATCGGTCCGCTACTGATGCCGCCTCACGTGCCAACGGATTTTCTACGCTTTTTGTAGCCCTATGCTGCATAACAGGTCATGTGACTTGTTTATAAAACTTTTCATTGGTTCATTTTACTTTTGGTTTCCTAAAGATGGAAGGCTTGGTCATATGACCTAAAAATAACACTTTTCATTGGTTTAGAACATTTTTTTTTCCCAAACGATGAAAGCCCCACCTTGTTTCTGGATCATTCAGACTGAAGCTGGCGTCAGCATGAGAGCACCACCATCTCGTGGCTCTGTCGTGGTCATTCCGCGAGCAATCATGGCAGCCGCTCCCCACCGGAAGCCTGCGGGAGTCGGGGGCCCCCAAGACTTTTGTAGAATCTTCACGGCTGAGGGGACGCTTTTCGAGAATGGAGCCCAAGCCCTAGCAGGCAAGCGTCCGAGTTCCAAGGTGTCCCAGGGCCATTTCAGTGGACCAGGCCCAAAACCGAGGAGCCGTCCGCCATTTTAAGAGCCATGTGGCAGCCGCCTATCGCTGCACTGCAAGAGTGGGAGCAACTCAACAACATGGTGAGCGAGACGCTGTAGCCGCAAGAGCGGGCGCAACTCAGCTAGATGGCCGCCACCTGGGGAGGCCCGTTCACACCGCCTCCCCCACCCCCGGGCCGCCGCACGCCAATTTTCGGAGCAGCATTGTAGGATACCAAAACCAGTGCGGCAGTTTACTGGACATCACCTGGGTGCCTGTCGTACATGTTGTGTCAGCCATGTGACACTGGACACAGTCCCATCAACATCTCAACGCGTTCTGCTGCCTTGGGACTATTCGCACAACAGACCGCTACTGACGAGGCCTCCCCCCGCACCACCCGGGACGCCCCACGCTGTTTTTCTGTGCTGCATTGTAGGATCCCAAAACCAGTGCGGCACCCAGGCGACATCACCTGGGTGCCGTCCAGAACTCTGCACGTTGTGCTGCCTTGGGACTATTCGCACAAAAGACAGCTTCTAACCATTGTTGCTTTTTGTGTTGAAAAATGTTTAAATGTTTTTAGTTTTTGTTCCGTTCGTTATAGTTAATAGTTAATAAAGTTTTATAATCTTACTTTGTTGGAGTGTTATCTATTTTTTTAAAAACGGGTGAATGGGGCCTTGAATCGGGTTATTGTCATGTGTGGGCTTTGGAAGTGTGCTGCTGCAGGATCGGACATTTCAAACTCAAATGCACGTTCTTTTTCTTACCTTTCCGAAGCATGGAGCGCAATAGCAGGCAGAGAAAGGGTGATGCACGTGTTGAACACTACCTGACCTGGCAAGTTGCTGGCAGTGCCCCCCCGCCCGCTCCTGAAAGAGAGCACACACACACTGCCGCCCCGAGTACTTCACAAATCTTTAAAAGACCATGCGCTTGTTCATGAGGCTTAAATGGTTTATCACCTCTTCTAGAACCCCTGCATCGAACCTCTGACGTTTCCTGGAAAAATTACCACGTAACACAATACCAAGCCCTGTCAGCTGAAACCCCCGAGGAATCGTGGGGCATATTATCAAGGGGGTTTATCTCCGCTTTTTGGGCTTTAAAAGCCATGAAAGCGGAGATAAAATTATCTCCCTATTACCAAGCTGTCGCTAACACCAGTTAGTGACAGCTAAAAGGAGATAGCGACCATCTTGGGCCCCGCTTTGCATGTCAGTGATACTTATCACTAATGACATGCAAAGTGGCGTACCAAGATGTTAGCGACTGGAAACAGTCCCTAACATCGCTATCTTCTATTACCAACTTTTGGAGATATTCGCGCTAAGCGCGAATATCTCCAAAAGCTAAAACCTGCCCTGAGCAGTTCTTAGCCATGTTATCCAATGGGAGGTGGATAACATGGCTAAGAGCATTTGCTCGATAATACATGAATATCGCTGACTTTTCTGCGATAATAGCAAGGTTTATCTGCGATAAAAATCGCCGATGTGCGGCGATAATTTTTGTCTCTAAACAAGTTAGAGACAAAAATTATCGCTAGTTGTTCGTAATATGCCCCCGGGTTTTTGCTTGCAGAAATCGGGAGGCGGGAGACTAGCACTGAAATCAGTAGTCACACGCCTGAATCAGGAGAGTTGGCATGTCTGAATTCTCTACAGCTGGGGCCATAAACTACATCCGCAGGGGTAGGTGATAGCCTGGGACCAGCCTGGCATCTAAAATGGCTGCCGTGCACGACAAAATTGTGGCATTGGAAAAAAGGCAAGATGGCGCAGCCGCTGGAAGAGATGTATCAACATATATCAGCCTCCTCAGCCACCCTCAGGAAACATAGGGGATTAGGATACGTCTCCCGCACCCCCTTATACCTAGTAATTTAATTAACGAAGCACAAAATGGCGAATTCCCGTTTCGCTACCAGTTTGCGGCCCAGTTCGCGGCCCGTGAAGCGCTTCTACCGTGAAAAATCATTTTTTTTTCTTTTTCCCACGGGACCCTTTAATAACCCCAACAACATTCCTAGGGGGTCAAGAGGGGGATACCTTGCCCCCTTTCATTAAATTCCCCCTTAGTTTTTCACCTCTTCTTCTCTCTCGATCCTACCGAGAAACAAGATGGCGGCCGCTCCGGACTGTCACGCAGCAAAATAAAAAAAAGCTCACGCACAGCCGCTGGAAGAGATGTATCAACATATATCAGCCTCCTCAGCCACCCTCAGGAAACATAGGGGATTAGGATACGTCTCCCGCACCCCCTTATACCTAGTAATTTAATTAACGAAGCACAAAATGGCGAATTCCCGTTTCGCTACCAGTTTGCGGCCCAGTTCGCGGCCCGTGAAGCGCTTCTACCGTGAAAAATCATTTTTTTGTCCTTTTCCCCACGGGACCCTTTAATAACCCCAACAACATTCCTAGGGGGTCAAGAGGGGGATACCTTGCCCCCTTTCATTAAATTCCCCTTTCGTTTTTCACCTCTTCTTCTCTCTCGATCCTACCGAGAGACAAGATGGCGGCCGCTCCGGACTGTTTAGAATGTTGACAGACACCGGAGAGCCAATCAGCTTTCTGCGTGCAAAGTTCCGATAAGCGAAAAGTGAGCGGACCGGATCGCTGCCCGGAGCGCTGTTACAGATATATATCTTGATTTAAACGTTAATTTCTCAAAATCCACTGAAGCACATATATTGAGACCTAGCAAAGGCACATCGGGCTACCAGTCCCTACAATTTTGCCAAGTTTCGTGCAAATCCATTCAGCCGTTCGAGCTAAAAGTGAGGCCAACCGCCCTATGGAAAACTCAATGTAAAAAACGCGTTTTGGGACCCCCCTTTTTTCTCAGCCCCCCCTTGACGAAACCCCACCAAATTTCCAGGGGCTGCTCAGAAAGAAAATGTGCAATTTTCCTGAAAATTTCAGCCGACTCCGTCCACAAACGCCAAAGTTATTAGACATAGAATTTTCAGAAATTCCATAGGGAATAAATCCTAACTATATATACCTACTGGCTATATATATATATATATATATATATATATATATATATATATATATATATATATATATATATATATATATATATATATATATATATATATATATATATATATATATATATATATATATATATATACAGTGAAAAAAACCATAGGTTTCAGGCCTTATACAGTTAGGAATTAGCATTTAAAAAACCATTGAAATTGCAACTATATAGTTAGTTGTACTTACTATATTTCGCGTACTCGCAATCCACTGATGATGATGTCACATATTACATAATTCATTACATAGTCAGTGACATCACTGATGACATCTCAAATGACATCAAACTTTCAGGGAAGGAGCGGAGCGCAGCAAGGCAAATTTAAGGAAAATAAAAAGCAGATCCCTCAATCAGCGCCAAAGTTATTCCCAATAGAATGTTCGGCATTTCCTATGGTAACTAAGTCCTAACTATATATACCTACTGGCTATCGCCAGTAGGTAATATATATATATATATATATATATATATATATATATATATATATATATATATATATATATATATATATATATATATATATATAATATATATATATATATATATATATATCTATAGATATATATATATATATATATATATATATATATAGATATATATATATATATATATATATATATATATATATATATATATATATATATATATTACCTACTGGCGGTCGCCAGTAGGTAGTTATAGTTAGGATTTTTTTCAATGTTAAATCTGAAAATTCTATTTGGAATAACTTTGGCGCCGGTTGACGAATCTGCCTGAAAATTTCCTCAAAATGGCCTTGCGGCATTCCGGTCCTTTCCTGAAAGTTTGGGGGGGATTCGTCAAGCGGGGGCCGAGATAAAAGGGGGTCCCAAAACGCGTTTTCCCCATGTTAATTTCCATAGGGCGGTCGATTTCACTTTTAGCCCGAACGGCTGAATGGATTTCCACCAAACTTGGCAAAATTGTAGGGACTGGTAGCCCGATGTGCCTTTGCTATGTCTCAAGATATGTGCTCCAGTGGATTTTGAGTAATTAAGGTTCAAAAAAATATCTATATCTATAGCCGCGCTCCGGTACGCGCACCGGTACGCGCACCGGGCGCTTACCGCGACTTGCGCGCAGAAAGCTGATTGGCTCTGGGGTGTCTGTAAACATTCTAAACAGTCCGGAGCGGCCGCCATCTTGTGTCTCGGTAGGATCGAGACACGAGAGGTGGCCAAAACAAAGAGGGAAATGACCATAAGGGGGCAGAGTAGACCCCCCTTGACCCCCTAGGTTTGATGTGGGGGCCATAAAAGGGCCCCGCGGAGCAAAAAAAAAATAAAAAAAAAATTTGATTTTCGCGGGGTGAGCGCCCGGTACGCGCACCGGTACGCGCACCGGTAAGCGTACCGGGGAGCGTACCATGGGGAAAAAGAATGACAGTTTTGAAAGTAGCTGTTTAAAAAAAAAAATTTTGTTGTTTTTTTTTATACATATACATACATATATATATAAATGCATATGCATATATATATATATGCATATATGTGTATATGTGTGCGTGTAGAGAGAGGTAGAGAGGTAGAGGTGTAGAGGTAGAGAGGTAGAGAGGTAGCGGTAGAGAGGTAGAGATTAGTAGAGAGAGAAGAAGAGAGAGGTAGAGAGGTAGAGAGTAGAGAGTGAGTAATAGAGAGTAGAGAGTGAGTAGTAGAGAGTAGTAGAGAGCAGTAGAGAGAGTAGCAGAGAGTGAGTAGTAGAGAGTAGTAGAGTGAATAGTAGAGTGAGTCGTAGAGAGTAGTAGAGAGTGAGTAGTAGAGAGTGAGTAGTAGACAGTAGTAGAGAGTAAGTAGTAGAGTGAGTAGTAGAGAGCAGTCGAAAGTGAGTAGTAGAGAGTAGTAAAGAGTGAGTAGTAGAGAGTGAGTAGTAGAGAGTGAGTAGTAGAGAGTAGTAGAGAATGAGTAGCAGAGAGAATAGTAGTGAGTAGTAGAGAGTGAGTAGTAGAGTGAGTAGTAGAGACTAGTAGAGAGAGAGTAGTAGAGAGTGAGTAGTAGACAGTAGTAGAGAGTGAGAAGTAGAGAGTGAGTAGTAGAGAGTAGTAGTGAGTAGTAAAGAGTGAGTAGTAGAGAGAGAGTAGTAGAGAGTGAGTAGTAGAGAGTAATAGATAGTGAGTAGTAGGGAGTAGTGAGTAGCGAGTAGTAGGGAGTGAGTAGTAGAGAGAGAGTAGTAGAGAGTAGTAGAGTAGTAGAGAATGAGTAGTAGACAGTGAGTATTTGAGAGTAGTGGAGTAGGAGAGAGTAAGTAGTAGAGAGTAGTGGAGAATATTCCAAAGTTTGGCACAGCACCACTTTCACAATGAGTCCAATCAAATCATATCACTTAGAGTCCTTATTGAAGCGCTGAATCTTGGTGTATATTCAAATGCTTTTATTTTCCTTAAGTTTATGTACCACAGCCAGCCGAAAGGTTTCGTTCTGTACAACAGAACTTCTTCAGGGCGTTCTTATTTCCTTCAAGTTATGTCGGTATCCAGTTGTCATATAACTAGATATTTCTTCCAAATGTTAGACGAGACATAAGTATATTCTTATTCAAAGTGACTAGGTATCAATTTTACCCACACAATTCGGGCACACTTGAGTAATTCATAGCATCCTCAAAGTCAGTCTTTCAAAAATTCCAAAGTATAGGACATGATAATCCAAATCCAAATGTTTCTCAAGAAAAGTAATTTACAATCGTTCGGAATATCAGTGTTTGGGCAGATATGATCCAGGGACCCCCAGTATGCAAGGGGAATTAGTCCCCCCTCTACAAACGCGCCAGTGGCCTGCATTGCAGAGAGGTGTAACAAGGGTGTGGCCTCATTACACTTCTCTGCAATGCAGCTCCCTCGCGCATACTGGAGGCTCCTGGTGGACCAGTTGACCCCAGGGACCCCCAGTATGCAAGGGGAATTAGTTCCCCCTCTGCAAACGCGGCAGTGGGCTGCGTTGCAGAGAGGTGTAACAAGGGGCATAGTCTCATTACACCTCTGCAATGCAGCCCCTGGCGCATACTGGAGGTTCCAGGTGGGCTAATTGGCCCCCAGGGGCCCCCAGTATGCAAGGGGAATTAGTTCCCCCTCTTCAAACATGCGCGGGGGCTGCGTAGCAGAGAGGTGTAAAAAGGGTTGTGGCTTCATTACACCTCTCTGCAATGCAGTCCCCTGGCGCATACTGGAGATTCCTGGTGGGCTTTCAGGTCTTATATAGTTAGGAATTAGCATTAAAAAAACCTTTGAAATTCACTGAAAAAACCATAGGTTTCACACCAGTTATAGTTAGGAATTAGCATTTAAAAAACCTTTGAAATTCACTGAAAAAACCATAGGTTTCACACCAGTTATAGTTAGGAATTAGCATTTAAAAAACCTATTAAATTCACTGACAAAACCATAGATTTCACACCATTTATAGTTAGCTGGAAATTTTACTGACATAAAACCATTGAAATTCCCACGTTATAGTTAGTTGGACTCACTATAACTTGCGCGCCTGTAATGCACTGCTGATGACGTCACATATTACATCACTCATGACATGGTCAGTGACATCACTCATGACATCACTGATGACACCATCCTTGTGACAGAGTGACAGACCTAATTTCAGTGTAATGTAACGCTTGAAACACATATTCAAAAATAGAAACAAACATTTTCAAAAAAATGGAGATACCCAAACCAGTAACAACAACCAATTCAGTAATTCCACCATCTATATACACATCCACTCATTCACCAACAGTTCTATATAGTCACTCATATATATACTCACTCATCATATGTAGTGATACACCTATACATCCTGTTACACATCAGCAGTCATCCAAAAGTTACTCACACACATACTCACACATGCAAATAAACTATTGAACATCCATTTATTTGCATATACATTTATACACACACTACCACCTTACTTCTAAGGAAACTTACCCATACTTACTCTCTTAAACAATCACTTATAGAAACACATACTTATTTAAACAGGAACTCCTACAATCTCTCACTATATATACTATACTCACTTATATACATCAATACTCACATATACTAGATTAAAACATATGTCGTTACTAATGAAGACACTAGTGAGACAGTCATTCACTCACTAACACACACATATACACACTCATCCACCCATACAGTCCTGCACATATGCTGTCTTCAAAACACATACAAACAGTGAGTCAGTCACCAACCCCTGCAGCCACTTATACACAAAGAGAAACACTGATACAAACATTTAAATATTTAAACAATACTCGCTAATATATGTATTCACTAAGATACACGTAATAAGCCAGTTACCCAACCAATTTTTTTTAAAAAAAACATCCATTTACACACTTATTTAAACATTTATTCTTCCATCGACCTTTACAAATACATATATAAAACAAATTTATTTTTCAGAAAGACACACATTCACTGGATGGTGTCATCAGTGATGTCATGAGTGATGTCACTGACCATGTCATGAGTGATGTAATATGTGACGTCATCAGCAGTGCATTACAGGCGCGCAAGTTATAGTGAGTCCAACTAACTATAACGTGGGAATTTCAATGGTTTTATGTCAGTAAAATTTCCAGCTAACTATAAATGGTGTGAAATCTATGGTTTTGTCAGTGAATTTAATAGGTTTTTTAAATGCTAATTCCTAACTATAACTGGTGTGAAACCTATGGTTTTTTCAGTGAATTTCAAAGGTTTTTTAAATGCTAATTCCTAACTATAACTGGTGTGAAACCTATGGTTTTTTCAGTGAATATATATATGTATATATATATATATATATATATATGAAAAAGAGAAGGAGAGAACTCTGGGTAGTTCCCAAGTTTAGGTGGAAGGCAGCTCCTGTATGGAGAACCCTCAACACCAGCGACACTCTAAATTTGTTCACCTCAAATGTCTGCTTTTCTATCAAAGTTTTTAAGCATAGGATTAGCACAGTGCTATCCACACCAAGATAGAAATGGACAAAGTATTTTGCCATTTGTACAGCAAAGTCTTTAAGCATAGGATTAGCACAGTGCTATCCACGCTGAGCTGTAAAATGACAAAAGCCATTTACCACTCAAGGCACAATACTACAGTTTTGGATTGGTAAAATACCATCCAAGCCAACCTGAAATGAATAAAACAACTCCTGACACGTTTTGCTGTCATTACAGCTCTTCAGAGAGGTTTAGCTTTGTCCAGACACAAGAGAGCACCCAGTATAAGTCAAAACAATTCCCTTGCAGGCATAGAGTGACGCATAACTTATGCATAAAAGAAGGAGAGAACTCTGGGTAGTTCCCAAGGTAAGGTGGAAGGCAGCTCCTGTATAGAGCAACCTCAACACCAGCGACACTCTAAATTTGCTCACATCAAATGTCTGCTTTTCTATCAAAGTGTTTAAGCATAGGATTAGCACAGTGCTATCCACGCCAAGATAGAAATGGACAAAATCATTTGCCATTTGTACAGTAAAGTCTTTAAGCATAGGATTAGCACAGTGCTATCTACACCGAGCTGTAAAATGACAAAAGCCATTTACCACTCCAAGCACAATATTACAGCTTTGGATTGGTAAAATACCATCCAAGCCAACCTGAAATGAATAAAACAACCCCTGACACATGTTTCGCTGTCATTACAGCTCTTCAGAGAGGTTTAGCTTTGTCCAGACACAAGGGAGCACTCTGTATAAGTCAAAACAATTCCCTTGCAGGCATTGAGTGACACATAAATTATGCAAAAAAGAAGGAGAGAACTCTGGGTAGTTCCCAAGTTTAGGTGGAAGGCAGCTCCTGTATAGAGCACCATCAACACCAGCGACACTCTAATTTTGCTCACCTCAAATTTCTACTTTTCTATCAAAGTTTTTAAGCGTAGGATTAGCACAGTGCTATCCGTGCCATGAAAGAAATGGACAAAGTCTTTTGCCATTAGTACAGCAAAGTCTTTAGGCATTGGATTAGCACAGTGCTATCCATGCCGAGCTGTAATGTGACAAAAGCCATTTACCACTCCAGGCACAATATTACAGCTTTAGATTGGTAAAATACCATCCAAGCCAACCTGAAATGAATAAAACAACCCCTGACACATGTTTCGCTGTCATTACAGCTCTTCAGAGAGGTTTAGCTTTGTCCAGACACAAGGGAGCACCCAGTATAATTCAAAACAATTCCCTTGCAGACATAGAGTGATGCATAATTTATGCAAAAAAGAAGGAGAGAACTCTTGGTAGTTCCCAAGTTTAGGTGGAAGGAAGCTCCTGTATAGAGCACCCTCAACACCAGCGACAATCTAAATTTGCTCACCTCAATTGTCTGCTTTTCTATCAAAGTTTTTAAGCATAGGATTAGCACAGTGCTATCCACACCTTGATAGAAATTGACAAAGTCTTTTGCCATTTGTACAGCAAAGTCTTTAAGCATAGGATTAGCACAGTGCTATCCACGCCGAGCTGTAAAATGACAAAAGCCATTTACCACTCCAGGCACAATATTACCGCTTTGGATTGGTAAAATACCATCCAAGCCAACCTGAAATGAATACAACAATCCCTGACACATGTTTCGCTGTCATTACAGCTCTTCAGAGAGGTTTAGCTTTGTCCAGAAACAAGGGAGCACCCAGTATAAGTCAAAACAATTCTCTTGCAGGCATAGAGTGACACATAAATTATGCAAAAAAGAAGGAGAGAACTCTGGGTAGTTTCCAAGTTTAGGTGGAAGGCATCTCCTGTATAGAGCACCCTCAACACCAGCGACACTCTAAATTTGCTCACCTCAATTGTCTGCTTTTCTATAAAAGTTTTTAAGCATAGGATTAGCACAGTGCTATCCACACCTTTATAGAAATTGACAAAGTCTTTTGCCATTTGTACAGCAAAGTCTTTAAGCATAGGATTAGTACAGTGCTATCCACGCTGAGCTGTAAAATGACAAAAGCCATTTACCACTCCAGGCACAATATTACAGCTTTGGATTGGTAAAATACCATCCAAGCCAACCTGAAATAAATAAAACAACCCTTGACACATGTTTCGCTGTCATTACAGCTCTTCAGAGAGGTTTAGCTTTGTCCAGACACAAGGGAGCACCCAGTATAAGTCAAAACAATTCCCTTGCAGGCAAAGAGTGACACATAAATTATGCAAAAAAGAAGGAGAGAATTCTGGGTAGTTTCCAAGTTTAGGTGGAAGGCAGCTCCTGTATGGAGCACCCTCAACACCAGCAACACTCTAAATTTGCTCACCTCAATTGTCTGCTTTTCTATCAATGTTTTTAAGCATAGGATTAGCACAGTGCTACCACGCAAAGATAGAAATGGACAAAGTTGTTTGCCATTTGTACAGCAAAGTCTTGAAGCATAGGATTAGCACAGTGCTATCCACCCCGAGCTGTAAAATGACAAAAGCAATTTACCACTCCAGGCACAATATTACAGCTTTTGGTTTGGTAAAATACCAACCAAACCAACCTGAAATAAATTAAACAACCCCTGACACATGTTTCGTTGTCATTACAGCTCTTCAGAGAGGTTTAGCTTTGTCCAGACACAAGGGAGCACTTAGTATAAGTCAAAACAATTCCCTTGCAGGCGCAGAGTGTTGAATAAATTATGCAAAAAGAAGGAGAGAACTCTGGGTTGTTCCCAAGTTTAGGGGGAAGGCAGCTCCTGTATACAGCACCCTCAACACCAGCGACACTCTAAATTTGCACACCTCAATTGTCTGCTTTTCTATCAAAGTTTTTAAGCATAGGATTAGCACAGTGCTATCCACCCCAAGATAGAAATGGACAAAGTCTTTTGCCATTTGTACAGCAAAGTCTTTAAGCATAGGATTAGCACAGTGCTATCCACGCTGAGATGTAAAATGACAAAAGCCATTTACCACTCCAGGCACAATATTACAGCTTTGGATTGGGAAAATACCAACCAATCCAACCTGAAATGAATAAAACAACCCCTGACACATGTTTCGCTGTCATTACAGCTCTTCAGAGAGGTTTAGCTTTGTCCAGACACAAGGGAGCACCCAGTATAAGTCGAAACAATTCCCTTGCAGGCATAGAGTGACGCATAAATTATGCAAAAAAGAAGGAGAGAACTCTGGGTTGTTCCCAAGTTTAGGGGGAAGGCAGCTCCTCTATAGAGCACCCTCAACACCAGCGACAATCTAAATTTGCTCACCTCAAATGTCTGCTTTTCTATCAATGTTTTTAAGCATAGGATTAGCACAGTGCTATCCACGCCATGATAGAAATGGACAAAGTCTTTTGCCATTTGTACAGCAAAGTCTTTAAGCATAGGATTAGCACAGTGCTATCCACCCCGAGCTGTAAAATCACAAAAGCCATTTACCACTCCAGGCACAATTTTACAGCTTTGGATTGGTAAAATACCATCAAAGCCAACCTGAAATAAATAAAACAACCCCTGACACATGTTTCGTTGTCATTACAGCTCTTCAGAGAAGTTTAGCTTTGTCCAGACACAAGGGAGCACCCAGTATAAGTCAAAACAATTCCCTTGCAGGCATAGAGTGACGTATAAATTATGCAAAAAAGAAGGAGAGAACTCTGGGTATTTCCCAAGTTTAGGTGGAAGGCAGCTCCTGTATGGAGCACCCTCAACACCAGTGACACTCTAAATTTGCTCACCTCAAATGTCTGCTTTTCTATCAAAGTTTTTAAGCATAGGATTAGCACAGTGCTATCCACGCCAAGATAGAAATGGACTTTTGCCATTTGTTCAGCAAAGTCTTTAAGCATAAGATTATGACAGCGAAACATGTGTCAGGGGTTGTTTTATTCATTTCAGGTTGGCTCAGATGGTATTTTACCAATCCAAAGCTGTAATATTGTGCCTGGAGTGGTAAATGGCTTTTGTCATTTTACAGCTTGGCGTGGATAGCACTGTGCTAAATCAATGCTTAAAGACTTTGCTGTACAAATGGCAAAAGACTTTGTCCAATTCTATCTTGGTGTGGATAGCACTGTGCTAATCCTATGCTTAAAAACTCTGATAGAAAAGCAGACATTTCAGGTGAGCTAATTTAGTGTGTCGCTGGTGTTGAGGGTGCTCTATACAGGAGCTGCCTTCCACCTAAACTTGGAACTACCCAGAATTCTCTCCTTCTTTTTTGCATAATTTATGCGTCACTCTATGCCTGCAAGGGAATTGTTTTGATATATATATATAAATAGATTTTTTTTTTCTTCCAAATGCTGTAAATCAATCCCACAACACAGCATGCCGCAGACCCAAATTTGCTGCAAAGAAATTAATGTATTTCCAATGGTGGCCCAACACTCTACACGTTTCGGAGCCCACGCTCCTTGCTCACGAGTGAACAATGTTGTAATATTCCACATTTAAAAAAAAACAATTTGAAATTTCTATAAACACTGTAAGATGACTTTCACCTTCGTATTTGAGTTGTGTCTTCCTCACTCGCAATTGCGGTTCAAATCAATCCGTATTGGAGATATTTACATATGTTTTACAATAATAACGACAAGTGGGATACACCGAACAAACAATAACATTTAGCGAGTTTTCACGGAGTAGTGCTTACTCAGTGAATGTCAACTTCAGTAAAGTTTTGAACCGTATTTACTGGATCTTCGCTGCATGAACAACCGACATTGCCTTTTGATATTAATATGCAGACATATATAACCATTTCAATGCACTAACATGAAAAAGCTGTATTTCACAATATGCCAACAAAACAACAATCGACCACGTACTTCATATCGATTTTTCAACAATTACTGCCACAGTGGGCATATGTCTAAACGATATTCTGAATACAGTCTATCCTGCCCCAGTGGGCACCTTATTTCAACAATTACTGCCACAGTGGGAATATGCCCAAACAATGTTCTGCCCAAGTGGGCCTACAGTGAGGTAACACAGCATTTCAAGGTGGTCCATAACCAAAACAGTAATGATCTCTCGTTCTGTGTATTAGACATGGTTCAAGTTCATGAACGAAGGGGTGCCAGTGTTCGGGAATTGAGACGTTTAGAGTCTAAATTGATAATACAGTATCAAATTCACTATCCAAATCCTACTTTAAATAAACATTTACATATAAAATGAAATAGAAAAAGAAACATAATTAAACAATTTCATATTTCCATTAAGCATAAATCAAAAGTAAATTAAAAAAATAAACGTTGCATATTAGAAATACATTTAAACATATTTAGAAAATATAAATATTTAAAAAAAACACGTCCCCCTACTAGCTGAAACGACATAGGAACTGATTTGGTTTTTTTTAAACACATTATTATTAAATTAATTAATTAATAAATAAAACATTCATTTAAATTAATGTATATTTGAGCAAACTCATCAACAAATTAACCAGTCAAAAAACAATAATTAATTAAAAGAGCAGCCAATTAATTTAGTTGCAAAATTAATGAACAATTAATAAGCTAAATCACATACAAATTAATTATAATAATTAAATGTTGCTTTGTAAATAACATACCTACCTAATCCTCTACAAACCTCTTAGTCTGCTACTGAATTGAGAATTTCTAATTACATTTTAAATAAATGTAAATTTCACATAAAAATCTTTAACATATATTAAAACCATTAAATACAGAGAAGGGTTTCAAACTCATGAGATGGTAGTAGTTTTCTTCTACTTCTTCACTGTAAAAATGTTGCTTCCAAGCTCAGAGGGTTGACAGTTAATTCTAACAGACAAGTATTCCACAAAAAGGTATTTGTGGGCTTGGCTTTTAGAAAACCTTCAAGTCATTTAAGTTAGCAAGCTTTGCTAATTAAAATCAATCCAATTCAAAGGTGAGCCATGCTATCTCTCCGTCTTCTTAGCTGAATATGACAGATAAAAAAAGTTTGTTTGTACGTTGGAATTTTGAGGACAGAAATATTGTGAAATACAAATACTGTGGACTAAATGTTGAGAACCAATTTCTTGGGAAGGTAATTATATGATTGTTACGTACAGATATACTAGTCATAACTTCACATCCACATACTTTAATGTGTGTATTGTCAAGTACATATACATGGAGTTAAGTAAAGTAACTAAAAGCTAATTACCATCAACTTCAAGTTGATGGTAATATGTGCATGCTTTGAAAAATGCACAAAAATGCATTTTTCATACTGCCATGTAGCGCACACATGCCCTATGGGCATGTATGTGCTTTACATGTACAGGCTTACATTTTTTGGTGGGGTGCTTCAGGGGGACCTTAGGCCCCTGGGCACTCTTGGAAATGCATTCGCTATTTTTTGCGATTACCAATTTGGTATTCGTAATTAGCAAATAAAATGCCACTCAATCCTATGGGCCTCTGGGCCCGTAGGAATTAATGGAGTCACATTACCAAATAGCAATTCGCAATTTCGGAATCGCTACTAGCTAATATTAAGGAATCAACATTTTTTTGCAATTCCCACATGCATAGGCATTTGTAATTACCAAATAGCGATGCCTTAAAAATCGCTATTTGGTCATTGCAAGTTGTAACTTTGATGCATGTGGTCCCTAAGGCTTTGCTATTTATTGTGCGACACTAGCGTCACAATTTTCGCCACTTCACTTATTTTCTTAGAATTCACAGAACTCCAAACTGTCCATTGTAAGACTATATTTAATCCTGTAAAACAAGTGCGGGAGCTTTATCTGTATTATGAAATGCCATGCAGAATGTACGTCATTGGATTCTTTATTATGTTACAGCACATCCAAGTTCAAAAAGCTTATCCAATGGTACTATTTGTTACACAATAAGCAAGAATACACAAACCCTTTTAAACTACAAAAAATGGGCGGGGCACTGTGGGATACAGATAGCATCTTTCTATAGAAACAATATGCTTTGTTATCAAAAATGACAGGAGCAGGAGCAAATGTTGCATTGTTTAAACGTTTGAATGTGAATACATCACTTCACTCCAGCTTTATTTTGTAAATTAAATCCAGAGATTTTGCCTGATCGCCCCAGAGATCATATTGGCAGGTTAGGTATCTGAGGCACGTTTTATACTTGTCCCCACCTGGGAGTTTGAAGCATTCTCTTAATGAGGTCACAAAGGTCAGACCCTGCATCCAAGCCCTGTTGTGCATGGCTGACCATATGAGGAGAGGATTGTTCAAGTGGGAGTTTGGACAAAGGGCCCTGCAGTCAGATCCTGCTCCACGTGGCACAGGGCAGTCTATTACTAGGGAGTTGGACGCAGAGGTACTGTTTTCAATTATGTAAACATGCACATGAAATAGTAAATAAAATGCTTTGACTGTGCTAACAGGGTCCACCATTCATCCTTAGATCCTGCCTAGTCACAGGGGGTAGATCAGCCCACTAATCTGTATTTGCTCTGTGGTTCATGGATATTAATACAATGACCACAGACTCCATACACACTAAGGGCCTCATTTATGAAAAGTGACGCATGGCTGCGTGAAAACAGCGATGCGTCACTTTTCACTGCGCTCTCCCTACGACACTAATGATGCATCATATTTACAGTATGACGCATTATGTCGCAAGGAGGTACAGATACGTCAGTATTTCTGACGTATCTGTAGGCGCAAAAGTGACGCAACTCCAGCAATGTGTACTTTCACATGAGCAAGTCCCATGTTGTTAGTGCCTGCGTCAGTCTTACGCCTGCCATGAGGCAGACGTAAGATTTTGACGCATTAGCAGCCAAGAAATGGCGCAGTGAAATCTTATGGATTTCACTGTATCACTTCTATGACTCTTTCTTGCGTCAAAACGCCCCCATTGCATAAAATATACCTGCCGCAGGTTTAATGTGGCGCAGGGGTTTACAAAGTGACGCATCTACCTAGATGTGTCACTTTGTAAATATCATAACAAAAGGATATGACAAGACTGATATGATAGTTTCAAATACTAAATGACGTCCAGAGAAGAAAAACTATTCAAAACCAGGAAATGCTAATTAATAGCTATTTATTCAATATAAATGAAAAAATGCAACATATAAATCATTTCAATCAAAATATTGCGGACACATATAGAGCAAATTGGACACAGCACGATAAAATTACACACACACCTTCACTAGTCAAGCATATCACAGTCATTCAACTCACATACACACATTCATACAGAGTACTCCACACAATCTGGAATGACAAATATACCAGTGTGTGAAGTAAAGGGAACTGCTCTCTTAATCAATATCGAATTTACAAAACAAGTTCTAAAAGATAGTACACTCCAATTAATCTATGACAGTAAATATGGCGCAACAAGGCACATTTTTTACGCCGCTGGTGTATTACAAAAAGTGACGCACCAGCTGCGTAAAAGTGACGCACAGCCTCATTAATGAGGCCCTAAAAGTTTCATTTATAGCACTATAACTATAGGTTTGTAGCTGAAGATAAATTGTCGAAAAGATGCCTCTTTTCGAATTGGTGATTATAATGTGCATCTATAGTGATCTAAGCTTCCCCAAAAAAGCAGTATCCACAGGTCGTTAGTAAACTTTATGCATCTTTTGCCATTACCATTATGATGCGAAAAAATGAAGGGATAGATGGAAGGAGCATTTACCAACTATGATTTACCCCTCAGGAAAATGTTAGAACGAATGAAACATATACCTTCCAGTTGCAGGCTTAAAAGAAGCCCAAACTTTACTGTGATATGCACAGATGCTTCGGCAGGTATCACATCATTTTCTATCCTTTTTTTATCTGACATGTGTATGTGTACGTGTGTGTGTGTGAGTGTGTTTTTATATATATTAAACAATGGGGGTTGCCACTGTCTAGTTATACGTTAGGTCACATTTTTCATGGGAGTAGAGATTTTGTTTAGCTTATAACAATAGCGCCATTTGACAAATCTCCACAAAACTTTCCGAAACATTTTTTCATCCATCTCGGCTCCTTTCTGCAAAGTTTCAGGTTGGACCCATTGGAGTACTACGGCACTGGCAGCACAAAAAAAGAACATTGGATTAGTTTGTGGTCCCTTGGGTTCCTCTGGGTCATCACCTCAAGTGACAGGGTGGTCCATCCCTACCCTGCCCGCACATATTGATTTTTGAACAAATTCAGGACTTGAGGACAGAGGCTTCGAGTCCTGTGATAGCAGCCACAACATTTTAGTCTGGTTTGCGCTAAGCAGATCTCCGAAGTACCGAAAAGACAGATGAGAGAAAAAGCTCCCTCGGCCAATTACAGGTTCCAATTTTTTTAATTTTCAGTACCAAAGACCTACAGTGGGACCAACAATCCAGACATATCAATTTTATGACCCCTTCATGACCACCCCAGTACATTTTTAAATGCAAATTTCTGAAAAGAGGCTGAATGAATTCATACGAAATCAGAAAACCACACTTTCGAGGATAGTTTTAACTTTCTCCTGAATTTGATGTAATTCCAAATAGTCATTTTTCAGTATCAACAACAGGCATTTCATCGGATATCAACATCCTGGGACCTCCAATTTTCTTGGCCTCTGCTTGATGGATCACTGTAATACTTTCCACAAAGGATCTGATGTAGATGTACTTTTTTAGGTCTCACCTGAACCAGCGCATGCACTGGGTGGCCGAGACATTTAGTAGCTGCTTTTAAAAGTGCTACCAAAGAGGCCACCAGCTTACTGTCATGCGCTGCTGCGCGCACATCCTTAGCGTGCTATAGCGCGTCATTGCGATCACTTTTGCTTTCAGAGGGATCGCGATGACTTTCACTTTTAGGGCCGCGCGGCGTTACTTTTACTGCCTCGCGGTCAATGCTTGTTATTTATATCCAGCCCTAAAAGTATCGAAAGGAACAGTGGTGAAAGGCATAAGCGGAGGACTACATGGGTATACAATGCATTGTTCCTTCCACTGTGCGAGGTCTAGATGCCAGGTGCAAAGGTTTATAAAGAGGATGTCGCTGGGGTCTTCCTCTGTCACACCCTTAGGCTACACTCCAGAGACATTTTGCAAACGACCTGTCAGTGCATATGCAATTCATTTTATGTGCTGGCAAACAAATTAGCGCACATTTATTTTGATAATTCGGACGTGTGCATAATGCACACTTGCAGACTGGGAAAAAAGGTTGAAAACCCGTCCAAGATGTACTCCACTTCTGCAGCCTTCGGGTAAAGCACTGTTGCAAGCTATATTCTTGACTGCTTTCCATAAACATTTTCTCTGTTTTCAATAACACTCACAGCCCGCTAATGGAATGGCTCACCACACAATCAAAATGATCACTTTTGTGGTGATGAATGAGATAAATTCGACACATTGGATGTATTTATTCTACAACATTAAGCTGCTGAATGAAGTCATAAATGCTTCTGAAGACGGCTTGAAATAACATCCATTTCAGCAGTCAATTGACTATGAGGGCGGTCAAGGGGAGTATGGAATTCAGCCGTTTGATCATATTGACATATGGTAATGGTGGCAATCAGCACCGACCGGCAAGCCAACAGCTCCACAAACGTATCAAATGTTATTTCAAAGTGTGGGAAACTCCACACTTTAAGGGCGTTCTATTGCTTTGAGCCTGAACGCCACTGGTCTGAAGCTCCCAAAACTCTTTCGTCCTTTCAGGCTCAGTCTACGTCTGCTCACGGTGGCGGGTTTACCCAGCATTCCTCGCGCCACATACCAGGCCGTGGATCACTAGCGATGCAAAGTACGTAGGATACCATTCCTGTGCAGTGCTACACTTGTTTCCACATAAAAAGTTGCCTACACGACAGAAAAAAACGACTTTCCGGTGGCTTCTGAAACAGTACGGACCTTATCGCTATATATAGCAACTACACAACACATCCGGTGTAAGGAGCGCTTCTGTCTGGTCTGCAATGGCCGGCGGATTCAAGCTCTTGTACTTCCCACTCTTCCCTGGTCTCCTCCTTCTCATCCAGGTGTCACCGTCTTTCACCTACATGAGCATGGGCAGGGCTGGCATTCAAGCCCTGTTGAGAGATTTTGTAAGTATGGGCATTTATCAACATTACAGGCCGAGGAGGTGTGTTGTGCAGGTGTCACGCTGCCATGTAACATGCCAGGCTGGGCTAGAGGAGGTGAGGCGAGGACAATTTCTCTAGCACCACCGTCACAACACAGGACCCACTTTGCCATTTATTTCCAGTTCCACGTGCTAAACGAGGGTGTCTATTGCTTCGCACATCAATCCATCATCATCATCAAACTGCAACCGGAAATTAAAAGAACAAAACAGATTTGTTCTTTTTCTTTCCTGGTATTAATTATCATTACAAGTCTGGTTTTAGTGGATTCAGGACAAAATTGACTAGCTGTTGTATTGCCTCACCACCTTAATACACCACCCAGCTGCAATTCGTGCGTTAGTAACGCTGTAGGCTTTCTTCACTTCGGGAAGCTAGACTTTATCTGCTGATACACAAATGAAACAAGCATTGGCATAGCCAATAGGTCTCGAATTTGGGACCTTGTAAGTGTAAAGCCATGCAACAGTTGGTGTTGTTCAATCAAAGATATTCTGCTGCACAACTAAATACTTATGTGGTCCAAAAAGGGAGACCTATTGGCTATGCCAATGCTTGTTTTAGAAAGCTGTGAGCAGATTCCTCAAGCGAGGAGCAAATTGTTAGCAATCAAACAATGTTCTTCCTTAGGAAACCCTGACTTAACTATAAAGTCTTTAATGCTTTCACATATATTACATGTATATTCATATATATATATGTGTGTGTGTGTGTGAGTGCGTGTGTATATATATATATGTGATCAAGACTCGTGTGGGACAAAGCACATTATCTGCTTACAGATAATGCTTACAACCATCCCTGTAGTTGTATTCCACAAGGGAACCAGTGCTGCTTTAAAAACAAGTTTTCAGTTTTGGAATCTTCAGAGGGAGTAGGCACTGGGCCCTAGGACCAATGCCTGTTACCCCTGAGGCTACCCCCCTGATTTCCAAAGGGAATCAGTTTAGACTTTCTTTGAGGTCTTGGTAACTGATCCATGGTTTGTGCCCAGAATTCCCAGACGTAGCCCCTTAAAACATGTCCCAGGCCTGTCATTGCAGTCTCAATGCAGTTTTAAAATGCCAATTCGACATGGCAATATACCCACCTACCCAAGCCTTATATTCCCAATATATTGCATATAAGTCACCCCTAAAGTAGGCTCTAAGTAGCCCATAATGCAGGGTATATTGTAAATAAAAGGAGCTGGACATATACTTTTACATTAGACATGTCATAATAGGGAAAAACGCCTAAATTCCCTTTTCACTACTGTGGGGATTACATGTCCCGTAGAATAACATTAGGTTTCCATATTATATGTAATAAGTGCTAACCTTTGATTGGGAACAGATAAGCATTTCATATTTGGTATATATGAAATGGTAATGAACAATCCTTTTAATGGCAAAGTCAGAATGTAAAATACAAATTATGAAAACACCACTTTGAAAAAGTTAGCATTTTCCTGTCTTTTTCCCATTTGGTGCCTACAACCTGAACTAGGTCACATGTCTGGGTGTAGTTGGCAGTAGGCGTTACAAATTCTCCCAGGCAGCCCCTCAATAGAGTGATTAGGTGTGCCTGAATGGGCCAACTGCTGGTAGGATGGGATGTGGAGCTGAGTACAGCTCCACTTCCAACTGTATAAGCTGTGCTCTGACTTCACACAAAGAGCTTATCATCACCGCCTTGTCCCTGCAGCCAGCCTAAAGCCAGGGTGGAGAAGCTAGGAAATTCCAAGCACTTCAAAGAGAAACCTCTAGAAATGTCTCCTACTTCAAAGAAGGCAAAGGGTATAAAAAGGGGACCCTCAGACCCACCCGAGGAAGGACTTTCAGAGGACTACCTGCTGCTGTGGCCTGTTGCGTCCTCCACAAGACTACTTTGCGGTACCTGGAAGGACTGCTTTGGTGCCTGGACCCTAGCCTGAATGCTCAGAGGCCAGCCTTGCACTTTGAGCCCTACTTCTTCACCTGAACCTAGGTCTATCATAGTGACTCTAAGGGCTAGTTTGCTGGCCTCCTGTTTAAAGCCACAGGGACATAACAGGCTCTCACCATTTTGAATCTGCACCTGGAACCAGCATGAGTGAGTCCTAACCCCCAAGTGGTGTCACTCTAGTCTTGGACCTTTGGTGGTGGTGCTATAGGTACCCAGGTAGCCAAATCCCAAAGTTGGGACTTAAAAAACCTTTGGCTAAAAACACCTCTGTCAACTGAGGGAAGACTTGACCAACCCACTTGTGGTTCAGCTTTAGGTACCAGCACGACTGGGCTGTACCAAGGACTACTCAGTGCTCAATCACTCTCAAGTCCAACAGAGACTTCCTCCGTAATGCTGGCCTTCACTTTGTCAGACAACCTGTATATTTGTTTTTGACAGGCAGGCTGTCTTCGGTATCAATGTCATGGGTACACATATGTGTAGGAGAAGGAGAAGGAGAGAGGAAAAACAGTAAGGGAAATAGCCCCAGCAAAGGGGTGGCAATCTCTTTTACATTCTAGGGTCAAGGTAGAGGAGAGTTTGAATCCTGACCCATTTTTTCTTTAGATGACAGGTCAGGGAGTGGTTCACTCTCCTCCTCCTCCTCCCCCTCCTCCTCCTCCTCCCCATCACCTGTCACCAGCAGAATGGTGACATCAGACCTCTACTAGTGTGGTTTTGTAGCAATTGTGACGGAGTACCCGTAAGGGATATCTGAGGGACTTGAGTTCCACCACTTAGGTGGCCTCCCCTTTCCTCAAATACCTCATAGGGCCCAGTCTAGTGGTCATCAAGAGTCCTGGACTCCACTGGCTTCATCCCCACACTTTCTGGCCAGGTTGTAACCCCACCATGGTAGAAATCTGATCATAACATCACTTCATGACTTCCTGGCAGGTCTCCAATTTCTCAGAAGCGTTCTTCCAGAATGTGGCCATCTGTTACCTGAGGGCTAGCATGTAGCTAACCACATCTTTGGGAGGGCTTGTTGGGAGCATGCTCCCAACCCTCCTTTAGCAGACTGAGATGATATCCTTTAACAATGTGACCATACATTTAGAATGTGCTAAACCCACCTACCTTCTGTGGTGCCTGCCTGAAGGCAAAAGGTAGACATGGTAAGAGGACATCCAACTTCTGGCTCATGGGCTCCGGCAGGCCCATTATCATGCCTTTCAGGGTCTTGTTGAACCTTTCAACAAGCACATTGGTTTGTGGATGGTTGGATGTGACTCACTAGTAGGTTACCCCACAATTGTTCCACATTGACTTCATGTATGCATACATGAAGCTGGTGCTACTGACAGACATGACTCCGTTTGGGAATCCTACCCGGGTAAACATCTCCATTGGGTCCAAAGCCACTAGAGGTGCAGTCAAAGTCCTCAGAGGGATTGCCTCTAGGTAGCTAGTGACATGGTCCATCTAGACCAGGATAAACCTGTTGTCTAAGGCTGTCTTGGGGTCCACGGGTCCAACAATATTGACACCCAGGCTTTCAAAGGGGGTGTCAATGACGGGTAAACTATTCAGGAGAGCCTTCAGCTTCTTCCCTGTTTTCCAACTGCCCTTGCGGGTTCTAGAGAATCGTAGTCAGGAGAAAATGTATTTGAGACTATCCTGCTCCGGGGCCAATATAAATGGGAGACACGCCGGGAAAAAGGTCTTGTTCAGCCCAGATGTCCTGCGAGGGCAAGTTCATGCGCCATCCCCAGTAGGAAGGCCCTGTAGCATTGGGGGACTACCAACACACATGTTGCCTCTTGCGCAAATGCCTTAGGATCACTAAACAGGAGGCCATTTTCCCAGTATATGAGGTGATCTCCAGAGGTATCACCAGCTGCCGTGGATTCAGCCTGACACCTTACAACTTCAAGGGTTGGGCATTCCATCTGTGCCTTACAGATCCCCTCCCTAGTGGGTCCACCCTCTACTTGCTATCCAGTAAGATGAGGCAAGACATCAAGGGAGAAAAAGTCCTCCACAGTAGGCTCTGGGGATACCTCCTCTGGTGCCCCATCCACCTGTACCATGAGTTTCAGGGGCTGGATTCCATTCCCCCTTCCCTTTTTTGGCAGCTGGCTGACCCATTTTTCCTCCTTGCTCCCCTCCTGGGCAGCCATGGGCCAGGTGGTCAAAGAGACCCACTCAGGTAACCTCAATATTTCCAGGTGTGACCTGAGCCCCACTTCCTTCCACGCAGTGTGCTCTAGATCATTCCCTAACAGACAGCCCACAGGTATGGCAGTTCTCCCAGCAACTTTTAGAAGACTCAAGACCCCCCTCTCCAATCAAACTGAAATCCGAGCTACCAGGTAGTAGCTCTCCCGGTTGTCTACTACTACTACAAATCGGTCTCTTGCTCTGAGAACACCAGAGGATACCTAACAGTAGTCATGCTGGCTCCTGTGGCCCTCAGAGCCTCCAACCTCTGCCCATTGATGGTAACCTACTGCCTGTACTTAGCAGTATTAGAAGGCATATGGGCTTTGGACACCAACCTCTTGTCACACAGGGGCACTAGGGTCACTGCAGCTGTCTCCCCAACACTAACCGGGCCATCTCCTCTCCAAGTGCTATACTGGCCATCCTCATTGTCATCCAACCACTGGGGGCAGTGATTTCTTGGGACTCTTAGCATCACCCTAGGTGTGCCATACTGGTAACACTCATAACAATTGGGATCAAAGTTCTCAGTGTTTTTGTCAACAAAACCTTTATTCTGGTAGTCAGATGTGGAATGGGACCCTTTCCACTGAGAACTATTTGGGAGGCCTTCAGAGAACTCCTTGATTTAATCTCCTCCCTCGTATGCCTACTGGAAACCCTGACCACCCTTTTTGGAATCAGATGCCTTTTTGGACACTCTGGTGCTGACCCAGAGGTCCACCTCCTCAACAAGGCTTTCCAGGCTCAGGAAGCCTGCTATCTAGTAGGTGCTGGCACCACTCCATAAAATAAATATTGAGAATGTGCTCCCTCAAAATCAAGTTGTACAGCTCAGCATAATCATTACGTTTGCTGCCCCTCATCTAGTCATTCAGTGCCTTACTGGAGAAAATTTAAGAAATCAACCCAAGACTGGTTTGGGAGTTTGTGACTATCCCTGTATCCTCTGGGGACAGGCCCCTGGCAGACACACTGCTCCCTGTCCCATCCTGGCCTTTCTTGGCATCCACTGGGGACGAGCTGGGCTCTCCTTGCAGCTCAGGACACAGGGCTGGGTCCCCAATCTCATCATCTACCATATCGGATCATCCCTCCCCCAAATCATCCTCATCTTCTCCTCCTGGGGTGGACTGCGACCTCTGCACTTCATCCAAGGCTCTGAGGGCTACCTGGTGATCCAGTTTGGTAGCCTTCTTGTCTGCCTTCAGTCTCTTCTGTCTGCAAAGCTTCAGCATCTCAACCCTGTTGAAAGTGTCAAAGTTGAACAGGTCCACCTCCATGGCAGCTAAAAGAAGGTATGGCACTTATATTTAGAAAAGGGTGGACACATACAATTGAAAACCAAGGAGAAATTAAAAAGAGTTCAACTCTGCTGACAAATTATCTTTCTGGGATTTTTGTGTAACACAATTCACTATATAGTACTGCACAAACACAAGTCCTGATCCACACTGGTGAACTCTAATGTGAGAGAATGGGTCATTGGTTGAAGGAGCTGACTCCTATTCAAGCAATAGCCACAATCCCTATCAGGGTGTACCTGTCAGGCGACGTCTTCCTCAGGGTCTGTTGTGAAGTTATAAGGGCCCACCTCTCGATACCTCCAATTCCGAATGTAATTACTACACAGAATCTTGGAGTGATCAAGCGGGGGGGGGAAAGGGAATTGGGAAGGGGACTGCGGGGAAGGAGATCTGAAAAGGAAAAGTTAGTAACAAAATATTCTGCAATTCTAAATTGGCAATAACCTTTGTACCAAGACTGAGAATATTCTAAAACACAAGCCTTCAGACAAACTCTCTAAAAATCCGATAAGCTTCCTACACAGTTGTATTCAAGAATAAAACTCTTTATTAATTATGCTGTTTTCAAACTCTTGTGAATTGCGACAGATTCTTCATAAAAGAAATAGCACCACACTTCAGCAAATAAACTCCTTTACCAAAGTTTTGGAGGTCAAACTAAATGAATACCACATAAACATCATCAGCAAAAAATAACCCTTTTGGCCTCTTAGCCAGAATTCTCAAGAAAGGAATGCGCCTAGACAATTTTGCAATAAAACATAATTTACGCGCATTCAGATAAGCTTTGCGTTCCCCAGAAATACTTTCAACAACCCTTGCCAGCAATGGATTGCAGTTCCCTACTTGAGGAATAAAACATTTAAGGCTTCAAACTTTCTGTGTTTAAGAAATCATCTATTATGCATTTGGCAGCTTTAAATATCACCTTTTAAAACAAGAAAGCGATTTCAAACATATTAGCTATGAACAAGGAATTCCTATTCCCTACCTGTAGAGTACGACCTACTCTACTACTCAGATGGACAAAACATCTTCTTGAAATGCTCCAACAAGGTTCTTCTATAAAACGGAGCAAGCTGGAAACTGCCACGCCCCCTGCAACGAACACCGAAAGCCTCCGGTGAAATCCTAATCCAAAACGCTGGATCTGTGGGAAACAGGAAAGGGAGCAGGAAGAAACCACAGCCACACCCTAGGAATAGTCCAGA
This sequence comes from Lissotriton vulgaris, assembly GCF_964263255.1. Lineage (NCBI taxonomy): Eukaryota > Metazoa > Chordata > Amphibia > Caudata > Salamandridae > Lissotriton > Lissotriton vulgaris. The sequence continues at coordinate 1,963,078,054 of NC_141691.1, forward strand.
ATAGTGAGCGCAGGAGACAGGGCGCGGTCACGTAAGTTAGCGTGCCTTCGGCGCTTACGCATGCGACCCGACAACCAAAGCTCACGCATTAGGCGTGAGCATGCCAAATCTCACGCATTAGGCGTGAGCATGCCAAACCTCACGCATTAGGCGGAAACAGCAGCAGACAGCAGCTAAAGGGCAGGGAGCCTGCGCAGATCTATTAACATGGATGCAAATTAAAAGCACAAGCAGGTTTAAAGCACTTCAGCCACCAACGCCCTCCCAAAGAGGACTGATGCAATTTGCCACAGGGGTAACCCCGAATGCAGAGTGGGGCGGGCCCTAGACCACAAGCCACCCTAGCCCTGACAGTACTCCCCCCTCCCAAGAGTGGTCTAGGGCCCGGCTTTAGAGGGTGGAGGAGGTGGAAACGGCGTACCAAGCGTGGGGCATGAACATTGTCAGCCGGCTCCCAGGAATCATTTTCAGCACCGTATCCCTTCCAGGAGACAAGATACCACAACCTGGAACCCCGACGTCTAGAATCCAAAATGTCTTGCACTTCATATTCCCAATTACCATGAACTAAAATTGGAGCTGGACAGGGAGCCAGATTCTGTTTAGCAGGTTTAAGAAGGGAAGTATGAAACACTGGATGAATTCGTAGAGACTTAGGCAACAACAACTTGAATGTCACAGGGTTCACTTGTTGAAGAACTGGGTAAGGACCAATGTACTTAGGTTGAAACATACTTTTGTGTTTGAAGTTTAAGTTCTTTGTGGACAACCAAACTTTGTCTCCAGGGGCATACGTAGGACCTGAACGATGTTTTTTGTCATACTGCTCTTTGTATTTCTTTTTGCTTTGCAACAAGCGATCCTGAACTTGACGGTGGATAGTTTGCATAAGTTGTACAGAGTCTCTAACTGCTGGCACAACACTACCATCATTGGTCATAGCTAACGGTATGGTGTTAGGTTCATAGCCATAGAGTGCCTTGTACGGTGAGAAACCGGTTGATGAATGAGGCGAAGTGTTATACGCAAATTCAGCAATCCAAAGTAAATCTAACCAAGATTTCTTAGAGTCCGTAACATAACACCTCAAGTGTTGTTTCAAAGTTTGGTTCAGTCTTTCAGTTTGCCCATCAGTTTGAGGGTGATAACTAGTGGACATATTGGAAGTGATGTGCAGATCTTTACACCATTGTTGCCAGAACTTGGAAGAGAACTGAGACCCTCGATCTGAAAGCAATACTGAAGGCAGTCCATGTAAGCGCACCACATGTTGCAGAAATATTTGTGTTAACTGTCCCGCAGTGGGTAGCTGCTTACAAGGGATGAAATGTGCATATTTGGTTAAACTGTCCACAACTACTAGAATCACAGTATGGTGTTGGATTGGTGGTAAATCAGTAATGAAATCCAACGAAATATGTTTCCATGGTTCAGTTGGTGTAGGTAGAACCTGTAGAAAACCTTTAGGCTTAGTGTGATCGGATTTAAATCTTGCACAGACCTCACAATCATTAGCCATTTTTAGCACATCCTTTTGCAGCGTTGGCCACCAAAACATCTTTTGTATTTTCTCCACAGTCTTTCGAGGGCCTGGGTGCCCGGCCAAAGGATGTGAATGTAACCAATTGAATACAGTTTCTTGTAATTGCAAAGAGGGCAGATAAACTTGCTTTCCATGGAAAGGTATCCCTTCTTTGATGGTTTGGTTAACATTGGAGTTCAACCATGATTTCCACTGAGAAGAAGGAAAATTTTCATGAATATTCTCCAAAAATTGATCTGCCGAGAGTACATTAATTACTTTGCCTGGATCGATTATTGGTTGAGGAGTTCCTTCAAAGCGATGCAAAGAAGAGTCTTTTCTGGACAGGGCATCAGCTTTCTTATTGTCTTGGCCTGGACGGAAGGTAATTATGAAGTCATATTCGGCAAAGAACATCATCCACCTGAGTTGTCTCGGGGTCAACATTCTGGCTGAGCTCATAAACTGTAAATTTCTATGATCAGTGTACACGGTTACAGTAAATTTTGCTCCCATTATGTAATGTCTCCATTCTTTGAAGGCTTCTAGAATCGCTAGTAGTTCCTTTTCAGCTATTACATAATTTTGCTCTGCGGGATTTAGTTTTCGAGACATGTAGGCAACCGGATGCATTTGACCAGTAGTATGATGTCTTTGAGAGAGAATGGCTGCTATAGCTACATCAGAGGCGTCAGCTTCAATGATAAAGGGTTCCTCTACATTGGGATGCATGAGAACGGGAGCTTCAGTAAAGGCTCTTTTTAACTTCTGAAATGCATGTTCAGCTTCTATGGACCATTCAAAGTTCACCTTCTTTCTTAACAACCGTGTGATGGGAGCTACCACAGCAGAAAAATGATCAATGAAGCGGCGGTAAAAATTTGCAAATCCCAAAAAGCACTGTATGTCTCGAACAGATGTCGGAGTGGGCCAATCGGCAACAGCTTTGATCTTTCTGTCAGTCATTTTCATCCCAGTTGGAGTGAGGAGAACTCCCAAAAATTCAACTTCCCGAACATGGAAATCACATTTGGATAATTTGCAGTACAAATTATGAGATTGCAGAGTTTTCAGAACCTTTCTGACGTGACCTTCATGTTCGGCTTCAGAATCAAAATAGATCAAAATATCGTCTATATAGACAATAACAAAAAGATCCAAAAATTCCTTCAAGGCATCATTAAAAAAAAACTGAAAAGCTGCTGGTGCATTGCACAGCCCGAATGGCATCACCAAGTACTCAAACAATCCATATCGGGTTTTGAAAGCAGTCTTCCATTCATCACCTTGCCTGATACGAACCAAATGGTAGGCTCCTCTGAGGTCCAATTTAGTGTAGATTTCTGCCCTTTTAACTTGGTCCAATAGAACAGGGATGAGAGGCAATGGGTATTTATTTTTGACAGTGATTTTGTTCAACGCCCTATAATCGATGCAAGTCCTCAATTCCCCATTTGCTTTCGGAATTAAAAATAAAGGAGACGCTGCCGGAGACTTGGAGGGGCGGATGAATCCATTCTCTAGATATTGGTCGAGATATTGTCTTAAATGTTGGTTCTCTTTTTCAGACAAAGCATAAATGCGACAATTTGGAAAGGGGCGACCATTCGGTCCCCCCGAACGTATGGCGGAGTACCGCGATCCCCCCGGGAAGACATCTTGGGCGGGAGGCGAGTCTCGGCTGGTATGCCCGAAGCGGCGTAGCTGGGGCGCGCCTTTTTCCCGCCCTGGAGTGGGCTGGCCTAGACACTGACGCGGCCGGGCCACGCCCTCGGGGCAGGCCGGGGCGGGTTTACGCCCGCCCTGAAGACGGATAAAAGGAGCAACAAGACAAGAAAGCATCCTCTTGTTCCAGTGCTCTGAAGCTGCACCACCTCGCTGCACGTGAGCTCGAGACGGAACGAAGAGCCAATTTTGAGCGTTGTAATCTTTCTTGTTTATCTTACAGATACTCTGTCGGAGAATGCCTAAGAAAGCAGGAAAGCGGATGACTACCGACCAGATGCTGCGTGTTCTCATGAAGGAAGTGACCGACCTAAAGAAACGAATGGCGGAGAAAGACGAGGAAGGGGGGCCTAAACGTCCTCTGGCAGGAGTAGTTCCGGGAGGAAAAGGCAAGAGGCCCAGAAGGGGGGCTGCTGGGGGGGACGTCCCAGTACCCTCTACCCCACTCGAAGCACCCATTCCGGGGCCTGAGGAAGGGAATCCGATTCCCGTAGTGGTCACCCCCGTGTCCGGGGAGGATATGCCGCCCGAGTTGGCGGCGCAACTTGCAGCGTGGTTGGGTAAAGGTAGCGAGGGCGCCACGGCTGACGACGCGCAGGTGTTGATGAAACAGCTGCGGGAAACAAGGGAAGCGACGAAGGCAACATCGCCGGCTGCGGCAGTAGAGAAACCACCTGGCTCTGGTCCAGTCGCAGATACAGCTTCCGGTTCAGGTAAGCGGCCATTGCCGATTGCGAGGGATGAGTCGGCACCCTCTCGAAGGGAAAAGTTGGGTCAACATGTCCCTCTGGCTATCAAAGAGAAGATATGGGCAGGGGAGTATATAAACATCTTTTCGTTGCTTACTGACCATTATGAGATGGAGCATGTTAAGAGCCAGAAAGAGCTCATGCATCCGAGTGTTTGGCGCGCAAAGATGGCCGCCTTTAAGGTAAACGAAAACATTGGTAATTGGGGCAAAGCTTGGGGGGTTTTCACATCCATCTTGGGTGAACGTAGGCCCGAATTGCTGCCCGAATTGCCGATCTATCAGTCACGGATCATGGGGTATTCGGTGTCTCACGAAGGCAATCATTGGTTTTGTTACGACAATGTTTTCAGAAAAGCGAAAGAGCATGATAAATACTTAACTTGGGATTGTTATGATTCTGTGTCCTGGTCAAAAATGGAGGATTCTGGTATGTTGAAAGTGCCTTTGGTAGGGAGTAACATTGGTGAATCTTCCCGCCAATATGCGGGGACGCCCTTTCGATCAAGTACGAGTAACGACAATCACGCGAGGCCAACCGGCACCGCAGGTAAAAGGGGGGGTTGTTGGAACTTTAACAGGGGGAAATGTACGAGGCCCCAAGGGTCATGCAAATTTAGGCACGAATGTGGGGGGTGTGGTCAATCATCCCATCCTGAGTCCATGTGCAGAGCCAAAACGGGTGATAACGGGGGTAGAGGAGGCGCCAAACAGGTCTGACATAGTCCGAGGGGCGCCTTTACCTACTCCGATTGATACCATGGCAATGATTCCTTGGCTCAACGAATACCCGGATCACGCTTCCGCTGGGGTGTTGCGTAACGGATTTTCAGATGGTTTCCGCATCCCAGTGGGGGAGTTTCAGGGTATACCAAAATGTAAAAACCAGATATCAGTCTTACAGCATACGACTGTGGTACAGAAAAAGATCGGGAGGGAGGTGGCTCGAGGTCGAGTCGCCGGTCCATTTAAGGTGCCACCAGTTGCTAACTTTGTTTGTTCCCCTTTAGGGGTGGTCCCCAAGAAGGACCCGGGTGAGTTTCGGCTGATACATAATTTATCAGCCCCACGTGGTCTTTCCGTAAACGATGCGATAGACCCGGAAGTTTGTTCGGTGCGGTACGCATCCTTCGATGAGGCCGTAGCCATATTGAATCGCCTGGGGCCCGGTGCGCTGATGGCAAAATCCGATATCGAGTCAGTGTTCCGGTTGCTCCCGGTACACCCAGACGATCAGCGTCTCCTTGGTTTCATGTTTCAGGGTCACTATTACATGGATAGGTGTATGCCGATGAGGTGCTCTATATCTTGTGCCTATTTCGAAAAGTTCAGTTGCTTCCTGCAATGGGTCTTCACAAGGAAGACGGGGTTTCAACATGTCATGCATTATCTCGATGACTTTTTGTTTCTGGGGGCAGCCGGGGATCCGGAATGTGGACAGGCTTTGTCTGCTTTTTGTGTCTTGATGAATCAGTTCGGCGTGCCATTGGCACCAGGTAAGACTGTGGGTCCATCGACTTGCCTCGAGTTTCTGGGAATCGAGCTCGACTCCAAAGAAGGTTGTTTTCGGTTACCAGGTGACAAGGTGTTAAAATTCAGGGCATCCCTGCAAATGTGTTTAAGTGAGTCTAAGGTTAAGCTACGTCAATTGCAGCAATTGGTGGGACAGTTGAATTTTGCCCTAAGAGTTATACCAATGGCCCGCCCGTTTTCCCGCTCGATCGCTCAAGCCATGGTCGGCCTGAAGGAGGGTCATCATCGCACAAGGCTCTCGGCAGAGGTTCGCCAGGACATGCGCATTTGGTTGGCATTTCTGGCGGATTTCAATGGTCGAATTGTCTGGAACAAACCGGCTGTGTCCTCTGAGGAGCTGGGGCTGTGGACAGATTCGGCAGGGAGCGTTGGTTTTGGCGCCATATTCGGTACTCAGTGGTCGGCACAAAAATGGCCGTCTTGGTGGCATGATAGTGGACTGACAAGTAACATTGCCTTTCTGGAACTTTTCCCCATTCTGGTGGCCCTGAGAACTTGGCCTGACGGGTTCAGAGACCACTCTGTGGTATTCTGGTCTGATAACATGACCGTAGTTGAATGCATCAATAGCCAGGCAGCACGATGCAAATGGATTCTGAGATTGCTCAAGGAAATTGTATTACTGTGTATGCAATTGAATGTGTTATTTAAGGCAAGACATGTGCCGGGGGTGCTGAACCATGCGGCTGATGCACTTTCTCGTTTTCGTATGCAGGCCTTCTGGGGTTTCCTGCCCACAGCGGACCCGGTGGCGGCACCCTTCCCCGAAGCTCTCTGGTCTCTCGGTGCCCCGAACTACAAAACCTCGTGGGAGAGAGTTTAGCACCCAGGACGAGGAAGGCATATGAAGGGGCGTTCCGTTCCTATTGGGCCTTTTTGGGGGCTGCTAGGGGGGAGCTTTGGGGTCAGGAAGAGTCTGTAGTAGGATTTCTGCTGTCTTTACATCAGGCAGGCAAATCGGTGGCTACGGCCCAGAGACATCGGGCCGCCATTTCCTTTGTGGCTAGGGCTCATGGGATCCAGGACCCGACAGCGTCTTTCGTTGTGCAAAAAGCGCTACGTGGGTGGCAACGCCTTGAGGGTCGCAGAGTAGATGAAAGGCGCCCAATAGGTTTGGATAGGTTGGCCCTGTTATTATCCACGCTTCCGGCAACGTGTTCATCCCAGTATGAATCAGTGTTATTCCGAGCCGCTTTTACGCTGGCATTCCATGGGGCTATGCGGGTAAGCGAATTAGTGGCAAGGAACAAGCAGGATGTGATGGGGGGACTGTGCCGAGAGCACGTTAAGTTCAGAGGGGGGACAATGACTGTCTCGTTTGTCAGGTCCAAGACCGATCAGGGTGCGGTGGGTGATTGTATAATCATACAAAAGATCCCCGGGTCCTCCATGTGCCCGGTGAGGTGTGTAGAAGAATACTTAGCACAAAGGGTGGCATCATGGGGGGGACCTTGTTGAGACACACTGACGCCACCCCACTGACGAGGTTTCAGTTTCAGCGGGTGCTTGCGATGTCGATTGCCGCTGCGGGCTTGAACCCGGGCAAATTTGGGACCCATTCCTTTCGGATAGGGGCTGCTACAGAGGCTACAGCCAGGGGTCTGAATGAAGAACAAGTTAAACGTGTGGGGCGTTGGTCCTCCAATTGTTATAAAAGGTATGTGCGGTTGCACATGTTGTGAAGCTGTAATGATGTACTCACGCTTCTTGTTTTTGTTTGGTTTCAGTTGCGCAAGCCTACGAGGCGGGGCGGACTATGCAGTTGACCCTACACCGGGCCAGCGGTCAGACATCACCGGCTGTGAAAAAGGAGGTGTGGGTCGTGGGCCACTCATACGTGAGGCGTGCCGCGGACGTATTCAAAGCAGGTGACATGATTCACGTGGCTGGGGAATACGGGTACAGTGTGTCCTTCTACGGAAAGGGCGGGCTCTGTATTGACCAGTTTCAATCATTTTTTGAGGGTTTGCTAGGGCGGACGAGGTCACCGCCGTGTATAGTCATAGTACATCTTGGGGGCAATGATTTGGTCACCACTGGTAGACGACTTCTCCTTGAGGCGATGCTTTCCACCGTAAGTTGGTTAGCAAGGAGAGTTCCAGGGTGCACGATTGCATGGTCCCATATGATCCCACGGAAAGTATGGCGGGGGCGATGTCTGTTTCTGCTCTGAATCATTCAGTAAGAAAAATTAATAACAAAGTGAGTAGATTGTTCCGTTCCATTACACTGCATTCTATTTCGCATGGTTGTATTACTGGTGACAGCATGTATTTGGGGGATGGTGTTCATTTGTCCCGGGTGGGGAACGAGTTACTCATAGGAGACTTTATAGCTTGGCTGAAGACTTTAAGACATGACCTTTAGGTAGGAGTTGTGGGGGGTCCGGATAGCCGGTCAACTATCCGGCCTGTGGCGGTAAGGTCATGATCGGTGAGCACTAATTGGAAGATCCCTATGAGTGGGCGTCACCCATTACGGTTGGGAGCGCTCGAGAGAGGTGGCCATTGGCCCCTCAACGGGGAAGGCGGTCCCTTCTAAGGATGGGCCGCCGAAAGGAAAGGAAAGGCGGTCAAGGCCCCTTCCTGGGTAGGAGGGGCTACAGCCCCTCCCGGAGAATTTTCCGGGGCCAGGACATCTGCGACGGCAGATGCGGTAAGTTGTGTGGGGTTTGGGGGGGGGTCTACGCTACCTTCTAGATTCCTCACACGAGTCATCGGACGACCTCTAAGTGGCGTCGAGTTTATTGGGGCCCCCGTCAAGTCAAGGGAAATTGGTAGTTGCACTCGAGGTACGCCTCTGTGCGGTCGCCCCTCACAAGTGAGGGGGATATTTATGGTTAGGGATCTTGACACCGGTTACGACCTTGCCGTTGGCCCTTAAACGTTAGGATGTACAATTTCAAAATTTCAAGTTAAATGTTTTGTAGGATGTTAGTTCGGCTAGGAGAACCTTTGTATTAGAGAATATGTTAAGGTTAGCCAAACATCGCAATGTGGTAATGAAATTGTACATAATATGAAACTGTTATTTTAATGTTTTAATTTTTGTTTCATATTTTAATAAATACGGCCGGGAGGGTCACTCCCTCCCGTCTTCCAAAAGTTCAGAACCGTTTCCAGTTTCCCATCCTTGGGGATTGTGTTGAGAGGGGGTGGCGGGTATCTCAGCCATATGGAAAGGGGCGACCATTCGGTCCCCCCGAACGTATGGCGGAGTACCACGATCCCCCCGGGAAGCCATCTTGGGCGGGAGGCGAGTCTCGGCTGGTATGCCCGAAGCGGCGTAGCCGGGGTGCGCCTTTTTCCCGCCCTGGAGTGGGCTGGCCTAGACACTGACGCGGCCGGGCCACGCCCTCGGGGCAGGCCGGGGCGGGTTTACGCCCGTCCTGAAGACGGATAAAAGGAGCAACAAGACAAGAAAGCATCCTCTTGTTCCAGTGCTCTGAAGCTGCACCACCTCGCTGCACGTGAGCTCGAGACGGAACGAAGAGCCAATTTCGACCCACCCACCAGCCCCTGAGGACAGCAAGTGGTTTTGAATAAAGTTTTGATGTGGTAATCCCTTGTTTTGTTTACAGGTTCGGATTATTATCGTGATAACTTTGAATATGCAATAAAGAAATCGTCAAATTTTGGTAACTTTTTCAAATAAAGTATTCCAGCTCTAGTTTTGATCAGTAGCATGCTGTTTAATAAAGTTGTTGTTTAACTGTTTTTTAGGTAAATTAGTCATTTTAGTTTAGAAACTGTCGTATTTATTTTGGTCGGGCGGTAAGGTCATGATCGGTGAGCACTAATTGGAAGATCCCTATGAGTGGGCGTCACCCATTACGGTTGGGAGCGCTCGAGAGAGGTGGCCATTGGCCCCTCAACGGGGAAGGCGGTCCCTTCTAAGGATGGGCCGCCGAAAGGAAAGGAAAGGCGGTCAAGGCCTCTTCCTGGGTAGGAGGGGCTACAGCCCCTCCCGGAGAATTTCCCGGGGCCAGGACATCTGCGACGGCAGATGCGGTAAGTTGTGTGGGGTTTGGGGGGGGGTCTACGCTACCTTCTAGATTCCTCACACGAGTCCTCGGACGACCTCTAAGTGGCGTCGAGTTTATTGGGGCCCCCGTCAAGTCAAGGGAAATTGGTAGTTGCACTCGAGGTACGCCTCTGTGCGGTCGCCCCTCACAAGTGAGGGGGATATTTATGGTTAGGGATCTTGACACCGGTTACGACCTTGCCGTTGGCCCTTAAACGTTAGGATGTACAATTTCAAAATTTCAAGTTAAATGTTTTGTAGGATGTTAGTTCGGCTAGGAGAACCTTTGTATTAGAGAATATGTTAAGGTTAGCCAAACATCGCAATGTGGTAATGAAATTGTACATAATATGAAACTGTTATTTTAATGTTTTAATTTTTGTTTCATATTTTAATAAATACGGCTGGGAGGGTCACTCCCTCCCGTCTTCCAAAAGTTCAGAACCGTTTCCAGTTTCCCATCCTTGGGGATTGTGTTGAGAGGGGGTGGCGGGTATCTCAGCCATATGGGACACTAGATCCAGGTACAAGATCGATTTGACAGTCATAGCTTCGATGAGGAGGAAGGAGGGCTGCCTTAGCTTCACTAAAAACTTCTGCGAAGTCCTTGTAAACTTTAGGTAACAATGTTTCTTTTTCCTCAGCTGTGGCCAATTGACTTAGAGTTGGTTTTGAGGCATTAAGACAAGTCGAATGACAAAAATCAGACAGAAAAACCAGTTCTCTCTTTCGCCAATCTATGGTTGGATTGTGCAAGCAAAGCCAAGGCATTCCTAGAATAAAACCATACTGAGGTGCTTGGATAACATCAAATTGAAGCTCCTCCTTATGTATTTGTTGCTTAGCATCTTCACAGAACATAATAACCTTAGATGTTTGCATGGTTACTGGCCCTCCAGCTAGAATTTTTCCATCCACCGCTTGCACTATTTCTGGAGTCTCTTTTTGTTCACAGATGATTCCTAAGCGTTGAGCGGTTTCTAAATCTACAAAATTTCCTGTAGCACCAGAATCAACTAAAACTTCCATTTGGCATGTTTCATGAATTAACCTGATTTGTACGGCTAATCTAAAATGAGCTTTGTAGTTAGAGACACATGAGTTCACAGAAGGGAAGGCAATGGTACCCAAGAGATCTCCCTTCAAACATCTTGGGCCAGTTAGTTTTCCGATTGTAGATCTGTTTTTTCCAGAGCTGCTGACTTACTAGAGTTAGGAAATTTTCCCTTTGGCTTAGTTAAACAGTCCTTCACGAAGTGACCTTTTCGACCACAATAAAGGCAGTGTCCATTCTTTCGACGATTGTCTTTCTCATCTTTTGACAATGGTTGTCTTAAAGTTCCTATTTCCATAGGCTCCGAACCAGTTTCAGAATTTGTAAATTGAGGCCTAGATTTAGCTTCTGATCTCCAGTTTGGTTTGTCTGTTCTTTTTTTATCTGATCTCCGTTCAGAGAGTCTGTGGTCTAAACGCAGCGTTAGATTAATCAATTCAGAGCAAATTACTGGTTGAGGATCAATTTGTGCCAGAACATCTTTTAGCTCGTCTTTTAAACCTTGATAAAAGAGGGCGGCTCTTTTTTCCTCTGGCCAAGAAGTTTCAGCGATTAATCTGTTGAAGTGAGACAAATAAGAAACAAGGTCCCTATTACCTTGTTTCAACTGAAGTAGTTCTCGATCTGCGGATAAAGTAACTGTTCTGCGATCAAAAACTTTTTCAAATTCTTCCACAAATCGTTTCCAGTTGTAAAGCAAAGTGTCATCTTGTCTGACCAAAGGAACTGCCCAGTTTGCGGCATCTCCGGTCAAATGGGAAATTAAAAACGCAATTTTAGACTGTGGGGTTGGAAATGCAGTTGGTCTACAAGCAAAATGCAACTCTATCTGGGTCAAAAAGATTTGCACCTTAGAGGGGTCCCCAGAAAAACGTTCAGGAGCTGCCAAAGGAATCTGGGGGGGCACTGTAACAGCTATGTTTGTATTTCCCCTGCTAGCACCAGTTTCTTGAACCTCTTCCGGAAGAGGAGTACTCTGTAATTGAATATTTTCCACCTTAGCTGCTAACAAAGCAGTTACATCCATGGTTTCTTTTAAGTCTGCTTGTATTCGCATGATTGCAGACATTAAATCATTGAAGGTGGTCATTATGACTTCACGTACAGACCAGGAGGAAAATAATTCGTGGGCTCACTATTCTGTCAGGCGACGTCTTCCTCAGGGTCTGTCGTGAAGTTATAAGGGCCCACCTCTCGATACCTCCAATTCCGAATGTAATTACTACACAGAATCTTGGAGTGATCAAGCGGGGGGGAAAAAGGGAATTGGGAAGGGGACTGCGGGGAAGGAGATCTGAAAAGGAAAAGTTAGTAACAAAATATTCTGCAATTCTAAATTGGCAATAACTTTTGTACCAAGACTGAGAATATTCTAAAACACAAGCCTTCAGACAAACTCTCTAAAAATCCGATAAGCTTCCTACACAGTTGTATTCAAGAATAAAACTCTTTATTAATTATGCTGTTTTCAAACTCTTGTGAATTGCGACAGATTCTTCATAAAAGAAATAGCACCACACTTCAGCAAATAAACTCCTTTACCAAAGTTTTGGAGGTCAAACTAAATGAATACCACATAAACATCATCAGCAAAAAATAACCCTTTTGGCCTCTTAGCCAGAATTCTCAAGAAAGGAATGCGCCTAGACAATTTTGCAATAAAACAGAATTTACGTGCATTCAGATAAGCTTTGCGTTCCCCAGAAATACTTTCAACAACCCTTGCCAGCAATGGATTGCAGTTCCCTACTTGAGGAATAAAACATTTAAGGCTTCAAACTTTCTGTGTTTAAGAAATCATCTATTATGCATTTGGCAGCTTTAAATATCACCTTTTAAAACAAGAAAGCGATTTCAAACATATTAGCTATGAACAAGGAATTCCTATTCCCTACCTGTAGAGTACGACCTACTCTACTACTCAGATGGACAAAACATCTTCTTGAAATGCTCCAACAAGGTTCTTCTATAAAACGGAGCAAGCTGGAAACTGCCATGCCCCCTGCAACGAACACCGAAAGCCTCCGGTGAAATCCTAATCCAAAACGCTGGATCTGTGGGAAACAGGAAAGAGAGCAGGAAGAAACCACAGCCACACCCTAGGAATAGTCCAGAATAGTAAGCGCAGGAGACAGGGCGCGGTCACGTAAGTTAGCGTGCCTTCGGCGCTTACGCATGCGACCCGACAACCAAAGCTCACGCATTAGGCGTGAGCATGCCAAATCTCACGCATTAGGCGTGAGCATGCCAAACCTCACGCATTAGGCGGAAACAGCAGCAGACAGCAGCTAAAGGGCAGGGAACCTGCGCAGATCTATTAACATGGATGCAAATTAAAAGCACAAGCAGGTTTAAAGCACTTCAGCCACCAACGCCCTCCCAAAGAGGACTGATGCAATTTGCCACAGGGGTAACCCCGAATGCAGAGTGGGGCGGGCCCTAGACCACAAGCCACCCTAGCCCTGACAGTACCACAAACAGTCCTAAATTTACCTCTGCTTGACCCTCTGGTTGCTTGGCTCAAAAGAAGTCAGGCTTAACTTAGAGGCAATGTCTAGAGTATTTATGCAGCACACAAACAGTAATAGAGTGATAACACAACACAAAAAAATCCCACTCCAATTTAGTAAAATAGATTACATTTTAATAAATTATTTGACACCAAAACAACAAAAATCCAATCAGTAGAACATGAGTTAAGAACTTTTTAATTACTTAGTAAAAACTAGTGCCTAAAAAGATCAACACGCCAACCATGGACCTCTTGTAGTGCGAAACCAGGAAAAATGTGGCAGAATGAGATAAAGCACGGGTTGGATACGAGAAATGGATTGGGCCAGGCAGCTCCTGCTACGTTCTTCACTGCAGCAGCAAATCTTGTTCAGCGGTCACTTTACAAAGGAGTATCAGCCTCCTGGAATGTTCATCAACTATAGCCTGCAGCTTTGTCCTGCTGAAGCTTTTCGACTTCCAAATTTGACAAAATATGAACGTTGAAATCTTCACAGTGACTTCGTCCAGCGGCTCCTCATTGATGATGATCCCTCCTTGCCTATAACTTTGCTCCACTGAACTTTATCTTCTCTGAATTTATTTTTAAAGAATTTCTTTAAGTTCGAAGATAAGCACCAACCATGTCAAATCTACTTCTTGCAACCGACCCGGTTTCTATCGCTGTCAGCCCTATTTTTAAAATTTGTCCCCTGCCTCACTTGACAAGATGTCCATGTTTGGTGCTTTTAAACACAATTCAGAGCATGTCATTCAGACTAAGTGAATGTGTTCTTTTTTGTAAGATGTTGTGCTGTAGTATTTGAATATTTCACCAACATGATTAACAATTACACAGAAGATGGTCTTGGCATTAGTTCACCCTAAGCAGGCAACTATTGATACATGGGAAAATTTCAGGATTTAGCAGATTTTGAACAGTATGGAGTTAAACCAAATACTACTATAGGTATCCACTCTTAACACTTTTGCTAGGATTATCTACACAGATCCTAATGAGGAGTCACTGGACAGTTATGGTTCGGGTTTATTTTATGTATATATTTTATAGCTTTGTTTTCTTTCCAGTAAATTGGGGTTCAATGTTGAGGTTCCTAAATTCAGATTTCAGTTATCAACCTATTTGACAAATAATTCTGTTGAGCCATGTAATGGGATTGTGATGTTACTGGTCGGACACAGGTATATTTTTGCTTCTGATACCTTTGATGGATCAAGGATTCAAAGAAAAGAAACTTGCTCGAATCAACCTATTGTTAATTTGTAGACAAGTAGGAATAGAGATTTGAAAGAAAATCAATATACACACGACATTCATACATGGGGAGAAGGCTTTCTGCTTGCTTAAATAACAAAGAATAATTTGCTACGTGACTAAAATCCCGTTTCAAACTGAAAAATTGATTTGCGCATGTGCAAAACCCACCCTGCATAAGTATACTCGTGATTAACCCATTTGAGCGGAAAACTCTCACCGATGAGCAGAGAGGCTAACTATAGGTTTTGAGGTACTGCATTCCTCAATAATAACATATTTGAGAAATTAAGATTTGTTCATGATTCTTCCATCAATAGTGAACGTTTGGAAAGGGGCGACCATTCGGTCCCCCCGAACGTATGGTGGAGTACCACGATCCCCCCGGGAAGCCATCTTGGGCGGGAGGCGAGTCTCGGCTGGTATGCCCGAAGCGGCGTAGCCGGGGCGCGCCTTTTCCCGCCCGGGAGTGGGTTGTCCTAGACACTGACGCGACCGGCCACGCCCTCGGAGGCAGGCGGGGGCGGGTTTACGCCCGCCCTGAAGACGGATAAAAGGAGCAACAAGCCAAGAAAGCTTCCTCTTGTTCCTGTGCTCTGAAGCTGCACCTCCCCGCTGCACGTGCGCTCGAGACGGAACGAAGAGCCAATTTTGAGCCTTGTAATCTTTCTTTTTGTCTTTTACAGATATTCCGTCTGAGAATGCCCAAGAAAGTCGGAAAGCGGGTCAGTACCGATCAGATGCTCCGCATGCTCATGAAGGAGGTAGCCGATTTGAAGAAACCGATGGCGGCTAAGGACGGGGAGGGAGGACCGAAACGGCCTTTGCCGGGAGTAGTCCCCGGAGGAAGAGGCAAGAGGTCCAGAAGGGGGGCCCCGGTTCCCGATACCCCACTTGAAGAACCAACCCCGGTGCCGAAGAAGGGGAATCCGATTCCCGTGGTGGTCACTCCCGTGTCCGGGGAAGATATGCCTCCCGAGTTAGCAGCACAATTGGCAGCGTGGTTGGGAAAGGATAGCGAGGGCGCCACGGCTGACGACGCCCGGGTGTTAATGAGACAACTGCGGGAAACTAGGGAGGCTGCGAAGGCACCATCATCAGTTACCCCGCCGACTCCGGCGGCGGAAAATGCAACAGGCCCAGGTTCGGCGACAAATGCAGCTTCTGGTTCAGGTAAGCGGCCATTGCCGATCGCGGGGGAGGGGTCTGTACCTTCACGAAGGGAGAAGGTGGCTCAACATGTTCCACTGGAAATTAAGGAAAAGATTTGGGCGGATAAGTATGTAAACATTTTTTCTTTGCTTACCGACCATTATGAGATGGAGCATTTTAAGAGCCAAAAGGAGCTCATGCATCCGAGTGTTTGGCGCGCCAAAATGGCCGCCTTTAAGGTTGACGAAAACATTGGTACTTGGGGCAGAGCGTGGGGCATTTTTACCTCCATCATGGGCGAGCGTAGGCCCGAGTTGCTGACCGAGTTGCCTATTTATCAGTCACGAATCATGGATTCGTGACTGAGCAATGATTCCTTGGCTCAACATATTCCGTAGCGTATGGGGGTAATCAGTGGTTCTGCTATGATAATATTTTTAGAAAAGCGAAAGAACACGACCCAATCCTGACTTGGGATTGTTACGACTCCGTTTCATGGCAAAAAATGGAGAGTACAGGAATGTTGAAAGCACCATTGGTAGGAAGTGGCGGGGGTGAATCCTCCCGCCAATACTCTGGGACACCCTTTAGGACGGGTGCAGGTAACGAATATTACTCAAAACCGAGTGGCAACTCAGGTAAAAGGGGGATTTGTTGGAATTTTAACAGAGGAAAATGTACGAGGCCCCAGGGGTCATGCAAATTCAAACATGAATGTGGGGGGTGTGGGCAGCCATCCCATCCTGAGTCCATGTGCAGAGCCAAAACGGGTGATAACGGTGGTAGGGGAAGCGCCAAACAGGTCTGAAATAGTCCGAGGGGCGCCTTTACCTACTCCGATTGATACCATGGCAATGATTCCTTGGCTCAACGAATACCCGGATCATGCTTCTGCTGGGGTGTTGCGAAACGGGTTTTCATATGGTTTCCGCATCCCAGTTGGGGATTTTCAGGGTGTAGCAAAATGTAAGAACCAACTGTCGGTCTTGCAGCATACGACCGTGGTACAGGTAAAGATTGGGAAGGAGGTTACTCGAGGTCGAGTCGCCAGTCCATTTGATGTGCCACCGGTTGCTAACTTTGTTTGTTCCCCTTTAGGGGTGGTCCCCAAGAAGGACCCGGGTGAGTTTCGGCTGATACATAACTTGTCAGCCCCACGTGGTCTTTCCGTGAATGATGCGATAGACCCGGAAGTGTGTTCGGTGCGGTACGCATCTTTCGATGAGGCGTCGCCATGTTGAATCGCCTGGGGCCCGGTGCGCTGATGGCAAAATCAGATATTGAGTCAGCGTTCCGGTTGCTCCCGGTACACCCAGACGATCAGCGTCTCCTTGGTTTCATGTTTCAGGGTCGCTATTACATGGATAGATGTATGCCAATGGGATGCTCTATATCTTGTGCCTATTTTGAAACGTTCAGTTGTTTTTTGCAATGGGTCTTCACAAAGAAGACGGGTTTTCAACATGTTATGCATTATCTCGATGACTTCCTGTTTCTGGGGGCAGCCGGGGATCCAGAATGTGGACAGGCTTTGAATGAATTTTGTGTCTTAATGAATCATTTTGGTGTGCCATTGGCGCCAGGTAAGACTGTGGGTCCCTCGACTTGCCTCGAGTTTTTGGGGATCGAGCTCGACTCGGTGGAAGGTTGTTTTCGTTTACCAAGAGAAAAAGTGTTAAAATTCAGGGCATCCCTGGAGACGTGTATTAGTGAGACTAAGGTAAAACTGCATCAATTGCAGCAAATGGTGGGCCAGTTGAATTTTGCCCTGAGAGTAATGCCGATGGCCCGCCCCTTTTCCCGCTCGATCGCTCAAGCCATGGTCGGCCTGAAGGAGGGTCATCATCGCACGAGGCTCTCGGCAGAGGTTCGCCAGGACATGCGCATTTGGTTGGCATTTCTGGCGGATTTCAATGGTCGAATTGTCTGGAACGAACCGGAGGTGTCCTCCGAGGAGCTGGGGCTGTGGACAGATTCGG
Source organism: Lissotriton vulgaris (assembly GCF_964263255.1). Taxonomy (NCBI): domain Eukaryota; kingdom Metazoa; phylum Chordata; class Amphibia; order Caudata; family Salamandridae; genus Lissotriton; species Lissotriton vulgaris. Next base: position 1,963,095,556 of record NC_141691.1, read on the forward strand.
CAGGGAGTATTGGTTTTGGTGCCATATTCGGCACGCAGTGGTCGGCTCAAAAATGGCCGTCATGGTGGCACGAGTGCGGGCTGACAAGTAACATTGCTTTTCTTGAACTTTTCCCTATTCTGGTGGCCCTGAAAACTTGGCCCGAGGGGTTCAGAGATCACTCTGTGGTGTTCTGGTCTGATAACATGACCGTGGTTGAGTGTATCAATAGTCAGGCAGCACGATGCAAATGGATTCTGAGACTGCTCAAAGAAATTGTGTTATTGTGTATGCAATTGAATGTGCTATTTAAGGCAAGACATGTGCCGGGGGTAATGAACCAAGCGGCTGATGCGCTTTCTCGTTTCCGTATGCAGGCCTTCTGGGGGTTTCTGCCCACAGCGGACCCGGTGGCGGCACCCTTTCCCGAAGCTCTCTGGTCTCTCGGTGCCCCGAACTACAAAACCTCGTGGGAGAGAGTTTAGCACCCAGGATGAGGAAGGCATATGAAGGGGCGTTCCGTTCCTATTGGGCCTTTTTGGGGACTGCTAGGGGGGAGCTTTGGGGCCAGGAAGAGTCTGTAGTACAATTTCTGCTGTCTTTACATCAGGCAGGCAAATCAGTAGCTACGGCCCAGAGGCATCGGGCCGCCATTTCCTTTATGGCAAAGGCTCATGGGATCCAGGACCCGACAGCGTCTTTCGTTGTGCAAAAAGCGCTACGTGGGTGGCAACGCCTTGAGGGTCGCAGAGTAGATGAGAGGCACCCGATAGGTCTGGATAGGTTGGCCCTGTTATTATCCGTACTCCCTGCAACGTGTTCATCCCAGTATGAAACAGTGTTATTCCGAGCCGCTTTTGCGCTAGCATTCCATGGGGCTATGCGGGTAAGCGAACTAGTGGCGAAGAACAAGCAGGATACGATGGGGGGACTGTGCCGAGAGCACATTCAGGTCAAGGGGGAGACGATGACTGTCTCGTTTGTCAGGTCCAAAACCGATCAGAGTGCGATCGGGGACTGCAGAATCATACAAAGGATTCCCGGGTCATCCATGTGCCCTGTGGTTTGCGTAGAGGAATATTTAGCGCAAAGGGTGGCATCATGGGGGGGGATCTTGTTGAGACACGCTGACGCCACCCCACTGACGAGGTTTCAGTTCCAGCGGGTGCTTGCGATGTCGATTTCGGCCGCGGGCTTGAACCCCGGCGAGTTTGGGACCCATTCCTTTCGGATAGGGGCTGCTACGGAAGCTACAGCCAGGGGTCTGAGTGTAGAAGAAGTTAAACGTGTGGGGCGTTGGTCCTCGAACTGTTATAAAAGGTATGTGCGGTTGCACATGTTGTGAAGCTGTAATGATGTACTCACGCTTCTTGTTTTTGTTTGGTTTTCAGTTGCGCAAGCCTATGAGGCGGGGCGGACTGTGCAGTCGACCCGACACCTGGGGACCAGCGGTCAGGCATCACCGGCTGTGAAAAAGGAGGTGTGGGTCGTGGGCCACTCATACGTGAGGCGTGCCGCGGACGTATTCAAAGCAGGTGACATGATTCACGTGGCTGGGGAATACGGGTACAGTTTGTCCTTCTACGGAAAGGGCGGGCTCTGTATTGACCAGTTTCAATCATTTTTCGAGGGTTTGTTAGGGCGGACAAGGTCACCGCCGTCTATAATCATAGTCCATCTTGGGGGCAACGATTTGATGGCCACTGGTAGACGACTTCTTCTTGAGGCGATGCTTTCCACTGTAAGTTGGTTGGCGAGAAGAGTTCCAGGGTGCACAATTGCATGGTCCCATATGATCCCACGAAAAGTGTGGCGGGGGGCTATTTCGGTTTCTGCTTTGAATCATTCAGTAAGAAAAATTAATAACAAAATGAGTAGATTGTTTCGTTCAAGTACACTGCATTCTGTTTCGCATGGTTGTATTAAAGGGGACAGTATGTATTTGGGGGATGGTGTTCATTTGTCCCGGGTGGGGAACGAGTAACTCATAGGAGACCTCATAGCTTGGTTGAAGAGTTTGTAACATGACTTTCAGGCAGGAGTGTTGTGGGGGGTCCGGATAGCCGGTCAACTATCCGGCCTGTGGCGGTAAGGTCATGATCGGTGAGCAGTAATTGGAAGATCCCTATGGGGGGGCGTCACCCATTACGGATGGGAGCGCTCGGGGGAGGTGGCCATTAGCCCCTCAACGGGGAGGCGATCCCGTCTAAGGATAGGCCGCCGGAAGGAAAGGAAAGGTGGTCAAGGCCCCTTCCTGGATAGGAGGGGCTACGGGCCCTCCTGGAGAATTTCCCGGGGCCAGGACATCTGCGACGGCAGATGTGTAAGTTGTGTGGGGTTCGGGAGGGGGTTTACGCTACCTTTTAGACACCTCACACGAGTCCTCGGACGACCGTTAAATGGCGTCGAGTTCATTGGGGCCCCCGTCAAGTCCAAGGGAAATTGGTAGATGCACTTGAGGTACGCCTCTGTGCGGTTGGTCCCCTCACAAGTGAGGGTGATTTCTGGTTTAGGGATCTGACACCGGTTACGACCTTGCCGTTGGCCCTTAACGTTAGGATGTACAATTTCAAGTCAAATGTTTTGTAGGATGTTAGTTCAGCTAGGAGAACCTTTGTATTAGAGATCTGTTAAGGTTAGCCAAACATCGTAATGTGGAAATGAAATTGTACATAATATGAAACTGTTATTTTAATGTTTTGATTTTGTTTCATATTTTAATAAATACGGCCGGGGGAGGGTCACTCCCTCCCGCCTTCCAAAAGTTCAGAACCGTTTCCGGTTTCCCATCCTTGGGGATTGTGTTGAGAGGGGGTGACGGGTATCTCAGCCATATGGAAAGGGGCGACCATTCGGTCCCCCCGAACGTATGGTGGAGTACCACGATCCCCCCGGGAAGCCATCTTGGGCGGGAGGCGAGTCTCGGCTGGTATGCCCGAAGCGGCGTAGCCGGGGCGCGCCTTTTCCCGCCCGGGAGTGGGTTGTCCTAGACACTGACGCGACCGGCCACGCCCTCGGAGGCAGGCGGGGGCGGGTTTACGCCCGCCCTGAAGACGGATAAAAGGAGCAACAAGCCAAGAAAGCTTCCTCTTGTTCCTGTGCTCTGAAGCTGCACCTCCCCGCTGCACGTGCGCTCGAGACAGAACGAAGAGCCAATTTTGACCCACCCACCAGCCCCTGAGGACAGCTAGTTGTTTTTTAATAAAGTTTTGATGTGGTAACTCTATTTCTTGCAGGTTGAGATGATTGTCGTGATACTTTGAATATGCAATAAAGATGCTTACTTTCAGTATGTTTTCCAATAAAGTATTTTGCACTAGTGTTGATCAGTAAGTATGCTTGTAATATGTTATAATTGTTTTGTAATTTAGTATTTTAGGTAGATTTGTCGTATTTATTGTCGGGCGGTAAGGTCATGATTGGTGAGCAGTAATTGGAAGATCCCTATGGGGGGGCGTCACCCATTACGGATGGGAGCGCTCGGGGGAGGTGGCCATTGGCCCCTCAACGGGGAGGCGGTCCCGTCTAAGGATAGGCCGCCGGAAGGAAAGGAAAGGTGGTCAAGGCCCCTTCCTGGATAGGAGGGGCTACGGGCCCTCCCGGGGAATTTCCCGGGGCCAGGACATCTGCGACGGCAGATGTGTAAGTTGTGTGGGGTTCGGGAGGGGGTTTACGCTACCTTTTAGACACCTCACACGGGTCCTCGGACGACCGTTAAATGGCGTCGAGTTCATTGGGGCCCCCGTCAAGTCCAAGGGAAATTGGTAGATGCACTTGAGGTACGCCTCTGTGCGGTTGGTCCCCTCACAAGTGAGGGTGATTTCTGGTTTAGGGATCTGACACCGGTTACGACCTTGCCGTTGGCCCTTAACGTTAGGATGTACAATTTCAAGTCAAATGTTTTGTAGGATGTTAGTTCGGCTAGGAGAACCTTTGTATTAGAGATCTGTTAAGGTTAGCCAAACATCGTAATGTGGAAATGAAATTGTACATAATATGAAACTGTTATTTTAATGTTTTGATTTTGTTTCATATTTTAATAAATACGGCCGGGAGGGTCACTCCCTCCCGCCTTCCAAAAGTTCAGAACCGTTTCCGGTTTCCCATCCTTGGGGATTGTGTTGAGAGGGGGTGACGGGTATCTCAGCCATATGGGCCTGATATGCTAAGCCGATAGAAAAGATGGCGGGTGAAACGTAACGCAATTTGAGTCTGCGCATTACAGTCCAGGAATGATCTGCTGACCGGGACATTGGTCGTCTGCAAGGACCCAAGGACGAGTGCTTGGGAAAAGATCCTCAAGATCCTTATATGAATTTGTATCTATCTATTGTGTGAGATGCATGAGAAAAGGAAGTGTCATGACAATTGAATAAATTAAGTGGGAAGGGTATATCAAACAAAGAATTAGTTAAGCATTGTGGGATGACCACATGAGGTGATGACAACTCCCCTGCCCCGAACCAATCATAGTTCAGGATTCACAGACATTTGCAACCTTTGAGGGTGGGACATGCAAAATTAAGAGTATAATTTGATTGATCTAAGATTAAGAAAGAGAGAACTGGTGCCGCTTACAAGAATCGTTGATGCTGAGTGAGGTGTAGGCGAGAACTGCTACTGAGAAGAACAACTGGGAAGATTCAATACTAAAGACAGCCTGATTAGATTGAAGAATTGCGGAAGAATACCAAGGAGGCAGAGAGTGTAAGAGAGGGATGTGCTCCGGTGCGTCGGGTTCTAGAGAAGTGTAGCAAGTATAAACCTATCCTGTACCAGTCCTACAGTCTTTTGTCCCTGACTTTATCAGGCGACCTCCACTAACACTTCTGGGCCGGGGATGGGTTTCCTATTCCACTGTTAGGTAAATAGAAATCTGTTGTGAATATATATTTTCATGGAAAGTATGACCTATTATGTGCTTTTGTCTCTCCATCTATCACTCCTAATGAGTTGCCAATTTTGAATGTATTTGTGTATGCTATTTGATAAATGAGTTGTTCTCTCTTATGAAATTTGATGAAGTTTGCACTGTGAATCTGTACAAATGAGCTTTCAGTTTGATTGAATTAGTAGATAAAATCTATTGAATTTTACCTGGAGTCTGTGATTATATTACTGTGAAATTATAGGATAAAATTAATGAATGCGTTAATATCACCATCAACTACTCGACTAACGGTCCATTGAAGATTAGTTAGGTATAGACTACTTCAGATCATAGAAAATAAAACTTGACCCCCAGCGAAAAAGTCTGGAAATCTAAATGTGCACATGGGCCCATTGTAAGTGATATGTTGACGTGTAAAAAGTTTATCCTGGCCTTTCACTGGATAACCTAGTTGCCTCACATTTAATTTATGTGGCCATAGGCATATGTGCGTTTTGCAAACATGAAACTGTTATTTTTTTTTTAAAGCACTATACTTTCTCATTTCACTGTCCAGTAGTGCTCTCCATCTATTTCCGCTTCCAGTTTTTGTTAATACAGCAACAATATCCTACCGAAGTGAATCTACTCCTTTCTATCTTAGAGGCACAACTTATCTCATTTGCTTTTTCTTCCTTGAGTTTTTAAAATGTCACTTTGAACCTTTTTTGTGTGTGTGGTGTTATGCTTATTATTTAATAACTGTTTCTCTGTGTGAATCACATTGGCTTACATGTACACAATTGATTGCACCTTTACCTCAAAAAGATGTCAGTAACACATTGTTAACATATTGCTCTTAGATCTTTACCACAGAAAGATGGCAGTAACACATTGTTAATACATTGCTCTTTGATCTTTATCACAGAAAGATGGCAGCAACACATTGTTAATACATTGCTCCTAGATATTTACCACAAAAAGATGGTGGTAAGACATTGGTAATACATTGGTCCTGGATCTTTACCACAGAAAGATGGATGAAACAAATTGTAAAACTTTACAGTAACTGTAAGCAAGAATATACTATTAAATATTAGAAATTCCTGTCTGTAAGTATGGAAGTCAATTAGAGGAAGCCTTGTGTAGCAGGTGCTGCCACTCACCTGCCCTGTGGTGCTCCTGGACTGCCCTTGCTACCCCTGGCAGAAAGAGACGGAATTGTAGTGTCGGGAATAGAATTAAACAAATGCTTACTCTCTCAATGTTCGGCTTTTTTTCTATTCCCTAGACACCCTTAACAGAAAACTGAAGTCTGATGGAGTGCTAAGGGTTGGATAGAGATCAACAATGTGGCGTCACCGGGGTCAGAGGACACAGGGTGTCATTTACGCTACCTCTGACATTTTTGTGAATCGACCTCAATGTCTGAAAGCCAATACGCATGAAAGATGACTGGAAATATGCTTTAAACGTCAGCTGTCAGTCTCCCAGCTGACTAACAGTGAATATGTGTAATGCGATTCACCCTGCATTGAACTGTGGTCAAATGTGCAATGGTCTTCATATCTGACGTCTGCACTCATCCATTTTTTGCATTTCTTTTATTTCAGTAAATTGGTAATTTAATAGGAGAATAGAATCCACATCCCCTTAGGTTATCGAGGATTAAATATTAGTCTGACCGTTGGTTGGAACCGGAGAAACTGTCCAAGTGCAAAGCATCAAAAGAGGATTTCACTGTAATGGCAAAAATAAAAATGAATAGGACAGATTCATGGGTTGGTATTTGATATATGGATATTATGTGATACTGCTCGGCTGCCTTCAGTGCAATAAGGCGATATCTACCCTTCTACCAGACATCAACACAAAAAGTATCCATGCATTCATAATACACTGGTTGAACTTATATTTTTTGTACTTAGGTTTGTTGTCAAGTGTTATAGTAAGGATTAGTGTGAAGAAACATATGCAATACCAGCTGTTTCCGAAGACTTCATTCATGACGCGTATTAACATACACATAATCACATCATTTGATAAGATGATACCTAATGACATGTTTTTAATGTTTTCCAACTCGTAAGGGTTTAAAGATAAGTGGGCTGGCCAGGATTCAAACCTGTGACCAAGGGGTGAAACACAGATACCTTCAGGGTTTAAACTGAGCCAGTCGCTGCAGGTGGGGCCCACCGCTGCACATGTTTTAGCACAGGGCTTATTTCCTTCCCTTCAACAGATTTTGATCCAGAAGAAGAGGAAGTGCAGAAAGGCAGGAAAGAGGAGGAAGAAAAAGAGAGAAAGATTGTGACAGTAGGAGAAAGTAGGTCTGAAAAAGAGCCAGCAAGAATGCGAATAAGGGGCAGGGAGTGTCTGATTGGGGATGGAAGAGGAACGCGGGCGAATCAAGACAATGCAGCGTTGGTGTTTGGCAATCCACTATTCAGCAGTGCTGATGGTGTGCTCCTAGGGAAAACTTTGGGCACCAGCACTTATTGTTTCACAAGTCAAACAATGGATACCTTGTGTGGATGCATAATTCCTCCTAGCCACCACACCAACTAATTCACAGCTTATGGAAATCACAATAATCCTTTTGGGTCTAATGGTACGATTTCATGAATGCATATTTTTCATAACTTTGATGGTATCCATTTTTATTAAAGATTCCATATATATTAGGTTGCTTATAATGTAAGCCAGATCCTAATGGGTGACTCAATTACTCCCTATAGGTAGTTGAAGTGGAAGGGGAGGAATGTCAAACATCAAATCCAAAAATAAATTGATGTATCAAAATCACAGAAATGAAGAAAAAACTATAAAAGACCACAGTCAATCGCAGAGTTACATTTATGATGAACGATGTGATCACGTAGAGTGAGTGACAACACTTGAATAAATAAGAGACAGATGTCCATGTGTAGCCTTGACTGGCTGTGTATATTTATGTTTATGTTCATTAATGTGCGTAGGATACACAGAATGGTGTAATTGCTTCCAGCCACATTTTGGTGAAACCGCCATCCATATAACACAACAGTTGATGATGTTTAAGTGCACATTCTGCAAATATTGACAAAACCATCCAAAGCTATAAGTAGATACTAATATATATATATATATATATATATATATATATATATATATATATATATATATATATATATATATATATATATGTATATATATATATATATATATATATATATATATATATATATATATATCCGGTTCACCTTTGGATGCCTGTCCAGCTAAGTGTCTGGCCAAGGTGGCTTCGGCAGTGAACAGCTTGCTGAACCCCTTGCTCAATTTGTCACTGAGCTCCGGGGTGGTACCTCGAGAATGGAAACATGCACTCATTCTGCCGCTGATCAAAAAACCTCTGTTAGATCCCCTGCAGCTGGCTAACTACAGACCGATCTCCCTCCTCCCTGCTCTGGCGAAGGTGGTTGAGAAACATGTTCAACACTCTCTCACCACCTTTATCGAGAATAACAACCTGCTCCACGATTCTCAATCTGGCTTCCGGGCTAATTACAGCACGGAGACAGCCCTCGTGGAGGTGACCGACGCCATCAGGGAGACGCTCGATCTGGGGGGAAAGGCTATGTTAGTCATGCTCGACCTGTCGGCGGCGTTCGACACCGTCCCCCACGCAGGCCTCCTTTTAAGACTCAGGGAGATAGGACTGAGGGGGATGGTGCTGGACTGGTTCCAATCCTTCCTAGCCGACCGTCGGCAGGTGATCTGGGCTCCACCGTTCTCCGCGGAAATGCCATCGCTAGAGGTGGGGGTGCCTCAAGGGTCCATTCTGAGCCCCACCATCTTTAACATCTATATGGCCCCTCTGGCGAGGGTAGCGGAGGCTTATGGGGCCCGGGTCATCTCATACGCTGATGACACTCAGCTCCTGTGTACATGCAGGAAGGGAGAGGTGTTTGACGGCGACAGAATTAAAGACTGTTTGAGTGCAGTTTTCAAGTGGTTTCAGCCTGAAATGCAACTCAGATAAGTCTGTGCTGCTCTTTTTCAGCTGTGCCCCTGATCCTGGGTGGAAGTCGTGGTGGCCCCAAGATATGTTTCCTCCCGAGACGTCATCTTCCCAACTGAAAAACCTTGGAGTTGTATTCGATGACGATCTCTCTTTTCGACCCAACATTTTGGGGCTATCGGGGAAATGCTTCGGCATCCTTAAGATGCTTAGGAAATTCCTTCCACTGCTTTCCCTACAATACCGTAAGACCGTATTCCAGGCGCTTGTGGGATCTAGATTAGATTACGCTATTGCACTCTTTGCAGGTCTGCCAAAGTACCTCTTGTCCAGACTGCAAATCGTCCAAAACTCGGCGGCTAGAGCCATATTTGGCCTGCCAAGGAGAGCCAGCGCCTCAGTGCTGCTTAAAAGGCTGCACTGGCTACCTATTTCGAGTAGAATTAGGTTCAAAATCCTCACGTTGGCATTCAAAGCCCTTCATTCTATTGGCCCCGGCTACATTAGGAAGCGCATTGCTCCCTATGTTCCGCGGAGGAGGTTGCGGTGTGCCAATTTGGCAAAAATGGTAGTTCCTGCTGTGAAACGAGTCCGGATGGGAGGCCGGTCCTTCCAATATGTGGCGGCTCGGTTTTGGAATGAGCTCCCTCTCTCCCTCCGCAAAGCCAATAATCTTCTGGCTTTCAGGAAGGAGCTGAAGACCGTGCTTTTCTCTACATGATCTCTGTGACTGCTGCGTCTCTGCTTTGTTGTTTTCTGAGTTTTTCAGGCCTCTTTGCTAAAGCGCCGGGACACCCCTCGGGGTAGCCGTGCGCTCTAAAAGTACGGCTATAACATAACATAACATATATATATATATATATATATATATATATATATATATATATATATATATGATTCACAGTCCTGCTCCGTTCACTGCACAAGGAAAAGCTTTCCAAAAACAACCAACGGAAACCACAGGTACAGACCACTCCACAGCGCTGAGTTAGAATTCAAAGGTGGTTTATTCTCTCACAGTTGCCAGCATGACGCGTTTTGGCCACGACACGGTGACCTTGATCACATGCCAGACAGAACCAATAACAGTGCTTATATAGGGTGCACAATTAACACATAGAGGGGGCGTGTACATTCATAGAAACTGAAAATGCATGTAGTTTGCAACTCATCCTGGTTAGAAAACAGACCCGTTTTAACAAGTGTAAAATATAATACAACGTAAATGTCAGTTGCATATGCAAGATAAATACCATTTATGTATAAAAATACAATTCTATAAGCTGAAGGTTTATAAATTCATAAAACCATTTATATACAGCATACTATTTAATTCTATGCCGATCTCCTAATCAAGGGTCTACAAGATAAAGGTGCAAATCTATATGAGGTAGATATGTACAATTAATGTTCTTAGCCCTTCAGTGTTATTAAAGTGCTAGTGCTAACAATATAAGACCCTTTAGTGCAAACACACGTGCAAAGTGTAAAGTGCAAAGTGCAAATTTAGCCATGACTAAGAGACAGATCCCTGTCTCATAAACAACTCATTTGTCACAGGCTAATAATGTAAAACGTAAAAAAAAGGGGACGGCGGGAGGACAGGAGCGCTCAAAAACCATGTTGCGCCTATTAGGAGGTTTACATGGGATATATGACGTTACAACGCGTCCTTTTACAACGCATACCATGACCACAGATCTATTACAATGCAGGTCATGTTACAACGGATCCCTTTACAACGCTATTCACTACAACGCAGGTACTATTACAACGCAATACCATTACATCGTAAGTATAATTAATGGTAAGTAAATAAAATTAATATTTAATGTAAATAATTATTAATGTAATATTAATTTAAATGATTTATTATTAAAAAAATAAAACATATATTAATACAATTAATTTTAATTTTTTAAATTGTAAATATATATTAAAAATAACCCTGTACCCCAAAACCGAAACCCAGCCCTAAAACTTAAATATACCCCTGTACCCCAAAACCCAAACCCAGCCCTAAAACCTAAAAATCCCCCTGTACCCCAAAACCCAAACCCAGCCCTAAAACCTAAAAATACCCCTGTACCCCAAAACCCAAACCCAGCCCTTAAACCTAAAAATACCCCTGTACCCCAAAACCCAAACCCAGCCCTAAAACCTAAAAATACCCCTGTACCCCAAAACCCAAACCCAGCCCCTAAACCTAAAAAAACCCCTGTACCCCAAAACCCAAACCCAGCCCTAAAACCTAAAAATACCCCTGTACCTCAAAACTCAAACCCAGCCCTTAAACCTAAAAATACCCCTGTACCCCCAAACCCAGCCCTAAAACCTAAAAATACCCCTGTACCCCAAAACCCAAACCCAGCCCTAAAACCTAAAAATACCCCTGTACCCCAAAACCCAAACCCAGCCCTTAAACCTAAAAATACCCCTGTACCCCAAAACCCAAACCCAGCCCTAAAACCTAAAAAAACTCCTGTACCCCAAAACCCAAACCCAGCCCTTAAACCTAAAAATACCCCTGTACCCCAAAACCCAAACCCAGCCCTAAAACCTAAAAATACCCCTGTACCCCAAAACCCAAACCCAGCCCTAACACCTAAAAATACCCCTGTACCCCAAAACCCCAAAAAAGAAAAACTTACCTATAATTATACTTACGATGTAATGGTATTGCGTTGTAATAGTACCTGCGTTGTAGTGAATAGCGTTGTAAAAGGATCCGTTGTAACATGACCTGCGTTGTAAAAAATCTGTGGTCATGGAATCCGTTGTAAATACTAGTATATAGAGAATCTATATCTAGAGCTATCAAAATTAGTTCATTATCCCACACAATGTCATTAATTTTAGACAAAAAATGTCCAGTATCTTTGATGAAAGAAGGTAATGACTCCACAAATGTGGTAACAGTTGTACACCGTTTACATGTAATGAAACCAACATTTCAAACAACACTACCTGTACCCCATTTCACGAAGTAGAAATTTACAGACTCAAGGAATGGTGTCCAATTAATAGATTAGAAACGTCTTGTGGGAAACCCAGACTTAGGGCATAGTGCCCTTATTATCCCCACATTGCGTACCAATACAATGCCAAATGTTTAATTATGCCCAGAATAGCAAAATCACGAACACATCATTTATCCATCTATGATGAAACAGTGATTAGATCTAAGATAAATTTCAGAGCGGGGGCGATTTGTGAAAAAAACAGCTGTACAATACACTCAGTACATGATATACATGAATGAAGGGAGAATACTATTGTAACCTGTTCACAGGGACTATTTCATAAACACGAGAGTGGAAACACTAAGCTGTCAAATATGGAGTGAATTAACCCTTCAACCCAAATAGAAAATTGCCACTCTTGTACAACCTGGTCTCTTGACAAGATTTATAAAAAACAGTGCAGGTCCTCTCCCGTATTTAACCCATTCGGGATTCTAGTATCTAATAGCAAGATATACTTGCTCTCCAGCTGCCTGAGAGATTTTTCTCTATTCCCACCCCTGATATTTTTGGAAACTCCGTCAATGATGAAATAACTCAAATCATTCACATTTTTCTGATGGACCAGACCAAAATGGCGTGCGACCGGATAATTCTCATCAGAGTTAACAATGGCCCTGAGATGTTGGAGGATGCGGTTGAAGGCCTGTAGTTTAGTGCTTCCAACATACTTGAGCCCGCAAGTACATTGGAGCACATAGACTACGAAATCAGTCCGGCAAGTGTAGTGCCCCTTTATTGAGATGGGTGACGAATCAAATGCAGAACAATATTCCTTGGTAGAAACACCAAATTTGCAAGCTCTGCAAGAGATGCATTTATAAAATCCTGATTTCTCGGATAACCAATTTTTCTTTGTGATAACCTCTGGGCTGGATCTAACTAAGGCATCCCGCATGGAGGGTGCCCTTCTGAAGGTTACTATTGGTTCCTCTGGTAATAAGGGCGCCACACTTATGTCTGTTTTCAACAGGGGCCAATGTTTTCTTAGAATGCCCCTTACTTTCCTTTCCTCACTGTTGAAGGTTGTAATCATACTGATTCTGTCAGGGGTTTCAGACTTGGGCTCTTGTCTGATACTGATGGCTCTGGTGGAATTCAGATATTCATCCCGGTTCAAATCATTCGCTCTATTTAAAGCATCTCTCAGAGCAGAACAAGGTGTCCTGGATGTGCACTACCGGCGTGCAAGATAGAATTGCCAGCCGTAGGCTTTCTATGGAGTCTAGTATGTAATTTCTCATCTTGGACATAGATCTCAACGTCCAAGAATTGAATCATGCTTCTACTGATCTGTGACGTAAACTTAAGGTTAAGCTGGTTATCATTGATGACTCTAACAAATTCAGCTGCTGATTCTTCTGATCCCCTCCATATCATACAAATATCATCTATGAAACGCCAAAAATGGGCTATCTTGTTGGGAAACTTTGTAGCAAGTGATCCCATGAGGACATGTTCCTTCCACCACCCCACATGTAAACATGCGTAGGTGGGGGAAAAACATGCCCCCACGGCCACCCCTCTCAATTGTTGATAAACTTCTTTATCAAATGGAAAGGGGCGACCACTCGGTCCCCCCGCACGTATGGCAGAGTACCACGATCCCCCCGGGAAGCCATCTTGGGCGGGAAGCGTGTCTCCGCTGGTATGCCCGAAGCGGCGTAGCCGGGGCGCGCTTTTTCCCGCCCTAGAGTGGGCTGGCCTAGACACTGACGCGGCTGGCCACGCCCTCGGGGCAGGCAGGGGCGGGTTTACGCCCGCCCTGAAGACGGATAAAAGGGGACGCAAGACCAGAAGGCATCCTCTTGTTCCTGTGCTCTGAAGCTGCACCTCCTCGCTGCACGTGAGCTCGAGACGGAACGAAGAGCCAATTTTGAGCGTTGTAATCTTTCTTTTGTCTTACAGATACTCTGTCGGAGAAATGCCCAAGAAAGGCGGAAAGAGAATGACGACTGAACAGATGCTTCGGGTCCTCATGAAGGAGATGACCGAGCTGAAGAAGCGGGTGGCGGAGAGAGAGGGGGAAGGGGGGCCGGAACGTCCTTCGGCTGGAACAGCCCCAGGAGGGGACCAGCTGGGGGAGACGTCCCGGTTCCCCGTACCCCGCTCGAAGCGCCAACCCCAGTACCCGTGGAGGGGAATCCGATTCCCGTGGTGGTCACCCCGGTGTCCAATGAGGATATGCCGCCCGAGCTGGCAGCACAACTTGCAGCGTGGTTGGGCGAAAGTAGTGAGGGCGCCACGGCTGTCGACGCGCAGGCGCTGATGAAGCAATTGCGCGAGAAACGGGATGCAGCCAAGGTGTCCGCGCCGGCTGCAGTAGTTGACAAGCCACAAGGGACGATTACGACCGCAGAGGCAGCGTCCGGTGCAGGTAAGCGGCCATTGCCGATTGCGAGGGATGAGTCAGCACCCTCTCGTAGAGAAAGGTTGGGTCAACATGTGCCTTTGGCAATTAAAGAGAAGATTTGGGCGGGGGAATATCTGAACATCTTCTAGTTGCTTGTTGATCATTATGAGGTGGAGCATGTTAAGGGCCAGAAAGACCTCATGCATCCGAGTGTTTGGCGCGCAAAAATGGCCGCCTTTAAAGTGAATGAGAATATTGGCAATTGGGGCAAAGCATGGGGGTTTTTTACGTCGATCTTAGGGGAACGTTGGCCCGAGTTGCTTTCCGAGTTGCCGACCTATCAGTCGCGAATCATGGGGTACTCGACGTTACACCAGGGTAACCATTGGTTCTGCTACGATAATCTTTTTAGAAAGGCTAAAGAGCATAATAAAAGCTTAACCTGGGATTGTTACGATTCTTTGACATGGGATAAAATGAAGGAGACAGGTATGTTGAAAATGCCATTGGTAGGGAGTAATGTTGGCGAATCCTCCCGCCAATATGCGGGGACGCCCTTTCGATCAGGTACGGGTACCGACGATTACTCGAGACCTGCCAGCAATACAGGGAAAAGGGGGTTCTGCTGGAATTTCAACAGAGGTAAATGTACTAGGCCCCAGGGATCGTGTAAATTTAACACGAATGTAGTGGGTGCGGGTCGTCCCATCCTGAGTCCACGTGCAGAGCCAAAACGGGTGATAACGGGGGTAGAGGAGGCACCAAACAGGTCTAACATAGTCCGAGGGGCGCCTTTACCTACCCCGATTGATACCTTGGCGATGATTCCCTGGCTCAGTGAATACCCGGATCGTACTTCTGCTGGGGTGCTGCGGAACGGGTTTTCGTATGGTTTCCGCATCCCAGTAGGGGACTTTCAGGGTGTGGAGAAGTGTAAAAATCAACTTTCGGTCCTGCAGCATACGACCGTGGTACAGGATAAGATCCGGAAAGAGGTTACTCGAGGTCGGGTTGCCGGCCCGTTTAGTGTACCCCCGGTGCAGAGTTTTGTTTGTTCTCCTTTAGGGGTGGTCCCCAAGAAGGACCCGGGTGAGTTCCGACTGATTCATAATTTATCAGCTCCACGTGGTCTTTCTGTAAACGATGCAATAGACCCAGAAGTGTGTTCGGTGCGGTACGCATCCTTCGATGAGGCCGTAGCCATTTTGAATCGCCTGGGGCCCGGGGCGCTGATGGCGAAGTCGGATATCGAGTCAGCGTTCCGATTGCTCCCGGTACACCCAGACGACCAGCGTCTCCTAGGTTTCATGTTTCAGGGTCATTATTACATGGATAGGTGTATGCCGATGGGGTGCTCTATATCTTGTGCCTATTTTGAGAAATTCAGTAGTTTTCTACAATGGGTCTTCACAAAGAGGACGGGTTTCCAACATGTAATGCATTACCTTGATGACTTTCTGTTCCTTGGGGCAGCCGGGGATCTCGAATGTGGCCAGGCCTTGGCCGAATTTTGTGTGTTAATGAAGCAGTTTGGTGTGCCATTGGCACCAGGTAAGACGGTGGGTCCTGCGACTTGCCTCGAGTTTCTGGGGATCGAGTTAGACTCCAGTGAGGGTTGTTTTCGTTTACCAGCTGACAAAGTGGGGAAGTTCAGGGCAGCCCTGCAAATGTGTATGAATGGATCTAAAGTTACGCTGCATCAATTACAGCAGTTGGTGGGACAGTTGAATTTTGCCCTGAGGGTTATACCGATGGCCCGCCCCTTTTCCCGTTCAATTGCCCAAGCTATGGTCGGCCTAAAGGAGGGTCATCATCGCACGAGACTATCGGCTGAGGTCCGCCAGGACATGCGCATTTGGTTAGCATTTCTGGCGGATTTTAATGGTCGAGTCGTCTGGAACAAACCGGCCGTGTCCTCTGAAGAGCTGGGGCTATGGACAGATTCGGCAGGTAGCATAGGTTTTGGTGCCATCTTCGGCACAAAATGGTCGGCACAAAGATGGCCGGCATGGTGGCATGACAATGGACTGACAAGTAATATTGCTTTCCTGGAACTTTTCCCCATTTTGGTGGCCCTGAGAACCTGGCCCGAAGGGTTCAAAGATCACTCTGTGGTATTTTGGTCTGACAATATGACCGTGGTCGAGTGCATCAATAGCCAGGCAGCATGATGTAAACTGATTTTAAGACTGCTCAAAGAAATTGTTTTACTGTGTATGCAACTGAATGTGCTATTCAGAGCAAAACATGTCCCGGGGGTAATGAATCAGGCGGCTGATGCACTGTCTCGTTTTCATATGCAGGCTTTCTCGGGTTTCCTTCCCACAGCGGACCCAGAGCCGGCACCCTTTCCCGAAGCTCTCTGGTCTCTCGGTGCCCCGAACTTCGTCACCTCGTGGGAGAGAGCCTAGCACCAAGGACAAGGAAGGCATATGAAGGGGCGTTTCGGTCCTATTTAGCCTTTTTGGGGACTGATGGAGAGGGGCTTTGGGGCCACGAGGAATGGGTAGTGAATTTCCTGATGTCCTTACGTAGGGCTGGGAAATCGGTGGCTACGGCCCAGAGGCATCGTGCTGCCATTTCCTTTGTTGCCAGGGCTCATGGTATCCAGGACCCGACAGCGTCTTTCGTTGTACAGAAAGCGCTGCGTGGGTGGCAACGCCTTGAGGGTCGCAGAGTAGATGAGAGGCGCCCGATAGGTTTGGATAGGTTGGCCCAGTTGTTGGCCACACTCCCTGCCACATGTTCATCTCAGTTTGAGACGGTGTTGTTCCGAGCCTCTTTTACGCTGGCATTTCATGGAGCGATGCGGGTAAGCGAACTGGTGGCAAGGAACAAACGGGATGTGACAGGGGGTTTGTGCCAGGAACACGTTCAGATCAGAGGAGAGACAATGACTGTCTCCTTTGTCAGGTCCAAGACCGATCAAGATGGGATGGGTGACTGCATAATCATACGCAGGATTCCCGGGTCCTCCATGTGTCCGGTAAAGTGTTTAGAAGACTACCTAGCACGAAGGGTGGCATCATGGGGGGGACCTTGTTGAGACACGCGGACGCCACCCCACTGACGAAATTTCAGTTTCAGCGGGTGCTTGCGATGTCAATTGCCGCTGCGGGCTTGAACCCGGGCGAGTTTGGGACCCATTCCTTTCGGATAGGGGCTGCTACGGAAGCTACAGCTAGGGGTCTTAATGTTGAACAAGTGAAACGAGTGGGGCGTTGGTCCTCCAAGTGTTATAAGAGGTATGTGCGGTTGCACATGTTGTGAAGCTGTAATGATGTACTCACGCTTCTTGTCTTTGTTTGGTTTTCAGTTGCGCAAGCCTACGAGGCGGGGCGGACTATGCAGTCGACCCAACACCGGGCCAGCGGTCAGACATCACCGGCTGTGAAGAAGGAGGTGTGGGTCGTGGGCCACTCATACGTGAGGCGTGCCGCGGACGTATTCAAAGCAGGTGACATGATTCACGTAGCTGGGGAATACGGGTACAGTGTGTCCTTCTACGGAAGAGGCGGTCTCTGTATTGACCAGTTTCAAGCATTTTTCGAGGGTTTGTTAGGGCGGACGAGGTCACCGCCGTCTATAGTCATAGTGCATCTAGGGGGCAATGATTTGGTCACCACCGGTAGACGACTTCTCCTGGAGGCAATGCTTTCCACTGTAAGTTGGTTGGCGAGGAGAGTTCCGGGGTGCACAATTGCGTGGTCCCATATGATCCCACGAAAGGTGTGGCGAGGGGCTATTTCTGTTCCTGCTTTGAATCACTCTGTGAGAAAGCTTAATAACAAAGTGAGTAGGTTGTTCCGTTCCAGGACATTGCATTCTATTTCGCATGGCTGTATTAATGATGACAGTATGTATTTGGGGGATGGTGTGCATTTGTCTCGGGTGGGGAATGAGTTACTCATAGGAGACTTCTTAGCATGGTTAAAAACGTTAAAACATGACCTTTAGGTAGGAGCTTTGTGGGGGGTCCGGATAGCCGGTCAACTATCCGGCCTGTGGCGGTAAGGTCATGATCGGTGAGCACTAATTGGAAGATCCCTATGAGTGGGCGTCACCCAACACGGATGGGAGCGCTCGGGAGAGGTGGCCATTGGCCCCTCAACGGGGAGGCGGTCCCTTCTAAGGATGGGTCGCCGAAAGAAAAGGAAAGGCGGTCAAGGCCCCTTCCTGTGTAGGAGGGGTTACAGCCCCCTCCTGGGGAATTTCCCGGGGCCAGTGACGTCTGCGACGGCAGATGTGGTAAGTTGTGCGGGGTTTGGGGGGGGGTCTACGCTACCTTCTAGATACCTCACACGAGTCCTCGAACGACCTTTAAGTGGCGTCGAGTTTTATTGGTGCCCCCGTCAAGTCAAAGGGAAATTGGTAGTTGCACTTGAGGTACGCCTCAGTGCTGTCGCCCCTCACAAGTGGGGGGGGTATTTCTGGTTAGGGATCTTGACACCGGTTACGACCTTGCCGTTGGCCCTTAAACGTTAGGATGTACAATTTCATAATTTCAAGTAAATGTTTGTAGGATGTTAGTTCGGCTAGGAGAACCTCTGTATTAGAGAATCTGTTAAGGTTAGCCAAACTTCGCAATGTGGTAATGAAATTGTACATAATATGAAACTGTTGATTTAATGTTTTAATTTTGTTTTAATAAATACGGCCGGGAGGGTCACTCCCTCCCTCTTCCAAAAACTTCAAGAACTGTTTCCTGTTTCCCTCCTTTGGGGATTGTGTTGAGAGGGGGTGGCGGGTATCTCAGCCATATGGAAAGGGGCGACCACTCGGTCCCCCCGCACGTATGGCAGAGTACCACGATCCCCCCGGGAAGCCATCTTGGGCGGGAAGCGTGTCTCGGCTGGTATGCCCGAAGCGGCGTAGCCGGGGCGCGCTTTTTCCCGCCCTAGAGTGGGCTGGCCTAGACACTGACGCGGCTGGCCACGCCCTCGGGGCAGGCAGGGGCGGGTTTACGCCCGCCCTGAAGACGGATAAAAGGGGACGCAAGACCAGAAGGCATCCTCTTGTTCCTGTGCTCTGAAGCTGCACCTCCTCGCTGCACGTGAGCTCGAGACGGAACGAAGAGCCAATTTTGACCCACCCACCAGCCCCTGAAGACAGCCAGTTGTTTTGAATAAAAGTTGATGGATAACTCTAATTTCGTTTACAGGTTGTGGTATTATCGTGTTGATTTTGAGTGTGTAATAAAGAATGGTCTATGTCATTTATGTTTTATGATTAAAGAAATTCGGCTTTAGTGTTCATTTATAAGCATGCTTTTAATACGGTCGTAGTAGCCAATGTATTTTTAGTTTAATAGGTTAGTTAGCATTGTCGTATTTATTTTGGTCGGGCGGTAAGGTCATGATCGGTGAGCACTAATTGGAAGATCCCTATGAGTGGGCGTCACCCAACACGGATGGGAGCGCTCGGGAGAGGTGGCCATTGGCCCCTCAACGGGGAGGCGGTCCCTTCTAAGGATGGGTCGCCGAAAGAAAAGGAAAGGCGGTCAAGGCCCCTTCCTGTGTAGGAGGGGTTACAGCCCCCTCCTGGGGAATTTCCCGGGGCCAGTGACGTCTGCGACGGCAGATGTGGTAAGTTGTGCGGGGTTTGGGGGGGGGTCTACGCTACCTTCTAGATACCTCACACGAGTCCTCGAACGACCTTTAAGTGGCGTCGAGTTTTATTGGTGCCCCCGTCAAGTCAAAGGGAAATTGGTAGTTGCACTTGAGGTACGCCTCAGTGCTGTCGCCCCTCACAAGTGGGGGGGGTATTTCTGGTTAGGGATCTTGACACCGGTTACGACCTTGCCGTTGGCCCTTAAACGTTAGGATGTACAATTTCATAATTTCAAGTAAATGTTTGTAGGATGTTAGTTCGGCTAGGAGAACCTCTGTATTAGAAAATCTGTTAAGGTTAGCCAAACATCGCAATGTGGTAATGAAATTGTACATAATATGAAACTGTTGATTTAATGTTTTAATTTTGTTTTAATAAATACGGCCGGGAGGGTCACTCCCTCCCTCTTCCAAAAACTTCAAGAACTGTTTCCTGTTTCCCTCCTTTGGGGATTGTGTTGAGAGGGGGTGGCGGGTATCTCAGCCATACAAGAAATAATTGTTGTTCAAACATAAATCCAACATTCTTAGAAGCATGCTACTATGTTGACTGAAAGCAATATCACGTTTGTCCAAGAAATGCTTAACAGCGTTTAGTCCATCATGATGTGCTATACTAGTATATAGAGAATCTATATCTAGAGCTATCAAAATTAGTTCATTATCCCACACAATGTCATTAATTTTAGACAAAAAATGTCCAGTATCTTTGATGAAAGAAGGTAATGACTCCACAAATTCATGTAGGAAATGATCAACGTATCGTGAGACAGACTCTAACAAGCTGCCCTGGGCCGAGATGATGGGCCGGCCAGGGACTGGGATGGTCTGCTTGTGAATCTTCGGTATCAGATAGAAAAAAGGGGTCACTGGAAAATCATTTTTCAGGAAAGCATGTTCTTGCTTGCTTAACAAACCTTCAGGCCTCCATTGACTGAGTTCTTTATGCACTTTATCCTTGAGACGCAGGATGTCAATGAAGCTGCCTTTCCTGTAACAAGTTTGATTACTCAAATGTTTTTCAGCCTCAGCCATATACTGAGTACGAGGCCAGATAACGGTGTTGCCTCCTTTGTCCGCTTTATTTATAATGAGATTAGAGTCACTTCTCAATTTCTTCATGAGTTTGTTGTATTGTTTCTCTACGTATTTTATACGTTTACTCTTTCTGGACACGGTGTGTTGTAGTTTCTTCAACTCTTCCACAACTATATCCCCAAAGGCATCTATATTATCCTTAGGCATTATTGGCTAAAATGTGGAAGGAGGTTTAAATTTTGTGGCACAAGGAAGATTAGTCATAATGCCTGCATTTCTAAGATTGTGTTGAGTTGCCCCAGCAGCAAAATCCTCTTCCTGTGCTAACTCATGTGCAACTTTCAAAGCTTTCGTGTCAGAAATGGAGAACACTCGGGAAGGGTGAGATTTTTCCACAATGTCAGAAGCCTTCAATTGCGCATTTGACAACTTGAAGTGCTTTTTTAATTTCAGCTTTCTTATGAATTTGAACACATCAACCCGGGTTTGCACATAATGGAACGAGTTTTTGGGGCAATATGACAAACCCAAAGATAAAAGTTGCAATTCGGCTTTATCCAGCACTACATCGGATAAATTAATGACAGTATTAACCTCTGTATTAAACTCCATTTGTCCCACACTATTGGTACTAGAACCTACATCAACACTGTCTTCAGGTGTGGAAATAGTGTGCTGACCGGAGGTAGATAATGGTCCCCCATCCAGGTTTACCATTTCTTTCCTTTTCCTCTCCCTCTCTTTGCTGTTCCTTTGCCGCCTGCATTTCCTCCTTGCGCTGCGTTTTTTGTTTGCTGCTGTTCGTTTAACTTCCGCTGCTGCTGGGTTTGAGGCCGCAATGTTTTGAATCTGTCCTCGACCATAAAACCCAATTCCTCTGAAGGAGTATATTTAGTGGGCACTGAACATTGATTGGAGCTCCCCGCCACAGTGTCCTCTGAATCACTTCCACTGGTCACAGAGCTCATTTCAGGTTCGGACAGGTCCACACTATGATTATTCATAGAGGTTTGTGTGTTAGCCTTGGGTGCCATAGCTTGCCGTTTTACGTTGTCAAACTTGCGCGCAAACGTAAAAATTCTGCCAGTCTCATAATCATGTTTGTCGCGCGCAAATTTATATCGTTTCCTCGTGCTGATGGTTTCCTGGTGCTTTGCAAGTCTGACATCAATTTCATCTCTTGTCTTTTTTTTATAAATTCTTGATCTTTCTCGATTTCCAGTTGTTTATTCAGTTTCTCAATGTCCTTTAAAATCTCATTGCGGTCAATTTCAGCATATTTGATCAGTAAACTGACCATATTCATTGAAGCGTCTAGATTCCCAGTTGCCCATTCCTTTAACATGAGACGGTTGGGGTTCTCAAATGATGGAGCAATTAGAATCCTCAACCCTCTGGGAACGCGGCCCACTTCCTGATACTTTTCTAAAGATCGTTTTTCCCACCATTTAGTGGTCTCCGTTCTGAGCAGTTTTTCTAATTTTTTCATTTTGGACTTCAAATCCGTGACATCATTCCCAGGTTTTATTAAGTCTTTTTTGTTTGCGGGTGTCGGTAGGTTTACAAACATAGCATCCGCTAATGCCTCCCGGTTCCGTAAGGCTTCTGCTGGCGTTGACATTATGCGAGAGTACAAACAAACTGCCTTGATTTCCGGCTAACAATACTTTCAGAGCCGGGAAATCGTTATGCTCGCGCGTCTCCTTTCTCCCGTGCAATTGGCTACTTTGCTATCGAATCAGCAAAAAACCCAGTTCGTCCGCTTACCACAGAGTTCCTCCGGCGGTGTCTCCTCGGTGTCTTCCGACCCCTCGGGAGACTCACGAACGGTGGCTCCAGGTGCTACGGCAAGCTGGGCTACAGAACGCCTGACGGGGGGCTGTTGGCTCAAAATACTCCTTCCGGGTCAATTGAGAGGGTGCTTCCGCTTGTAGACCGCATAGCCACAACAGCCCAAATTGAAAGGAGGGTCCGTAAAGAATATATATATTACCTACTGGCGGTCGCCAGAAGGTATATATAGTTAGGATTTTTTTCCTATGGGATTTTTGAAAATTCTATGTCAAATAACTTTGGCGTTTGTGGACGGAATTGGCTGAAACTTTTAGGAAAATGGCACATTTTGTTTCTGAGCAGCCCCTGAAAATTTGGGGGGGTTTCGTCATGGGGGGGCCGAGAAAAAAGGGGGGTCCCAAAACGCATTTTTCCCATTCATTTTTCCATAGGGCGGTTGTAATCACTTTTAGCTCGAACGGCTGAATGGATTTACACAAAACTTGGCAAAATTGTAGATATGGTTTGCCCGACGTGCCTTTGCTTTGTCTCAATATATGTGCTCCAGTGGATTTTGAGAAATTAACGTTTTAAAAAACAGATATATCTGTAACAGCGCTCCGGTTAGCGCTCCGGTTCGCGTACTTGACGCGTAACGGAACTTCGCGAAGCGAAGCTGATTGGCTCTCCGGTGTCTGTCAACATTCTAAACAGTCCGGATCGGCCGCCATCTTGTCTCTCGGTAGGATCGAGAGAAAAGAGGTAGAGAAAAATGAAGGGGGAAATTAATGAAAGGGGGCGAGGTAGACCCCTCCTGATCCCCTAGGAATGATGTGGGGGCTAATAAAGGGTCCCGTGGGGTAAAAAATAAAAAAATAAAAATTCGATTTTTCGCGGTAGAAGCGCTTCCTGGTACGCGAACCGGGTCGCTCACCGGTAGCGTAACATGAGTTCGCCATTTTGTGTTTCGGACAAATTTAATCACAAGATGGAGGAATGACAATGTGGGAAATGGGTATAAGGGGGCACGGGAGACGTATCCTGACCCCCTAGGTTTTCTGAGGGTGGCTGAGGAGGCTCATATATGTCGAAATTAAGACCTACCCCAGTCAAAGTGCCCAAATCATTTCCTCCACAGTGCACTATTATGAGGTCATGGTTTGGCAAATGTAAACAGGTTTTCACCAATGGTATCAATTGGTGACATCTCAATCCTCTTTGGCCAATCCATTTGATTTCCACATTTTGTAAATTGAGGTTGTGTAAATTTCTGTCATCAGCATACCTGTGAGCCCAGTGGATGTAACTATGTCCAAGAATCCAGACAGAAAACATGGTGAGAGGAGGTTCTGCTGCAGTCAGATGAAGTGTGGGAATGAAATGGCAGTTGAAACAGTAGAAGTTTGTAAAGAAAAAACACTGTGGAGTTTCAGTGCTAATGATTCAGTAGCAGTGATTGGTGAGTTTCCATTGCTGAAAACAGAAAGTTAGGGTGCATGGTTTTAAGAAACATTGCAGTGGATTAGCTGGTGTACTGAGAGTTCAGAGTTCATTTGAAACATTGTTGTGTGAACTTGTAAACATGAGAGGTCTGGCAGGAGGTAGTTGCTATGGAAAAAGGACAGAAAGGGCAGAGGGGGGAAGGGTGTTGATTTGAAAAAAGTGAGGGAAGAGTTTTGATTGGGTCACATGAGAGATATGTGTGATGAATTTCAGCATGTCTGTGCCTTTGTTGGTTGCAGCCTCTGGAGTGCATACCTTTTGCTCTGCTAAAGAAAAATTGGTGTGTTTCTGAGACTGTTTTGAAATTCAAAAAGCATTTGCTAAGGTGAGAAAATATTCATTTAATTTAGATAGAGACTAGTATAGTTTATGGAGAAAATAAGGAAGCCAGCTGTGCATTTAAAATGTTGCTTTGTGTCAAGTGTTTTACAAAAAGATTTTGCTTATTTGACAAATTATAATTATAGATAATGTGAAGTATTAGTACTGACAGGGTGTGCTTGTACATAGGAGCTGTGCTGTGTTTTCAATTTATGACCAGAAAGTCGTTTTTTTAAAAAAAAGAAATGCTTTTCACATTTATGAGTAGGACAACATGGGGTCTGCTTTTTTAAATAAATATTTCACTTCCCACCATGAATATGGGAGAATAATTTGCTTGTTTGTTGGTTTAAAAACTCGTTTCTAGAAGTCATTTAGGTTTCACAGTATGTTGTGCAAGAGTTACATAGTCAACATGGGGGCATATTTACAAGGCTTATGAGCCACATTCACGTAATTTTCCCCATTTTAAAAGTGACTTTAAATGTGATGCAAGATCTTTGTAAATACACCCTCATGAGTGCTTTGCAAATTTAAGTCATTTTCCCCTTGTGCATGTGCCTTGTAAATACGCCCCTATGTGTGCTAGACAATTTTAAGTTACTTCTCCCATGAATCTGGGAGATTAATTTGCTTACATGATGTGTTTAAAAATTGTGCTAAGGTGAGAAAATGTTTCTTTAATTTAGAAAGAGATTAGTATGCTTTTTGGAGAAAATAATGAAGCCAACTAGGGTGTGCTTGTACATAGGAGCTGTGCTGTTTTTTCAAATTATGACCAGGAAAAGTTTTTTTTTTAAAAAGAAATACTTTTCATATTTATGAGTAGGACAACATGGGGTTTGCTTTTTTAAATGAATATTTCACTTCCCACCATGAATATGGGAGAATAATTTGCTTGTTTGTCGGTTTAAAAACTCGTTTCTTGAAGTTATTTAGGTTTCACAATATGTACTGCTAGAGTTTCATAGTCACTATGATAATAATGATATACATTTAGGACTGTTTAGGGGGCATGGGTATGCTGAGGCTTCTGTAATTGTCAAAGGAGAAGAATTATGTACATTGCACTGCTGCATACAGTCCTCACCTTCTGCGTACTCTTGGATATGCTAGACTATATCTGCTCAATGAGATACCTAAGCTGAGGAAACGCAGGTGATGTGATTGTGAAATGAGCAAAAATATTTGCACGTTTTTCAATTACATCACCTGTGTTTCCTAACATTACTAATCACATTGTGCAGATGAGGTTTAGGCCTGTCCAGGGAGACAGAGGAGGTCTGGCCTTTGTTGAAGTGTGCAGTGGACATGACTCACTTCATCTGTTGGCCTGCACATGTACTATGTCCTCTGTACTCTTCAACAAGCCAAAATTGCATCTGCAACCCTGAGTAGGCCTCACCTCAAACAAACTTTTGTGACTGCAAGACCTGCCTTTTTGCTCCTAGATATTTTTTGGTTTTACCATGGCTGCCAGACAATCCAGCATATGCTGGAGCAAGGGCCTTGTAAATACGCCCTCATGTGTGCTTGGTAATTTTTAGTCACTTCCCACTGGTGCAAGGGTCTTGTAAATACACCCTTATGTGTGCTTGGCCATTTCAACTCACTTCCTCCTGGTGCAAGGGCCTTGTAAATACGCCCTCATGTGTTCTTGGCAATTTTAAGTCACTTCCCCCTGGTGCATGGGTGTGGTAAATACGCCCTCATGTGTGCTTGGCAATTTTAAGTCACTTCCTGCTGGTGCAAGGGCCTTGTAAATACGCCCTCATGTGTGCTTGGCAATTTTAAGTCACTTCCTGCTGGTGCAAGGGCCTTGTAAATACGCCCTCATGTGTGCTTGGTGATTTTAACTAACTTCCCCCTGGTGCATGGGTGTGGTAAATATGCCCTCATGTCTGCTTGGTAATTTTAAGTCACTTCCCCCTGGGGCAAGGGTCTTGTAAATACACCCTCATGTGTGCTTGGCCATTTCAAGTCACTTCCTCCTGGTGCAATGGCCTTGTAAATACCCTCTCATGTGTGCTTGGCAATTTTAACTCACTTCCCTCTGGTGCATGGGTGTGGTAAATACGCCCTCATGTCTGCTTGGCAATTTTAAGTCACTTTCCCCTGGTGCAAGGGCCTTGTAAATACGACCCTATGTGTTCTTGGAATTTTAACTCACTTGCCCCATGGTGCAAGTGCCTTGTAAATACGTCCCCTTTGTCTATGTTGTTAAATTACTGTAGATAGAATTGACAACTAGTGTGTTAATGGTTTGCCTTCTGTTATTGGTTTACTGTTTGGTAATAGTGGTTAATATCAATTTTTTACACATTTTTCCACAGATTTAACTGAAGATCTTTAGAAAACTCAAGGCAGAGAAAACAAAAAGAAGCAAAGCGACTTACACTCCACCTTGGTAAAGATTTGCAGCAGTCCTCTACTATTAAATCGTATCAAGTCGCCAAAAAAGCTCCGGGTAAGAAAATAAAATCATTTTTAAAAAGGATTAGCAGACAAAAATATACCAGTATTGAACATGTTTTAGTGCATAAGAAGAGAGACAATTTAAAGGAAAAAGAAAGGCCTGTCAAATAAGTTTCTGCTAGAGCAGGAGATGAGTCTGTGCATGGCAGTAGAAGGGAAAATCAATTCAGGAACATTCGTAGGCGAATGTTCCGCAACAGGATAATTGTCAATTTGTTAAAATTTTTTAAGAAAGGCCAACAGAAAGTGACATTTTATAAGAACAAGAAAAATGTAGAGAAAATTATTGATCAGGCTTTTGAAATTAAGCGAAAGTTATTTATTTTGGTAATCAATAGAATTAGGACACTAAACAAGGTAATTTCTGATTTCAAATCAAATAGTAGATGGAAGAGAGTAGTTAATCGTAGTAATTTTTGTGAAGTTTTCTCAGGAGAATGGATGCATAGTTCAAGTTGTGAGGCATTTTTCAATGAGGAGAGTTACTTTCAGGACAATGATTTGGTGCATGCAGTTGACACCAGTGGTCGAGCATATGAGGTAAAAGATGGTTGTCCGGTTGAAAAAGAAAAACTTGTGTTTGCAGATGCAGAAGAGGTGTTAGGTGATGAGGTTTTAGGAAGACGTCCTAAGGGACCAGTCTACACCTGGAAATGTAGTAGTATTTGTAGTGTGCAATAGGATTCCATCAATTTGCTTTGTGATTTTGTTTGTACATTTAATAAGAAAAGTTTAAAACAGAAAATGAAGTTGTTGCAAGAATTAGATCCTTGCAGAGTGAGAAAAGTAACAGGTTTGCATGGGCATTCACTGGCTTGTCTTTACAGAAGAGTATGCCAGAGTGTTTTTCATCATTTCAGGATGCTTGCAGTGCATCATAATAAAGTGAGGAAATTAGTGAGAATGTTGTATTATGCTAAAAGTCCAGCAATTATGCTTAAACAATTGAGCAGTGCTCTTTTGCATGGTTCAGAACTACATGTGAAGAATATTTGTGAAGAAATTGAGTGCTGTTACTTTGCTAGTAAAGAGAACAATGTTGAAATTGACCCAGTAGAAGAAGGTAATGTGGAAGAGAGTGTACAGATTTCTAATGTAGATAAGTTTCACAAGGACATTTCCATCTTTCAGGTGAAATCAAGTGAGAGGCCTAATTTCACTTGTGTGTGTTGTCGACGGACTCATTATAAGAATCAGACTAAGTTAGTGGATTAATATGCAAAAAGTGAAATGGAAAACAATAGTGAATGGAAGCATTTTGCCACATACTTGATGGTAGAAAATTGTTTTGATTTGGGATCGGACCAACGTATGTGTACTTATTGTTTTAACAAATTAAACCAAAACAGGATGCCTGCTAGAGCGGTTTATAATAATCTGGAATTGGTTGACATTCCTTCTGAACTGAAGGATTTAAATACTTATGAATCTATTTTGATTCAAAGTGTGCATCCTTGTCAGGCTATTGTACGAATGGAGCCAAAGACAGGGAAATTGCCTCCATCAGATTTACAGAGAGGATTAAAGGGAAGAGTTGTTTATTTGCCTTTAGATTTGAAGAAAAACATTAATACAATTGGAGTAGAGAAAGTGGAAGAGGAACCTCTGGTTATCCTAGTTAATGGGGTTCCGACAAAGAGTAAGAAAATCTGGCAAGATTTAGTGGATGTTAGGAAAGTCAAAAAGGCAACATTGTATTTGATAAAAAACAATGAGTATTACAAGAATGTATGTGTTGCAGAAGAGGAAGTAAGTGAAGAATAAGACAGTGAATTGTGTGTTGGACAAATTGAGAAAGTAGAAGCCTCTAAAAATGAAGAAATATATGAACATTATAGTGTTCATCCTTTGCATTCCAAGGAAGTCATGGGGAATGCTATTGAGTTGTTTCAAATGAAACAAGCCAAAGGGAGTCCCATTAGTGTTTGGGAGGAAAGTTTGGAAGCTCGGTGTTTCCCACAGTTATTTCCCACAGGTCGAGGAGGACGATATGATGAGCGACCTGATCAAATTCCTGCTTCTGAATACCGGACTTTACGATTGTATGCAGAAGTTCCTAGGTTTCGTCAATTCATTCCCTATTTGTTTCATCAATTGTTTGAAAGTGATCTGTCTGGACTGTCTTATGCAGTGAACCACATCCTGAAAAGTGGTGTACAACTGCGAAATATCTCAGCAAGGGACTTTATGGATAAAGTCAATGTGCAAGACAGTATTTTGGATTCTCACCTGATTAACCTGATGGCATGTCAGCGTGGTACTAATGAGTATTGGTACCGTCGTCATGGTGACTTAAAATGTATGCTGAGGAACTTAGGAACTCCCACATGGTTCCTCACTCTCAGGTGTGCTGAGTATGGCTGGGAAGACTTACTTGAATTTCTACGAGAGGCAAATGGAAACATTGAAAATATTGAATTCAAGACACCCGGAGAACTGTGCTCTTTGGATCCAGTGAATGTATGCAGGTACTTCAATCATAGATTTAAAGCTATGATGTCTTTCATCACGAACAAGAAAAATCCACCTCTTGGAGAGGTGTTGGATTTCTTCTGGAGAAAGGAGTATCAAGCACGAGGTGCTCCTCATATACATATGCTGCTATGGATCAAAGATGCACCCAAATTTGGAACAGATCCGGATGACTTAGTGATGAATTTCATAGAACAGTATTCTACATGTGCTGTTCCAAAGACAAAGGAAGACAAAAGTCTAAGAGAACAAGTTTTACGGTTTCAAAGCCATCGTTGTGGAAAGTACTGTCGTCGTAAATTCAGAAACAAGAACAAGTACTATACAAAATGTCGTTTTGGATTTCCACGATTGGTGATATCTAAAGGAAGAGTGAACAATTTGCTGTCTTCGCTGCGACATAATGTGATGAGGAAATCACCCAAAAATACATACAATTTGAAGAGAAACGAAGAGTCCAAGAACATCAATGACTACAACCCAGTGATTTTGTCCATGTGGAATGCTAACATGGATATACAGTTTGTGGCTGACAACTGTATGGCTGTGGCTCGGTATGTGACATCTCACATCACAAAAAAAGAAAAGACAGAACTCAAGGATATTTGGGAGGACATTTCTCATGAAAAGAGCCTCAGTAAGAAGTTGTACAGTTTCAGTCTGAAGATGTTGTCGCATCGAGAAATCGGAGCTTACGAATGTTCTGACCGGTTATCTTCAGCAAGTCTCTATGTCAAATCTAGGAGTATCATTTGGGCAAGTCTTGGTCTTGCTGCAACGCGTAATCGAGTTCTCAAACCTGTACGGGAAATTGAGTATTTGACGGAGAAGGAGCCAAGCAGTACAGATATTTTGAAGACCAACATGTTGGATACATATTATCCAAATAGAAGCAGTCACCTGGAGAATGTTTGTTTGTATGAGGTTCTAAAAAATTACATATTCAAGAGGAACATCACAAAAGATATTGATAAAGGAGTCTATGCTGTAATTGGAAGTGAGGGATGTCTGGTCAAGCAAAAAAAATGTCTATTGGTAAATCATCGAAAATTGGATTGCGAATCTCCAGAAAGAAAAGAGTTTTTCTATTTAGCTCTTTTGCAACTTTTCAAGCCTTGGCGTGCAGAATAGGAACTGCTTGGAGATTTCCTCTGTTATGAAGACTCTTTCAATGCAGCCAAGGAGCCCATAGAATGTCCTGTTTTTACAAAATATCTAGAAATGTTGAATGCAGAAATCGAGCAGGAAGCAACAATTGCAGCCGAGATTGCTAGAGACAGTTCTCAGGACAGTCAGAGTTCTGTTTCATTGAGTCAGGATCCACTAGGAGGACCAGTTATCAAAAATGAAGCTGCCACTGCCATGATTGAAGTGGAAAGAGCCATGGCACATGCTCAGGAGGATGTTGTTAACTTAGAAGATTTGGAAAGACAACTCAACGTTGAGCAGAGGAAAATATATGACGAAGTTACCAGCCAAATTGGTCATGGATTAAGTTATGAGAAGAAAGAGTGCTCATGTATGTCGTTGAAGCCTGTCCAACTGTACATGAGTGGAGAAGACGGAACTGGAAAAAGTTTCCTCATTAAAGCAATTTCATGTTATCTGCAGAAAAGAACTGAGTCATCACTGTCTTGTGTTGTCACCGCTCCAACTGGACTGGCAGCACATAATATTAAAGGTATTACTTTGCATCGGCTACTGATGCTGCCAGTGGAGCATGATAACAAATTACAATACCACAAGTTATCGGGAGATGCTTGTTGTGAAGTATCTAGAGTCCTGAAGAAGATGAAACTTCTTATCATTGACGAAGTAAGCATGGTTTCCAATGTCATGCTTGCCTTTGTGCATTTGAGAATGCAGGAAATTCTTAAAACAGAGTATGATGTGTTATTTGGTGGCAAACACATCATTGTTTTCGGTGATCTTCTGCAGCTGACACCAGTAAAAGGAGAACCAGTGTTTAAACTGCTTACGCATGAAGATACTAGGAAGTGCCTAGGGAGCATTGACAACGTTAACATATGGTTAAACTTCAATTATGCTGAGCTGCGTGAAAATATGCGTCAGGCGAAGGATGAAGATTACAAGAATATTCTACAAGATGTTAGAATCGGGAAAGTGACTGAGCGTGGTAAAGAAGCTTTACATGCACGATTACTGTCAAATTTGTATCCAGAAGAAGACGTTCTGCCAGAGAATATTTTTCTGAAAATTACTGAGAAGAAATCGGGAATATGTTTGATGCCAACTCTTGCAGAATGTTCCATCTTCAACAACAAAATGTTGAATTTAGAAAACCAAGAGATTGTGAAACTGGAAGCTATTGACAGAATAGAGCATATGGGTGCAACAATTGTTTTGTCTGAGAATTTGAAATCTAAATTGGATTCATTAGAGAAGACTATATCTAAAACTGCTGGTTTTGAAAAGACTCTGAATGTGTGCTTAAATTGCTGTATCATTTTGAGAAGGAATTTACATGTTGAAAGAGGTCTGGTAAATGGATCAATGGGTAATGTTGTTGATTTTGAGAATTACAGAAATAGAGATGGAATTAAATTTTTAAAAATTAAATTTGATGGCATTGAGGAAGTACAGCTAATTGGTCGTTGCACAGCTAGGTTTTTGCTTGTAAAAGACTTATATGTTCGCCGTAAGCAATTTCCTGTTTGTTTGGCATATGTGGTGACAATCCATAAATCACAAGGTTTAAGTGTAGACAGTGCTTTGGTGAATATTGGCAGTTCTGTGTTCAAGGAGGGTATGGCTTATGTAGCATTGTCACGAGTCAGAACTTTATCGGGATTGTACTTGATTGAGTGTGATGTCACAAACATTTGTGCGGATCTAGATTGTGTTATGGAATACAATAGGTTAAGAAGAGAGTATGCGCCACATTTGCCTCAATATCCTTTGTTTGAGAAACGTGTGGTAGGCCGGAAACGAAGAAATATCAGTAATAGTAGGGAGGTTGTAGCAAAAAGACCAAAAGTCGATGAACCCAAAATTGTAAGCAGAAAGAAAATGAATTCTCTTGAAGATGTTGTTGGCTTTCAATTTGAAAATAGTTCTGGTGTCAACTGCTATGCTAATGTAGTGGTTAATGTTGTCTTTTCTCTAGAAACTTTAAAAGAACAGATTGTGATCAATTCGGATCAAAGTTTTTGCTGTTTGTTGAATTCTGTGTTAGAGAAATGTAGCACTGATAGAACAAGAGTAGAAAGTGTGTCTGAAATTCGAAATCTGTTAGACAAATGTTCAGGTCAAACACAATTCTCTCAAAATATTCAGCAAGATTGTCAGGAGTTTTTAATGTATATGCTTAATGTATTGCAAGATGAAGGTGTAGATGTAGATCATCTGTTTGGCCTTTGATGTACAGTTAGTGTGTTAATTTATTACACCAAACTACCAATAAGCCCCTTACAAAACTAAATGATCACATGCTTACTCTGTACTTTATAGTAGGAGCGTTGAGTTTTGTTCTTTATGTCGATTTGGAAGACTCAGGGTATTCATCAGGTTGGTTCTAAGGCGTCTTTCCACTCCTCGCCTTTGCTTTATTGGTAGTTTGGTGTAATAAATTAACACACTAACTGTACATCAAACATGATTGTGTGTACACAGGTTACTCAAAGAAACAAAACAGAATTATAATAGTGGATAAGATTTATCTATCCCCAGGATTAAGACTGGCACCGCAAATTGAATACTGCGAATTTTGTAAGGAATCTTCCATTTACATTTCAGACACCATTAGACTAAAAACTTTCTGTAAATGAAATCCCTCAATGAATGTATACTAATTGATTGTTCCATATACTTTTTAGATTGAAGAGTTTTACTGTAGTCCTGAGGAAGGTGTACCATCGATCTTAAACACCGAAACGCGTCGACAATATTGGCTACTTTTAACTACTGTTTACATGTAAATGTGTTGAACTTTAATGTAATGTGATTGTGTTTTTATATGCAAAACTCTTGCCTATATCATGCTGCTTTTGATTAAGTTTTTAATAAATATGATTTTAATGACGATTATGTCTTTTTGAAATAATTGTGGGATATGTTAGTATATATACTATTGAGGTCAGAAAAGCTTTGGTGTCTTACTCCATAAAGTATATCGCGTTTTGATTTAGGAACCACAGAAAGGAACCAATTCCCCCTTTTTTTTGTTGCTATATTTCCCAGTCCTTTCTGGGTTTGTTTGGGAAAACTCTCTTTTTTGTCTAATCTACCGTCCGGTACTCCAGAGGTGTTGTGCGGCAAGTTGTGGGTGGGGGACGCCGTGTTGGTGGCTCCCTCCTGTGTTGCCGCCCGGCCGTACCGGACTCCATCGCTCGGTGGCGGAGAGTGATCCTAGCGGAGTGGTGTCGCAGGCGGGTCCCCCTCTTTTGGTGGTCATCATTTTAGCGCCGTGGGTGCGGTTTGAGCACTTGAGGGGGATCCCGCCGGGGCCCTACTGGTGAGCCCACCCCTGGAGATGATTCCGAAGAGACGGCGCAATTGTCGCAAAATGGCGACTGGTGCCATGTCCTGTGTAACGTCCCGGGATGCCGATTCCTTGCCCTTGTGCTCCGCTTGGGCCTGCACTGGTGAGCTCGAACCCATGATTGGCAACGCCCTGCAAGCGTTGAAGAATTGAAATGATGCACAAATTAAGACAGTTTAGTCACTAACCCATGCACTCAGTGAGACACATTTAATCACTCTCTCATACAGTCAGTCATGCACCTACTAAATCCTTCATCCAGACACTTATACATCCACTCATTCTTCAATATGTAAGACATATTTTAACTTTACAGAAACATACAGTCACTGGATGATGTCATCAGTGATGTCATCAGTGATGTCACTGACCATGTCATGAATGATGTAATATGTGACATCATCAGCAGTGGATTGCGGGTGCGCGATATATAGTTAGTGCAACTAACTATATATGTGAATTTCAATGGTTTTGTGCGAGTAAAATAAGGTTTTGTAAATGCTAATCCCTAACTATATATGGTCTATAACCTATGGTTTTTTCAGTGAATTTTTAAGGTTTTGTAAATGCTAATTCCTAACTATATATGGTCTATAACCTATGGTTTTTTCAGTGAATATATATATATATACATATACATACATATATATATATATATATATATAAAATCCAACGAGTTGCCGGCGGCAGCCGTCAGCCAGCATACAGGTACACAGACACCAGTAATGATCACCGCAAGCCAGACTTCGATGTGAAAAGGTTATTTATTCCAACAAATGGAGGTGGTGGTGCCAGTCATCAGACGCGTTTCGGACTTGCGTCCTTGCTCACTGATGATAATATATATATATATATATATATATATATATATTCACTGAAAAAACCATAGGTTTCACACCAGTTATAGTTAGGAATTAGCATTTAAAAAACCTATTAAATTCACTGACAAAACCAGTTATAGTTAGCTGGAAATTTTACTGATATAAAACCAATGAAATTCCACGTTATAGTTAGTTGGACTCACTATAACTTGCGCGTGCAATGCACTGCTGATGACGTCACATATTACATCACTCATGACATGGTCAGTGACATCACTCATGACATCACTGATGACACCATCCAGTGAATATGTGTCTTTCTTAAAAATAAATATTAGTGAGTAATGTTTAAATATTTAAATATATATATTATTGTTTCACTTTGTTTATAAGTGGCTACATGTGTTGGTAAGTAGCTACATGCGTATGTATATGGGTTATTAGATGTTTCTCTTAGTATCAGTATGAGTGTCTATATGGTTTGGTGGGGGTATTACTTAGCACATAGATGCATGAGTGACTGACTCGCTGTTTGTATGTGTTTTGAAGACAGCATATGTGCAGGACTGTATAGATGGATGAGTGTGTATATGTGTATGTTAGTGAGTGAATGACTGTCTCACTAGTGTCTTTATCAGTAACTACATATGTTTTAATCTAGTATATGTGAATATTGATGTATATAAGTGAGTATATGTGAGAGTAAGAGATTGTAAGAGTTCCTGTTTAAATAAGTATGTGTTTCTATAAGTGATTGTTTAAGAGAATAAATATGTGTATTTTTCAATACAAGTAAGGTGGAAGTGTGTGTATAACTCTATATTCAAATAAATGGATGTTCAATAGTTTATTTGCACGTGTGAGTATGTGTGTGAGTAACTTTTGGATGACTGTCGGTGTGTAACAGGATGTATAGGTGTATCACTTCATATGATAAGTGAGTATATGTATGAGTGACTATATAGAACTGTTGGTGAATGACTGGATGTGCATATAGATGGTGGAATTACTGAATTGCTTGTTGTAACTGATATGGGTATCTCCATTTTTTTTTAAATTTCAGTTTCTATTTTTGAATATGTGTTTCAAGGGTTACATTACAGTGAAAGGAGGTCTGTCACTATGTCACAAGGATGGTGTCATCAGTGATGTCATGAGTGATGTCACTGACCATGTCATGAGTGATGTAATATGTGACGTCATCAGCAGTGCATTGCACGCGCAAGTTATAGTGAGTCCAACTAACTATAACGTGGAATTTCATTGGTTTTATATCAGTAAAATTTCCAGCTAACTATAACTGGTTTTGTCAGTGAATTTAATAGGTTTTTTAAATGCTAATTCCTAACTATAACTGGTGTGAAACCTATGGTTTTTTCAGTGAATTTCAAAGGTTTTTTAAATGCTAATTCCTAACTATAACTGGTGTGAAACCTGTGGTTTTTTCAGTGAATTTCAAAGGTTTTTTTAATGCTAACTCCTAACTATATAAGACCTGAAAGCCCACCAGGAATCTCCAGTATGCGCCAGGGGACTGCATTGCAGAGAGGTGTAATGAAGCCACAACCCTTTTTACACCTCTCTGCAACGCAGCCCCCGTGCATGTTTGAAGAGGGGAAACTAATTCCCCTTGCATACTGGGGGCCCCTGGGGGCCTATTAGCCCACCTGGAACCTCCAGTATGCGCCTGGGGCTGCATTGCAGAGGTGTAATGAGACTATGCCCCTTGTTACACCTCTCTGCAACGCAGCCCACTGCCGCGTTTGCAGAGGGGGAACTAATTCCCCTTGCATTCTGGGGGTCCCTGGGGTCAACTAGTCCACCAGGAGCCTCCAGTATGCACGAGGGAGCTGCATTGCAGAGAAGTGTAATGAGGCCACACCCTTGTTACACCTCTCTGCAATGCAGGCCACTGGCGCCTTTGCAGAGGGGGGACTAATTCCCCTTGCATACTGGGGGTCCCTGGATCATATCTGCCCAAACACCGATATTCCGAACGATTGTAAATGACTTTTCTTGAGAAACATTTGGATTTGGATTATCATGTCCTATACTTTGGAATTTTTGAAAGACTGACTTTGAGGATGCTATAAATTACTCAAGTCTGCCCGAATTGTGTGGGTAAAATTGATACCTAGTCACTTTTAATAAGAATATACTTATGTCTCGTCTAACATTTGGAAGAAATATCTAGTTATATGACAACGGGATACCGACATAACTTGAAGGAAATAAGAACGCCCTGAAGAAGTTCTGTTGTACAGAACGAAACGTTTCGGCTGGCTGTGGTACATAAACTTAAGGAAAATAAAAGCATTTGAATATACACCAAGATTCAGCGCTTCAATAAGTACTCTAAGTGATATGATTTGATTGGACTCATTGTGAAAGTGGTGCTGTGCCAAACTTTGGAATATTCTCCACTACTCTCTACTACTTACTCTCTCCCACTCTCTACTACTCACTCTCTACTGCTCTCTACTACTCACTCTACTACTTACTCTCTACTACTCTCTACTACTCAGTCTCTACTACTCACTCTCTACTACTCTCTACTACTCACTCTACTATTCACTCTACTACTCTCTACTACTCACTCTGCTACTCTCTCTACTGCTCTCTACTACTCTCTACTACTCACTCTCTACTCTCTATTACTCACTCTCTACTCTCTACCTCTCTACCTCTCTACCTCTACACCTCTACCTCTCTACCTCTCTCTACACGCACACATATAGACATATATGCATATATATATGTGCATATGCATTTATATATATGTATGTGTATATATAAAAAAAACAACTAAACATTTTTTTTTCTAATCAGCTACTTTTAAAACTGTCATTCTTTTTCCCCATGGTACACTCCCCGGTACGCTTACCGGTGCGCGTACCGGGCGCTCACCCCGCGAAAATCAAAAAAAATGTTTTTTTTTTTTTTGCCCCGTGGGGCCCTTTTATGGCCCCCACATCAAACCTAGGGGGTCAAGGGGGGTCTACTCTGCCCCCTTATGGTCATTTCCCCCTTTGTTTTGGCCACCTCTTGTGTCTCGATCCTACCGAGACACAAGATGGCGGCCGCTCCGGACTGTTTAGAATGTTTACAGACCCCCCAGAGCCAATCAGCTTTCTCCGCGCAAGTCGCGTGACGCGCCCGGTGCGCGTACCGGGCGCTCACCCCGCGAAAATCAAAATTTTTTTTTATTTTTTTTTTGCCCCGTGGGGCCCTTTTATGGCCCCCACATCAAACCTAGGGGGTCAAGGGGGGTCTACTCTGCCCCCTTATGGTCATTTCCCCCTTTGTTTTGGCCACCTCTTGTGTCTCGATCCTACCGAGACACAAGATGGCGGCCGCTCCGGACTGTTTAGAATGTTTACAGACACCCCAGAGCCAATCAGCTTTCTCCGCGCAAGTCGCGTGACGCGCCCGGTGCGCGTACCGGTGCGCTTACCGGAGCGCTGCTATAGATATATATATTTTTTTGAACCTTAATTACTCAAAATCCACTGGAGCACATATCTTGAGACATAGCAAAGGCACATCGGGCTACCAGTCCCTACAATTTTGCCAAGTTTGGTGGAAATCCATTCAGCCGTTCGGGCTAAAAGTGAAATCGACCGCCCTATGGAAATTAACATGGGGAAAACGCGTTTTGGGACCCCCCTTTTATCTCGGCCCCCGCTTGACGAATCCCCCCCAAACTTTCAGGGAAGGACCGGACCGCCATGAGACCATTTTCCTGAAAATTTCAGGCAGATTCGTCAACCGGCGCCAAAGTTATTCAAAATAGAATGTTGAGATTTAACATTGAAAATTATCCTAACTATAACTACCTACTGGCGACCGCCAGTAGGTAATATATATATATATATATATATATATATATATATATATATATATATATATATATATATATATATATTCCATATGACACTACCCAAACATTGAGGCGCCATACATCAGTGTTTAGAAGCCTTTTATTTCTCTTGGGCGGCAGGGAAACAGCATCTAATGGCAGCAATTTTCAATATCCATACCGGTTTCGGAGTCCTGCGCCCTTTCTCATTGGATTCTGTTGAAGGAAGGCTGCATGATTTTCGCGCCATGGTAGTTGCACTTATGTCACTGTGGGCGTGGTCATGTTGCATCCTGGTACTCATGGTTTACAAACTAGAGTAGTGTGCCTCCATTCCTCCACAAAAACTTAAAAACCTATAGTAGGTTAGCTGGCAATAAAGATGACCCAGTCCCAGCCAGTATTTACCTAGAGAATATAAATGTATATATAATCCAATTCCAATTTCTGTTAGTGCTAAAGAAAGAAGCGGCACCCCTGAAGAGAGCGCAATAGTTTATTGTGTACACAAACAACGACCGTTGTTTTCTATCAGTTGGTAACTTCCAAAATGCTCCTTAAGGGATTGAGGTAGAAATCCCTTCCTGTAGGTTTATGAATTCCATTGTGTAATAAGTAAATACTGCTATTGGTGTAGAACTTTATTACTAGTACTACTTTACATAGTACAAATTGCAGTTAGTGATTTGGACCCATTGTTTGTAATCTTTCAGCTATGAGGTGTACTTATTTTTAACTGAAAACACCGGCAACTCCCACAGTTATAAGACTGATCGGATAAACTACCCACCTTCTGATATCAGAGGATCACTTGCCACAACTCTCCCTGAATAGCCAACTTTGGACCTATCTTCCACTTCTATCTGGCCAGTGACCTCCTCACACTTATACTTTATTTCAAATCTTAGCAATGAGCAAGGCTGGACTGGCCGTGGGGGGCACTGGGCAATCCCTCGGTGCGCCGCATGAGTGGGGGTCGGTTTTGGGCCCCTGGGGGCCGTTTTTATTACAGGGCCGTTTTTGCAGCATAGCTGCAAAATCGTCCCTGTAACAAAATCGGCAGAAAACCAGCCCTGGCAAAGAGCTCGGCGGGACACCCACAACTCCAACCCCGCGGGGGGGGGGGTTTGGGCAGGGTGCCAGGGCCAGTTTGGGTTCCCAGTCCGGCCCTGGCACTGAGGCATCATGCACAGCTACCTAGGACCTGATTCAGAAAGGTATTGCCAAACACTTTTAAATATACTCAACCCATATGTGTATGTTGCATACCTTTCTTACCCCACAAACATTTACTTTGGCACTAATCTAATTAATTGCATTGTGTAAATGCCCACAGGGAATGTTTGGTATTCATTAAGTTATGTTATGTTTGTCTTACACATATTTCTGCAGCCCTAAGCAAGAGTAATTTGTTCTTTGGTGACTTGCTTATGATCAGGGTCATTTTGTTGCATTTCTCCTATAAGTACAGTTTCTCATTCATGTAACCCAGTCCTAACCACATCTTCGATATTTTGAATTGGTTGTTAGACTTCACCCCACTTAACAATCCACTTTCGCTTTTGTCTATATAGGTGCAACTTTTGTGTTCTCATAAGTGCAATTAAGGCATTTAAAATCATTTGAAAATGCTTCTTGAGACAAGTTCACACCATTTGCACTGCACATCGAAGGCCGCTCTTCTGACAATACCCTTAGAATTCCAATCGCTGACACATCACTCATGCTCATGTCTAGGTTACCTATGAGATATTTTTGGCTCTGATTAGAATTTTCCCTATAAATATCACAAAAATTACAACAACATTGAAAATCTCATCTACAGGTAAATACTCAGGCGTGCCTTCCAGTGCAATTCTATTAAAGAAAGGTAACCCCTAATGCAACTTATGAGGTATGGGAGAAGGGGGACAGG
Source organism: Lissotriton vulgaris (assembly GCF_964263255.1). Lineage (NCBI taxonomy): Eukaryota > Metazoa > Chordata > Amphibia > Caudata > Salamandridae > Lissotriton > Lissotriton vulgaris. The sequence goes on from NC_141691.1 coordinate 1,963,136,068, forward strand.
CAACAAAAATGCAATGAAAATTTCCCCCTTGACCTATAATCTTTTAGACTTGGCTTAACACAGCTCTAGTGGGCATCCCATCCTAAATAAGTCAGGACACAATACAGGAAATCATTTCAACATTTTATCCAAAATACTTATTTATTTTCCTGAATTGATAAGTGTTTTCATATTTCATTATACATTTATACAAAAATAACACAAAAATATCCTTTTAAATAGTTAGCAGATACATTATTTTGAAGAAAAACTTTTTTTAAAATATATGTTTTTAAGACATCACAAACAATGAGACAAAACATTTGTAAAATACTGTACATAACATACACTTCCTATACCTGGTTAATGACTCTTCCTAACACCATCCAAAGAAAAATTAACCTCATCACATTCCAGTCCAGCCTATTTTGCCAACTATGTCACTCTACCTAGAGAATGCCAGATGCAAACCAACTAGGCCCTGCACAAATACAAACAGTGTAGCTCAAACTGTCAGGAGTGGACCCCTATATATGGGAACACAGCCAGAATAGTTTGACCTAATTAGACCTCTTCATTGAGGTATAGCTTGAATCCTATAGAGCATGGGACCCACATTTGGGAACTCCTCTCACACTTAGGGGTATATGCACAAGAATTGCTGCTAACTTGTGTTAGCGTTAGTTAGCAGCAGTTCTTAATATGGGCTATTGCCCAAAAACTATCGCCATGTTAGCGATGTATTTACAGTACGTCGCTACATGGCAATAGTTTCAGGTAGCTGTGGTGAAAACTGCCACTAACACTAGCGTGAAGGCCATACAAATCCTGACGTTAGTGGGGTAAAACTAATAAAAGGCCAAATTGCGGGCAAAAAACTCACGTTAGTCAGCAGAACTTCACCTTTTTTGCCTCTAGACGCAAAATAGCCAATAGGTCCACCATCTAATGAAAAAACCTAAAAGAAAAATAATGGAATGCAGAATGGAGCAGCCAGGGACAAGTGCAGCACAAATAAACAACCTCCCCAAACCCCCCAACAAGCAGGATGACCAGCCAGATTCCCAGGGGAAGAGGAAATGCAGAATCAGGGCTACATATATGAAAAGAGGCGCATCACTGGAGAAAACCTATGATGCATCTCTTTTCATAGCTTCCTCCTTGTAACACCTTGGCAGCCAAAGCCTTGAAAGCACAGACAGTCCCTGGGGCCCAGAGGCCTCGCTGTTCCTGCACCTGGCACCCAGTGTGGGATGAGGAGCTGCTGTGGAGTTGCTTAACTGTGGCAGTAGACATTGAGATGTCGGTGATCGCCCTTACCTGGTGGTGACATCTGCCAGGTTGCACGGTAAGGCCCCTGAGCTGCCCTGAACTTGAGTGGTGGGAACACTGCAACTTCATACATGAGGGGCCCTTTTGCATCACCTTCATCAGGAGGCTCCCCAGTGGACTTGGCGGCTACCTCTGTACCAAGGCTTGTGAAATCCCGCCTGGCTGAGGCTCCTGCTGGCTGAGTCATAGGCTTGGAGAGAGTGCTGCAGATTGCACCACAGTGTCAATGTCCAAGTGAGGAGTAGGTGGGATGTGTAGCAGTGGAGGTCCAGGGGTCGAGTCTGGCCCAGGCCCAGTGCCTGTTTGTGATACACCCCCAGTGGTGGCTCCTCCACTATGATGGAAGAGCGTCGCCCCAATGCTTTCAAAGAGTACAAAAAGAGGAAACATAACGTGAGGATAATTTTTTCATGCTATGTTGCCTTCACAGAGCAGGGCAGGGGCGGGGTGGTATGCCCAGTTTTGTAGGCCCTATCAAGTCGCCCAAAGCAGTCATGCGCACTTCCCTGTTCACAATGCTGGCTGCATTACAGCCTGCATGGAGAACATGCCCACCCCTACAGTTCCTTGTTGAACGCCTTGTCACGGCGCTCAAGAACAATCACAATGCTGTATTGCAGCATTGTGATTGGCTTAGGGGAGGGAGCCTGGCTGCCTGCTTCCTGGAAGTAGACTCAGGAGAGCATAAACAGCACAGCCCAGTCTCCCCTGTTTCTCGTGGGGAAACTAAAATAAAGCGCTCACAGAGCGCTGGATGCAGACAAAATCCTGCAGGTCCTGTCACATCAAAAGCAGAGTAAAAGGGGTCCAAGCAGAAAATTCTCCCAGATTCAAGGGGCATAGCTGGGACCAGGGAGGTAGCCCCCCAGGGTGGTTCCTCCTGGGCTCCAGCAGCAGCCAGCCCCCCAGTTAGGAACAGCTCATCATCACAGAAATGAACTATTTCATGGGGTCACAGCCCCTACATTTATACCCCATTTCTCTTTGGCTGCAGGTCACAGGGCTTGTGGGAACCAGTTTCCAACTGGTTCTGGAGTACTCTGTTTACCAGGCTCCTCTTCCCTATTGTTAGGTGGGGGCTTGTCATCAGACATACCACAGGGGGGCGGAGCCAGCATTCACTAGGGCAGGCACAGTCCTATTCAGGGACCAGGGTGCAGATGTCCCATTCAGCCTAGCGCTGACTCATCCTGCCCCTCATAGAGCCACACACACCTCACAGCCCCTGTCACTCAAAAGCCAGACATGCAATTCACATCAAGCAGGCAGACCAATAGCACACAGAAATGCTAATGTCTAAAAGTGGCATTTCTAAAACAGTTATAATAAATATACGCACAACATTGCGTAGCATTTATTATCACTATTCTAAACATACCAAACTTGACCACGCTGCACCTCCCATATCAGGAATTACTACTGAAACACTTATCAGGCAATCCCCAATGCATTCCTATGGGAGGGCAGCCCCACAGTAGTGAGAAACCAAAAAGGCTGTTTGTCACTACCAGGACATGTCACACACTTAAGGTACATATCCTATCTTTTACCTGCAATGCACACTGCCCATAGGGCTAGCTAGGGCATACCTTAGGGGGACTGTCCTGTAGTAAAAGGTGGGTCACAGACATTGCACACACTTTAGGTGCCATGGCACAGCGGCAGGGACACTGTGCGCACAGGCCCTGCAATGGCAGAGGCCTGAGATAGGTTTGAAAGGCTACTGTGGTGGGTGGCGCAATCAGCGCTGCAAGCCTACCAGTGGCATTTAATTTACCAGCCCTGAGTATAGGAGATACCAGTTTACAAGGGACTGACAGGTAAATTAAATAGGCAAAACAGGTGTAGACCAATCTTACCATATTTAAAACAGAGAGCGCATGCACTTTACTCTGGAAAGTAGTGCTAAAGTACCCAGAGTCCTAAAACCACCAACACCATGTCAGAAAAAAGGCTAGGAGAAAGGCAAAATATTTAGGGATTACCTTGCAAAAAGGGCCAAGTCCAACATGCACTATACAAGGAATTCCTTGGAAATATAGCGATGGTGTTAGCTGCAGTTTTTTCACAGGAACGACCACCTTACATTCCATTTTCGTTAACTCTCGTTAACAGAAGTGGCGATCTTTAAAATTCACGTTTTCTCCGGAAAAGTTTTGCTAACTCCAGTTAGAGGAAACTTGTAAATACGGTGATTTAAAAAAAAGCCTCCGTAACGTCATAAGATTGATGCTATGGCGGCGTAAATCCTTGTGCATATGCCCCATAGAGTGCTGCACTGACAAACACCTAAGGGTTTTAGTTGGAATGCTTCAAATAATCCTAGGAGTCTGGGATTGCTGGTATTCCCATCTGGAGTGCCCCTAGCATGGCATTTGAGGATAGGCCTACTGGGGCAGGAAAAATCTGATTCAGCACATGGTTGGCCTCTTTCTAGAGTGGCATAGTGGGTGAAAAAAACGATGAGATGGAATGGAGTCTCAAGTAATCACCAGTGGCTGAGATTAATTCAGGAATTCCTTGAATCACCTTGTTTTTTGTTGCAACAACAGAATTATAGATGAGTATGACCGCCATATTTAAAAGCTGACTGCTAACTTTGGTGAGTAGCCAGTGTTAACAATTTTACCAATAATGTTTGCATCCACACTCGTGCAGCAGAGGCAAGGGCAGTGTGCGCTATTACTGTCACTCCTCTCTGTAATTATTGCAATGTTTCAGCGCAATAAAAATGTTCAGTGATTAAATGAGATATTTTTTCGACTACTTCCCAACCTGATCAAATTTACGACCTTTGTTGAGCTTCCTGAGTCATAGCTTAAACATTGCTGGTTCTGTGAATGACATCGATCTTACCCCTGTAGTTAAATGTTTGTGAGTGTGCACAAATACAAATTACATGAGCAACAAACATGATGGTGATTTTGTGTATAATGCGGAAAGGGGTGGGGGGGCAGGGTAAAGTAGCTGGCATACAGTATCAATGCTACAGGAATGTAGGGGATGGGGACGGGTAATGAGATGACCATGTATCAGTTATGACTTTTTCAGGGCTTGGGGGTGTTAGTGAAACTTTCTCATGGAAACAGCATTGTGAATGTGGCCTTTAGTACTATTTTCAGCAGGGCCCTATAACACCAAATTTTAATTACATAATTTAATTTCAGTGAAGTTCTGCTTCAATATGGTATGTATGTGACTACCCATCTCTCATGAAGTGTCAAAGATGTCATTCTAATTCATGGGATTCTGTAATCCCTGTATAGACAGCAGTCTCTAATTTCTTTATAATCAGTGGCTTGTGAAGGACCAGTTCCTGATTACAAAGAAAGACGTTTCTGACGTCAATATGTTGATGCTTGAGCCAGCAGCAGAGGGGAAAGGCAGAGCAAGTTAAAAGCACAATTTAACAGCTGTTTAAAGCAACCAAAATGGTAATAGTTTACTATAACAAGCAGAGAGAATATGTTTATTGGTTTTTGCACAATTTAGAGAAAATCTAATATCTTTCTGTATGCTTCTACACATTCGGAGCTACTGCAGCTTTAAAAAAAAAAAAATTGGACTGCACTAAGGTTTTATTTTCATTCTTCATGTTTGCAAACATGCTTACTCTTTCATATGTGGGAAAGGTGGTGGAGTGACCATGTTTTGTATGGGATAACGTACCCCCTGGCTTACATGATAAGAATATTGCAAGTCTCCTTTGACTTCCATAACTTAATAATGGAACTCGGCCTTCTGCCTCGTTCCTCTATATCTTTATGGAACTCCTCAGTGACTTGAAATACCCTTATAATGTACGGCAGGGAGTACCTTATCCATTATATATTTTTAAGGTAACCCAGCTCTTCCTAAATGCACTTCTGCTTTGACAAAGAAAGTTATGAGTAAAGGAAGTAGTACTAGAGGAGAACTCTTTTACGCCCTGTGCCTTGCCTCTAAGAATTGGGCCGAAACGTCAAACTCCTTATTAGCAAAGGTGCTAAGAGGGCGCAGTCTATGTGTACGAATTATACGTGAATATTCCCATTTTAGACATTTTAGATGCAATTCACTAAGGAAAGCAAGAACATAAACAAGCGTGTTAGAGGAGAACTACTGTGCATATGGTAAAATGCCTTTGTGAATAGGTCCCAATGTAGCAGGGCTGCGCATGCGCCATAAGACCAACCGCTATCATTGAAAGGAAGCAAGTGAATGCAAACACAAAGTCCATGCCCCGTGCTCTCTTCAAAAAGATGATTGGAAAAGGGCAGAGCTGCCAGAAAAACTCAATAAATGCTACTCAGGGCGGCCTTTATTGCACGAGCCCTTGCTACAGAGTAATCATTAATGAAATCCCCCTGGAAGGATGTCAGGGGGATTTCTGCTTCCTTTTTAGGAGCAGTTATTTATAGTGATTGTTTTACACAAGTTGCGGTGCTGGAAACGTTAGAAAATGGAGCATTAGGGGAGGAACTCGCGTGAGAAATCCCTCTGCCTCTGTTGATGCCTCGGCGCGCGGTAAACTGTGACCTGCATTAGCTGAAATCAATGGTAACACGGAATGCAAATAGCTTGCTCTGTTTTGCCGGCTTTCACTGCAGTCCCCAAGAAACTGCAGCCTGGAAACAAACGTTCGTCTTCTGAAATACAAATGACTCCTTCTGGAGAGATATGTGTGTGTGTGCGTGCGTGTGTGGGTGTGTGTACTGCTCTGAAAGGTAAACGCAGGCGTGCCCTACATTTTTTGCAAATATGTGGTTCATTCAACTGTATATGGCCCCCAATATAATAGTTCGAGGACTTCAATGAGTTTTCATCAAGTCTGAATGAGTGGTGAGAATATTAGTTCAATGTTCAATTTTATTATGATTTGTTTTTTTATTGTAAACATTGAATAGCGCTTTATAACCTTGACTAGGCGCTCCAAATGACAGTTGCAACCTTGGTGGTCCTTTCAGAGTGTATGGTTGAAAGAGAGTGGGTTGGTGGTTTGCCTTCCACTGTATTGTATTGCATTTCGTTGTGGTAGATGCTCCATGGTTGTTCCATGGGTGGAGAAAGGGCATTCCTGTGAATCCACCGATGGTATTGGACTCAATGCATACAACCTTGATGGGGAACCTGGAGGGGAGACCTCAAAGGACTTCTCAATAGGACGTGGGGTTTGGCAGGGGTGTGTCCTTCCTCCAACTCTAATCCTATTTATTATCAATGAATGTATTACTATTTTCCAGGATTGTGTGAGTGATGCACCTAAAATTGAAGGGACAAAAGCTCAGAGCCTATTCATTGAGGCCAACACGCTCCTTTAATCACAAATGCCATCAGGGTTAAACAACCTACTAGCAAAGTTTAACCAACTTTGTCTAGAATATGGCCTAGGAATCAATAAATCCAAAGCCGAACATATGGTATTTAGCCACAGGAAGAAGGCTAGAGGTAATGTGGCTCTAGACGGAGTAAAACTAGAAAGAGAATAAGATTTTGTAAAGTTAGGGGTTAGTCTATCACACTCCAGCAGTTGGAAAGCGTCCTGACTAAAACATGGAGCTGGATCTATTGTTAATTTAGCAATTAAAGCTTCTACATATCCTATCTCATCTGTGTTGGAAATGTGTAAGGCCCAAGAATGTGATACTGTGCTCTATGGAGCAGATATGTGCGGTTACTGTAACTTTAGTCTGGTATTCAATGTCAAGAATATCAATTTTAAGATAAGCAATATAGATTTGTGAAATATTGAAGTCATTAATATCGTTCACAAAAATATAGCTGTTTAAAATATTGTTTTTTAATTATTGTTATGTATTTTAGTATATATTTAACATTTATATGATGTATTTTTTTCGTATAATTATTGTTTATGTTTTTTAATATATGTGTACATTTTTTAGTCGTTATCAAATTAAATGTGATTACATTTTGTGTTTTTTTAAGACTGTAGCGGATTGTGGGTGTTTTGGGGTATAGGCTGGAAGAAATGTAATTACAATTAATTAATGATTATTTTTTATTTATTATTATTTATTCAATTGATATTTAATTGTATTGATTGTGCTATTACGTTTTTGGGGGTACATAGTATGAGCAGATTTTGTGGTTTATAGGTGGGAAGTAATTTATTTTAAATAATTAATAAATAGTTGTTAATATTAACTGATTGATAATTAATTGTGTTTGTTGTGCAATGTTTAAATATTTTTTAACTACAGGTGGTGGGGTTTATAGGGGTAATGGGTGGGAAGTATTTTATTTTTGATTATTTAATAATTGGTTAACTAATAGTAATTGATTAATTAATTGATAATTAATTATGCTAAATGTTTGATTACATTTTTTTAAGTGTGGGTTATGGGATTTATAGGGGTAAAAGCTGGGGAGTAAATACATTTTAATTAATGTATAATTAGTTGTTCAAAACTATTAGTTATTTAATTGAAAATTAATTATTTTAATTGTGTAATTCATTTTTTTTAAATTTAATTTTAGTATTGGGGGTGTTTATAGTGGTAAAGGGTGGGAAGGTAAATATTTTAATGAATTAATATTTTGTTGTTTATTAACAATATTTGTTTAATTGTCAATTAAATATCAAAATAACAGAAAGGGATGATTGGGTATTATTATTTTGCGCTGAGTTGCTAATAGTAACTCCCACAATATCAGGATGCTCATAGGGATGGGGTGATGTCCATCCAACCACACCAATTATGCAGAGCATCTCCACACCATTAGAGCTAAGTCCGTTGTATCCCGAGCAAAAAGGGTCCAATATATTCAGAAAGAGTCCAAAATAGGTGTGTCCACAAGTATACTTTTTCTTCTTCTTTTATTTCTCAAAACAGCATTCAATTGGATCCTAGCCAACACGTGTTTCGTCTTTGAGCAGAATACACCATAGACTTCATCAGGGCTAGAATATGTAACAGAAACCAAGGTTACAACAACCAAATTTGAACAACACATAATTTCACAAAAGGCAAAGCAACCTACACCAAGTGTGAACAGTAATTGCATGAGGGAAAAGTTTACCATAATCCTCCAAGTATCTCCAACAGAAACACCCAAAACGTGATCCGCGAATAGTAAGTGAAACGAAAATGAATAAATATGCTTGGTTAAATCAAGAAAGACATTATCACCTAAAATGAGAAAAGCGCATAATTAGTATTAATACCAAAAGGACCAAGAAAAAGAAACATTGAAAAAAAATTGTAAGAGGAAAAGCCCCAAAAGTAAGCAGGAACCAACAACGTACTGCAAACTGTATACGTATCAAACACCCCCACAAAAATATAAAAGGGTCAATGCAGACTCACCAATTTTATCAAAGGATGTATTTATGTGCCAAAGCTCGAAAACAACACTGTATAATATAACGTATCATACAGGGCTCCAAGGAGAAGTCAGTACATCTAAGATTGAAATAATTACACCATTAGTAGCTCAAACATCCTCTCCCACAACGTTCTCACTAATCCCTGCCCTAGGATACAATATTGTTATATAATACTCACTTTAAATGAAATGGTTCAATATAGTCGACATCAATTATTCAATGAATTTTTGTACAATATGTATTTACAGAGTATCTCCCCGTGTGAAGGGATTGACCTCACGGTCTTGAGATCTGCAATAAAACCAACTTTGTATAAAAAATCTTATGTACACATGTAAGCCTTGATACAGTGATAGCAATTAAGACTATAATAAGAGGACAACATATGCCAGTATATTGTAAACTCGATAGGTGCCAATGAAGACCACCTGACTCATGAAAGTAAAAACTTCATCTCCGTGGGTATGTGAGGACTACTTAAAAAAACCCTCATAAGAAAAATGCTGCTCTGACTAGAGTAATGAGACCACTTTTAAGAAAATGCAGCAGAGTAGTAGAGAACTCATAACTCCAATCTACCTCTGTAGATCATGACATTATGATACTGAAGAACCGGATTAACCAACTTACTGGGTCTCTGGGGCGGAGGAACCGCCCAAGCCTTCCATACCCTTCATACATAGTAAAAGGAGACACAGGAGCCTTTGTCTGCAGGAGGAACCCAGATGTATTCAAATAGCCCGGGCTATGGAACAGAGCCCCAAACTCGTCAGAAACAAGACAGAGGAGGCTGCTGCTTTACTGCGCAGCTTACAAGCCTTTTATACTTTTTCATCTCAGTCTTTTTGCTGTTTGTCCATTGTTCAGTCAGGGCAGTGTAGGCAGTTGTTAACCAGATCCAGACGACGTTTGTAGATGGTGACCTGGTCAAGGTTTGGTACACAAATCATTGTTCACTCGGCTTGATCAAGGCTCAGTCTTTCAGGTCATTGTTTAATCACCTTGATCAAAGCTCGGTCTTTCAGGTCATTATTTAATCACCCTGATCAAGGCCCAGCAGTCAGACCATTGTCCAGATAACCTGATCACGGTGTCAAGGATGTTTACCAGGCTGGGAGCAGGAGATGGAAAACAAATCATTTACACAGGGTGTAAGTTTCTCATGGCTTTCTGTTGAACTGCAAGAACAGGGGGGCGGTGGGTGTGCGACAGTTCCTGGGCAGAAATGCAGGCTGCAAGATGGCTGTATTCGTGTTAGTTAGATTTTCCTCAGACATCAGCAGAAACGACCAGGTGGGTCGAGTGGAAGTGTTTGACACGAGATGGCAATGAAAAAGCAATGGAGTCTCTGTACAAATGATGCCGATCAGAAGAACACTTTTCCTCAGACCCTCCTTTTGCCATTGAGTAGAAAATAATGTAAGAAATGTCAATGTTCATAAGGCCATCGGTTTCTTGTTGGAGCATCATCATCATATTGGTGTTGTGAATGTTAGAGGGTGGAGGCTTGACGGTCTGGACACACATTGTACAGAGCACTGGCAGACACTGAAAGCACAAACAGCAGGAGACCAGGACAGTTACTCCCAAGGCAAGGAAGATGAGGATCCTCCACCCCACTGGGAAAGGAGACCCCAGATCCAGCCTGTGAGAGACCAGTTGCCTTCATCCAGATGAATTTCGGAAGAAAGGCGATGTAGACTTTGGATGGCATCGTACATTGTAGGTACATTGTCTGGGATGTACACGCAGCAGCTGGAGCCGATCAATTTACACACACCACCACGATCAGCAAGGATGACATCTAGGACCATTCTGTTCCGGAGCGTTATGAGGCGATCCGCCTGCAGCTCTGTAGTGATGTTGGAGAGGGCACCAGCTGTTACTGTGATGGTGGCTTCAAGGACCCTGGTCAGTCCTCGTACAGCCCGACTGTTGGCCATAGGGCCCCATAAAGGAAGGAAACCTTTAAAGAAGTCCCCAGTTTCCTGGCCCGCTGTATCCTCGGGTGATATGACGCCCCTACGTGAGCGACGACGAGCACCCTTCATTGACAGGTGATAACCTCCATGGGTAGAATACGTTGGTGGAAGGAGGAAGGCCAGAGAGCAGGTACTAGACCAGTTATGGGGGAGCCAAGTATAGGCGGCAGTGCCACAGATGAAATAGGTGTTGGGGGATGCCACGAGCTTCGGAGGGTATGTGGAGCTTAAAGCTTTTGTGATATCACACGTACTGGTACCAACTTTCTTAGTCCCTAGGCCATGAATGCAGACACGGCCTTGCACATTTATGACATTCACAGTGTCTCGTTCATCAGGCTGTATCTTTCTTGTGCGGAATCAGGAAAATGTTTGTCGATTAGTTGAGTTGAATACTACCATCTCACCCAGTTCATATGGTGATAGTAGCATTGAGGATGAGCTGGTTGGGCAAAAAGGAGCATTGACTTGGCCAGACCTGTTCCGCCAGAAGTCATCCTGAAATGTTCCAAGGGCAAAATTGGCAGTACCATTGACAGTGTAGGCCTCCTGTATCAACATTCACCATCCAAGACAAAACCCAGAGATGGAAAAGGGGTAGGAAAGAATGGGACAGGGTGTATCATGGAATGCAGCATCAGTCCACAAACCCAGCAGTTGGAAGTGTTCATGATCAGCTGGTGATGATGCAACATTTGGATGAAGGTGTTGTTGAAGAATTCTGCATGGTGGGGTAATTCGTGGGCTGGTAGCGTGAAAAACTGATGTTCTGCAGGAGTCGGGGTAAGAGTTGGTGAGGTAACATGATGGTAGATTAGCAACAGCCAACCAAGGATAGACAGGATGAGGGAGACAAACAACGTCACCACAATGGCCATGAAGCATTTACTATATCGAGGACTGACATCTTGATTCTGGATTCGGGTGTTTTGGATGGCTGCCATTGTGCTAAGCCAGGGACCTCTAGTGGCTGTCTGTTATTGGTGGTTGCTTCACTGGGTGCAGGTGCCAAGGGCCCTATGGCGTACCTTGGTATGACACACCAGCACTACTCTCAGCCAGGAAAGATCACAGCCCTACAGCCTATAGATACTTGGCGAAGTCAAGGGCAAGCCTTCCCTTGGGGGCGCAAGTTGCATCGGTTGGAAGTAGGGACAGTATGGTCCGGAAACAATTGTTCTTGGTGTTGAGCAGAGGTAAGGGAGGGTTCCACCCTTCCTTTCAGTATGCTGTCACTCTGCTTCCGTGGAAGTAGAATGCAGTCTGGCATCGCTAAATGGGACAAATGTCGGGACTGTTTCTGTTTTTGAGTCTCCTTGTCCTTCCCTCACCCACTGATCATAGGGAAGGGGCAGAGGCACACGCCTGCAGTGCGACAAATGCACCCAATTCTTCCGACCTTCTACTTTCACTGCGGTGCGGGTGGCCAGTAACACCTGACGGGGCTGTGTCCAGCGGGGCTCGAGGCTCTTAGTCTGTTGAACATTTTTTACCAAGACCCAATCCCCAGGTTGGATGACGTGTCCTGGGCCCTCGCTTTTTTCAGGTATGGCCTCATGCACCTGGTGATAAAGAGTACGAAAGGTATTAGTCAGACTGTACAGATAATCAGTTAATACAGGGGATTCAACGTCAGACAGTTTCTTAGGCCTCAGGACACCCCATACATTGGCAGGCCTCCCAAACACAATATCATGGGAGGATAGCCCTATTCTGGTGTGGGCCGTTGCTCTTGTGGACAGTAGGGCTAAGGGCAGATCATCAACCCAAGTGACACCTGTCTCGGCTACTATTTTGGCTATTTTAGTTTTTAGGAGGCCATTGTACACCTCCACTAGACCTGTTGACTGGGGGTGGTTAGCTGCATGAAATTTTTGTTTTATAACCAATGCTGTACATATTCCATAATTTGAGCTGTAAAGAGGGTCCCGTTGTCACTCCGGAGCAAGCGGGGCAAACCGAATTGTGGGAGGTACTCTTTTAATAGCACTTTGGGGGTAGTGATAGCTGTGCAGTCTTTGACGGGGTAGGCCTCCACCCATCGGCTAAAGGTACAGACCACCACTAGGACATATTTCAAATTGTTACATTGGTTCATCTGGATGTAATCCATTTGGAGGACTTCAAAGGGAAGGTAGGAGGAGAGAATCATCCCTTAGGAGTAACTTTGCCTTTTCCTGGGTTATATATTAGACAAATCATGCATGTTTTAACCAGCTTGTCAGCATGTGCTGGTATCTTAGAGTTGTACCATGCAGGTTCCAAAAGTTTACATATCCCTTTTGCACCGATATGAGCAGGACCATGAGCCATCGTAACTACTGGTGGCACGTGACTGTCAGGTAACATCCATTGTCTTTCCATAGTCGTACGGGCCCAACAACCATCAATTCCCTCCTTTGCTAATTGCTTCTTCCACACCCTTAGTTCCTCAGGAGTAGTATGGGACTGAATATCAATCAAACTTTGTACTGTGTTTTCAACCATGCCCACGTCTGCCGCCCACCTAGCGGGACCTCCTACATACATTCCTTCCATTTTCCTAAGAGCTGTTTGTCTGGCTGTTTGGTCAGCCAGGGCATTGCCTTTCCCAACATCATCTGTCACTTTCTTATGGGCCTTACATTTTATTATGGCCACCTTTCTGGGGAGTGTCAGGGAGTCTAACAATCGGTGAATTAGGGGGCCATGTTGAATCTTGGTCCCATGGAAAGAAAGGGAATTTCTTTCTTTCCATAACCTCCCGAATTTGTGAGCCTGCGCGAAGGAATATTGGCAGTATAAATATTTACCGTCATCCCTTTGCTTAACTCACAAGCTCTAGTGAGGGCCACTAATTCTGCTGCTTGAGCAGAGCACTGCAGAATCTGAGCTGTTTTTACTACTCGCCCTAATGTCATGAGGGTGTAGGCGGCTGAGGTTTTACCATCTGGCCCTCTGAGACATGATCCGTCCACATACAGTGTACCTTCTGGTTCTGCTATCGGGGTGTCCTGTAAGTCAACTTGTCCCTTCGTCTCCTCTTCTGTCTTTAATATGCAGTCATGTTGGTCTAAGCGGGCTTCCTGAGTATCCAGTGGGAGTACTGTGGTGGGGTTAAGTACAGTGCATCTTTTGATGTTAATGTGGCTGGCAAAAAGTGTCAGTTCATATCCTGTGAGTCGTGCACTAGTGAGGTACTGTGTCTTGGTGTTATTAAGGAGGGTATCTACAGAACGGGGGACCATCAGAGTTAGGGGCGAGTTCATGACGATCCCTGCACTCTGGCGGACCATGAGAGTTGCCGCAGCAGTCGCCCCTAGACATCCTGGGAGAGCCCTTGCAACAGGATCTAAGGTGGCTGAAAAATAGGCACATGGCCGATGATGACCTCCGAACATCTGGGTCAAGATAGCGCATTCACAGCCGTCTGTCTCATGTACAAAAAGAAAAAATTGTTTGTTATAATCAGGAGTACCGAGGACTGGAGCAGTACACACAGCCTTTTTACAATCTTGGAAGGCCTGTGCATGCTCTCTAGTCCCTGGAATGGAACTGTCTGATATGTCTTTAGTGGTGAGGGCAAGAAGATGTTTGACCATAGCAGAAAAATTAGAAATCCACTGTCTACAGTATGAGGTTAGGCCTATGAAGGCTCGCACCTGCTTTTGTGTTCGTGGGGCTGTCATAGCATTGATAATGGCTACACGATCAGGGGTGAGCTACCTTCCCTCCTTCGAGAGGAGATCACCTAAATAGGTCACCTTCTCTTGACAAAACTGAAGCTTTTTCAGAGAGACTTGGTGATTATGGAGGGCAAGGTGGCGTAACAAACAAAGAGTAGCTTTGTTACATGCTGGGACAGAATTTGCAGCCATGAGGAGGTCATATACATATTGTAATAGTGTGGAATTATCAGGGAGTTCCAAGGAATCTAGTTGATTTTTTAGGGCTTGACTATAGATACTGGGGCTCTCGGTGAAACCTTGAGGGGCACAGCAGAATCTAAAGCTTCGCCCACCAAGGGAGGAACCAAAAAAAGTCTGCTGTCAGGATGTATGTGAATGCTGAAAAAAGCATTCTAAAGGTCTATGACAGAAAAGTGCCTGGCGTCAGAAGGGACCATCGTTAAGAGTTCTTTAATGTCGGGGACAATAGGATATTCGGAGATTGTTATTATGTTAAGGGCTCTCAGGTCAATCACAAATCTGTATATTTTAGGGGAGAGAGCATCTACATTGGTCTTTTTAAGAATGGGAATAATGGTACTCTTACAGATATTGCCACGGGTCTCCTCCACTACGCCCTTGTCCATTAATTCAGATAGTATTGTTAAAAGGGCCATTTCTCCTTCCGCGGGAAGTCGATACTGCCGGAGGCAGGGGAGAAGTGCACCTGGCTGGATGCGTACCACATGAGGGGATATGTTGAGATACCCTACATCAGTGTCTTATGATGCCCAGAGGGAGGAAGGTAAAGACTGCAACTCTGGTGGGAGGGGAACGGACAGATACAAGTAGGAAGCTGGGGTGGGGGAAATTGTTAGGGATACACCTTGGGGACTACATGATATGGTCGCATACAGAGCTTTCAGTAAATCCATGCCTAATAAGTTTTCACTGCAACCTGTAGTAAGGACCAAGGGAGCATCAACATGTGCAGGGCTAATATCGAGAGGAAGGGGTTCAGAGACAGGGCTGGTCCCAGGTGTTCCTGCAAAACCCACGGAGACATTCATGTTGCCAGAAAGGGGTGCCTTCGGGTCTGACAGAGTTGCAATAGAAGACCTGGTGGCCCCAGTATCCAAAAGAAAATTCTGATCGTTCCCCACAACTGACATTTGAACATAGGGCCCCTTTGATTCACTGGAATTTGCACTCTGGTAATACCTCTTTCCTGGTTGTCCTATGCTTGGTAGGACCCTGTCTCATCAACTTCATCATAATCATCATTGTAATAAGTGCTTTTTGCTTTGTATCCATCAAACCTATTGGCCGGGCGCTGACGGATGGGAGCGTCATCCCTGGGCCTGCATTCTTTATCCTGTGGATGGGGCGAGCCATGGTCCCTAGTCGGCCTCCCCTCCCTGGGAGCACGAGGCCGAGTCTTCCCTGATCGAATGTTTTCAGCTAACACAGGACACTCATCTATCCAAGGGTCGTACCCCTTACAATAAGCACACTGATCTGTTTGGAGGGCTCCCGTATGTTGAGGGCTGGAGGGGGTAGACTGGCGAGCCCTCGGAGGGGGTTGGGGCTGAGGTCTGAAATTCCTGCGGGCATCGGGACCTCTGGGAGGGTAAGCCTGCTGCAGAAGTGCCTTAGTCTTAAGATCCCTAACCTTCTTACTTTCCTTGTCTCTATCCTCATTCTCCCTATTCTCATGATATCGTGCCATAGCCAAGATACCAGTCATAGTTTGGGCAGACCACGTACTTTCAACTTTCTGCAGCCTGGTGGAGATCTCAGGAAGCAAGTTGCTGGCAAACTTATACTGGGCCAGAACCTGGGGTCTGGGGATCCAAACCACTATCTCCTTTGTATACTGTCTGAAAACGGGTAAAGAAGTCAGCCACATTCTCATCTTTTCGCTGCCTACAGGCGTTTTTTCTATCCCAGTTAATGACAGTTTCCGGCAAAAGTGTTTTCATAAACGTTATTATTTTACCGGGTAAAGTCAGGATGGCAGCTTCTGATGGATACATCTGCCAGTGGATTCCTCACCTTGTGAATATCCCCTGCGCAGCAGCCAATCGGAAACTTTTGTAGCTCTCCACGCTGGCGAGGTCATGGACGACGTCACAGAGGGTACGGCTCTGCTCGCAACCACGTTGACGTCACTGGATCCATAATAGGGCCTCGTCGGCGTGATGACGTCAGCTCCCTTTTTTCCCCGCCGTCGACGCCAACGGATTTTAGGGAATCTCCGTAGTTACTCAGTGTTTCTACCTGTTTTCATCTGTTTCTCTTGTATCTTTCAACGATGTCTGCGAGGAAGTCAGGTTTTAAGCCCTGCAGAGAGTGCGGTAAGCAGATGTCTATAACTGACCCGCACGAAGACTGTGTTTGGTGCTTGACTTCCGACCACGACGTCGATGGATGTCCAAGCTGCAGGAAAATGAACCCGAAAGCGTTGAAGGAGAGACAGGCGAAGCTTTTTATGGCCAGGATGAGGAAGGATAAGAAGACAAGAAGGAGAAGGTCGAGGTCGAGGTTTAGTTCTGAATCCAGGTCGGGCTCGAAGTCTTCGTCGGGTCACTCGAAGCCGAAGAAATATAAGAAGAAGAAGCACTCTTCAAGGCATTGTTCTGATAAAGAGGCGGTGCCAAGATTGACCTTGCCTCGACGTCACAGAAGAGATTATGTCTCTCCTTCGTTATCGAATCAGGATTCGCCAGAGAAGTTGGCTTCACCTGAAGTCTCTCCGCGTCGATCACCGACACTGGCTCCGTCTCCAGATTCGGTTCATTCTCTGGCTCCAGATCAACAACATCCTGTGCCAGATGAGCAGATTGAATCAAAAGAAGTTCCGATATTGGCGCCGGCTGGCCTGAATACTGGAACACCTGCTTCGGAGTCAGTACCAGGAGCTTATCCTCCATTCCCGGTTCCAGGTCAGGACCCTTCACATTACCTCAATGCCATGTATGAGGTATTTGCAAGGGCAATATTCCCCTCTGGTGCACCTGCTGGTCCCATGGGTTCATTAGCTTTCAATTTGGGGGTACCTCAGGCCTATGCCCAGGCTCCTTTCATGCCTTTCCTTCCGACGGCACTGTTTTGGAGTTTCCAGGCGCCAAGGGCTCCGACGCCAACACCAACGCCGACACCCTCTGTTCGGCTCGTTCAGCGCAAGCGGAGCCATCGGATCCGTGCACGGCGCCGACTTCGAATCCGATGGAGTCGGTTATGAATCCGTCGACTCCTGTGCCGAGGATTTGTTCCAGGATTGAAGCTCAGAGAGTTTTAGAAGAGAGGAGGTATTGTGAGGAAATGGAAGAAGGTGAACTAGGTGATTCAGATGAGTACTTTGCTGAATTGGGAGAGGCCAGTGGATTGGACATTTCTCCTGAATGGGAGTTTTCTCCTTATTCTGATACTCCTTCAAAGGAGGTGGCCCCTTATTACGTTGTGGTTAGAAAGGTGGCTGAATTATTTGACATTCAACTCCCTACTACTGAGTTCAAGTCAAATTTATTAACCAAGGTACTCCATTCACCTTCTTCAGTTGTTGAGCCTCTCTTGCCTTTCAATGAGGCTATTCTTGAGCCTGGCGAAAAGCCTCTTTCTGTGTCTCCAGTTTCCAGATCTATAGCAAGAAGATATAGGGTGGTTCCTGGTGATCCGGAGCTGTTATCTGCACATCCTTCTCCAGAGAGCCTAGGGGTTCAGGCTGCATGCTCAAGGAGGTCTTCGGGAGCTTTCCCTCAAGTCCCAGCTGACAGGGAATCAAAAAAGATTGATCTGTCTGCCAAAAAGTATTTTCTTCTGCCAGTATGGCACTGAAATCTACAAATGCTACCTGTTTGATGGGAAGGTACATCTTTTGTACTCTCTAGCCTGCCTGGGTATTTATCCCTACAAGAAAATGATGGGAAGGTACATCCATGCTTTGATGGACTCTTCTAAACAGCTGCTGCCTAAACTGTCTGAGGAAGACAGGAAGAACTTTCAGTAAGTTTTGGATGATACCCAGGCGCTGCACGTCAAGTCATTCAGAGTGAGCTAGACACAGATGATTTAGTGGCAAGGATCATGGGTTCTGCAGTGGCTACTAGAAGGGGCGCCTTGTTGAAATCTACGGATTTTTCATCAGATGTGCAGGCTATTCTGTTGGACTTACCATTTGATGGTTAAGGACTATTTGGTAAAAAAGCGGACCCTGCCCTAGAGAGGCTTAAAGATAGCAAAGCTACGCATGCAGGCTCAGCCTAGAGGTCCTTTTTGTAAATACAGAGGTATTGGAAGGTCATCATTTTGTTCACATGGCCAACCTCGTCAGCAACAGCAACAGCAGCAGCAGAATACTCTATACACGTCGTATAGAGGAAAGAGTAGAGGTCGTCCACGAGGCCGTCAGCCCTCCTCCTCCTCTTCCTCTACCTCCCCTCCTATCACCGCAGCAAAGCAGCCCTGGATTCCCCATTCCGGATCATATTAGTCCTGTAGGGGGTCGGCTTACCCATTTTCTACAGGATTTGGAATCTGTCACTACAGACATTTGGGTTCTCAATCTTGTAGACAATGGGTATGCTCTTCTCTTTCGGGAATTCCCTCCAAATTTCCCTCCTTGCCAAGGGACTTGCTCTGAAGTACATCACCGTCTCATACAGGAGGAAGTTCTGACCTTGTTAAAGAAAGGTGCGATGGTTCCAGAGCAGGAAAGGGGTCAGGGATGCTACTCCCGGTATTTCCTGATTCCCAAGAAGGATGGCAGGTTACGTCCAATCCTGGATCTCAGGATCTTGAATCTTTATCTGAAACAGGAGAAGTTCAAGAGGCTTACCCTTGTGCAGGTTCTACAGGCACTGCTGGAAGAAGATTGGATAGTGTCGCTCGACTTGCAGGATGCGTATTTTCATATTCCTATCCCGAAGTTGCACAGGAAGTATCTCCGTTTCACGATTGGATAACAACATTATCAGTTTGCGGTTCTAACGTTTGGTCATACTACTGCACCTCGAGTCTTCACCAAGGTGATGGCAGTGGCTGCAGCCCATCTCTGAAGATCAGGATTCCAGTTTTCCCCTATCTGGATGACTGGCTGATTAAGGCAGAGTCTCCAGAGAAGGTGCTTCATCATTTGCAGTTGACAACCCAGCAGTTGTACAAATTGGGGTTTTCGATAAATGTACCCAAATCTCACCTTGTGCCCTCACAGCGCAACCTGGTTATAGGGGCGGTACTGGACACTACTGTCTGTCGAGCATTTCCTCCACCTCAAATGATTCTCGACATTCAGGAAATGATTCCCTTGTTTTAGAATGGAGCGGTCGTTCCAGTCCTGAAGGTCCTTCGCCTGCTCGGTCTGTTTGTTTCCTGCATTCTGTTGGTCAACCATGCATGCTGGCACATGAGGGCGCTCTAGTGGTGCCTCCACAGGCAGTGGTATCAGCACAACGGAGATCTCAAGGAGTCAGTCAAGACCTCCAAAGAAACTGCAGCGGATCTGTCTTGGTGGAGCGTGGAGGGCAATCTGTCTCAAGGAAAGCCCTTCCATCTGCCTCCATCGGTTGCCACAGTGATAACGGATGCATCCTCCCTAGAGTGGGGTGCTCATCTGGGTGATCCGGAGGTCAAGGGTCTTTGATCTCCAGAGGAAAGGTTGCTTCACATCAACTTTCTAGAGTTACGGATGATACATTTGGTGCTCAAGGCCTTCCATCCTTCCCTTCGCGGTCCTTCGGTTCAAGTCCTAACGGACAACACGACCACGATGTGGTATGTCAACAAACAGGGAGGAGTGGGGTTGCAGTGTCTCTGCAGAGAGGCTCTGCGTCTCTGGTCCTGGGTTCAGGACCATCAGATTTGTCTGATGGCAAGTCATCTGGCCGGAGTTCTGAACGTGCGTGCAGACAGTCTCAGTCGGCAGTTCTCGGCCGACCATGAGTGGAGGCTTCATCCAGAGGTGGTTCGTCACTTCTTTCGGACGTGGGGAACTCGGCAGGTGGACCTGTTTGCCACTCACAAGAATGCTCACTGCCCGTCATTCTGCAGTCTCCAGTATCCGGTGCAGGGAGATTTGGGGGACGCCTTTCAGTTGAGTTGGGGCTCACAAGTCCTTTACGCGTTTCCTCCAATACCCTTGATTCCTCAGGTTCTGAGGAAGATACGCCAAGACCGTGCCCAAGTTATATTGATCGCCCCGGATTGGCCAAGAGGGTGTGGTTCAAAGATCTTCTCCACCTCTCCTCGTGCCCACCGCTCCATCTCCCTCTCTGGACAGATCTCCTCTCTCAGATGGAGGGGCAGGTTCTACTCCCCCACCTCCAGAACTTACACCTTCATGCCTGGAGATTGAACGGGGCAACCTGAATTATTTTTCTCTCACGACGTGGTGGATGTTATTCTTTCTGCCAGGCGGCTTTCCACCAAGTCGATCTATTCTTATAGATGGTCTAAATTTGTTTTGCGGTGTGGAGAGAAATCCATTGACCCCTTAAGGGCTCATTTGTCCAACATTCTTCAGTTTTCTCTTTCTTTGGCCCAGCAGGGTTTTGCTGTTGCAACTGTAAAAGGTTATTTATCGGCCTTGTCGGCAATCATTTGTTTGCCGGACCAGCCGCCTTTGTTTAAGTCAACTATTGTGTTGCGTTTTATAAAAGGTCTTACCAACAAATTCCCTCCTACTCCATTTATTGTGCCTCAATAGGACGTGAATCCTGTTTTAACCTACTTGATGGGTTCGCCTTTTGAACCTTTGCACAAGTGTCCCATGAGACTTCTGTCTTTTAAGACTGTTTTTCTTGTAGCAATTACCTCGGCAAGGAGGGTTAGTGAGCTTCAAGCTCTTAGTTCGAAACCCCCATTCTTGACCATTCATGCTGAAAGAATGGTACTCAGGACCAGGGCTGATTTTCTGCCTAAGGTGGTAACTCCCTTTCATCTGGGGCAGTCCATTACCCTTCCTACCTTCTATCCTCCCCCTCACCCTTCCAAGGAGGAGGAGCGGCTTCATCGCCTGGACCCTGAGAGGGCGGTGAACTTCTACCTTGATAGAATTAAAGACTATCGCGTAGATGACCAGCTCGTTGTTGGATTTGTTGGCTGCAAGAAAGGAAAAGTGGTGCACAAGCGCACGCTATCAAGATGGATTAACCTGTGCATTAAGATCTGCTACGTCCTGGCTGTTAAGGAACCTCCAGAGGGTATAAGAGCTCACTCTACTAGAGCAAAGCCTTCTTCATCTGCTTTGTCTCGGGGTATTCCTGTAGAGGACATTTGCAGAGCGGCTACTTGGGCCTCCCTCCACACTTTCGTGAAGCATTACTGCTTAGATTCAGAAGTGAGGAGGGACAGCCATTTTGCTCGTTCTGTTCTTCTGTGTTTTCTGGTATAGGAGAGTGGACACCCTCATCCGGGAGTGTGGACTGCTGTGGGATTCTATTCACAAGGTGAGGAATCCACTGGCAGATGTATCCATCAGAAGAACAAGTTACTTACCTTCGGTAACTCTTTTTCTAGTGGATACAGTATCTGCCTGTGGATTCCTCACTGACCCTGTGGTAAATCAACGGCGATTATGTTAAGCATTAGCAGAAGACATGTTTTGTTTGATCATTATCGTGACAAATGTGCCGACTCCATTTTGTGTTTGCAACAGCCATTTTGTATGCCATACATTGCCATGTGCTCGTCATGTGCTTTGTCCTACCTTCTTGTTAACTGCGCATGAAGTCTGCCCGGCAACAGGCTATATTTAGCATTCCCCGCTTCCAGCATGTCCAGACATGCACAGTAGGCTCAATGACCGTTACTAATTTGTTCCAGATAGGAATGTGTTTACCAGTTGCCGAAGACTGTTAACTCCGCCCCTCCATCGATTGTGCCTTCCAATATGTCCTTGTATGGTCATGAAACTGCTCTTGTCTTCTGTACCGCCTTCTTTTGAGCCCCCTCATTGTGGATAAAAGGGGCCATGTTCTTTAGTTCGGTGTGCTACTCGATACAATACTGAAGGGTGTTTTGTGGACTGTAGTACCACCTTTAAAGGTTTAATAAACTTTGCTTTTGTATTTTTCAGTTTCATTGCCAACTTCTTCCTAAGGTCCCAGGACTCTGTGCAGAGAAGCGCGAACCCCTTGCACTAAGTAGGCCTAGCTGAGGTTTGCTTACAACAAATTGGCGCCCGACAAGTGGGGCTCATCCGCGACTCGGATGCCCGAAGGAGTGGTCGTGACGAAGGATTGGAATCTCGCTGCGGACGCTATCGCATGCGAGAGGAGTCCCGAGTCTTGGCATCCAAGGCATTTTTTCCTTTCTTTCCGATCTGACCATCCAGGTGGTGCCGGTCCTCCACTGAGATCTCTTCTGTTGGTTTGCCGTGCAGTGGCCGTTTGGTCGAATTTAGAACTTGGCAGTTGGAATCTGGACGCCCTGTGATTGGTAAGAACCATTGCACGGTACTTGCTGTGGGTTTTGGAAGCCTGGGAGTGGCAAGGCAGTTTTAGGATACGCTTGCTGTGGCATTTTTGGTTTGGAATGACTAGTCAATGATGTGTATGTGTATGTGAAATATATGTATTGTATTGCAACACATATAGGCAGGTAATGAGGAGATTTTTCTCTACAATGCGATTTTGATTTGAACGGCACAACGTATTACAGATACCTTAAGTGCTACTTTGATTATAATACTGCATATTTGGTACTATTTTTGGCATGCCTGCTTTTAGCGCACTTCATAGGTTGTGCTGCTTTTGTGGAAATAACCTGTCAAATCTTGAGGAATCGCAGCCGGCTCCCCCAGAGGGGCGCCTCATAGAGAGTTTTATCTGCCCCGGAATCCTCATCTTTGTCAGATGGAGCGGACGGAACCACATATGGAGGCGGATGACGATCTCACAAAGAAAAATCATCTTGCGGTTTATTAAGGACAGGATACAGAGGTTGTCGAACAGCATATTGGGCATATATCTGTAATCTGTGCTCCTTCTCCTGTCTCTCTTCCAACTCTTTCGCCTCCTTCTTTCTTAGTTCTTGCACTTTTTCATACACATTCTTCCGTTGTTCTTTATCAATCAGCGCTTGCTCACGTTTCTCACGCTCACTTACTTCTTTCACTCACATTTGCACACTCTCAAACATATCTTGTCTAGATTTTCGCTTAAACATACTCTGTTCCACTTACTCAATTTTTCGCATATCAAATGACACACACTTCGGCCAACATAACTCAGGATCCTTTTGCATGTATTTCCTCCACAATGTGCTATACATTATAGAAGAAAGACCATATTAAATATACATCTCCCCTGTAGGGCAGATCCTGGGTGCGAGAAACCACTTGCACGCATTGGGACCAACGGAGCCTCGCACGTGGTGACATTGGAGTCTTACACCAGCAGGCGCTTCCAGCCTTCCTCCCTACAGGGGATGTTTATCATAAAGGAGTGGCAGGACTGGGGCCACTTGGTGAGAGAACTTTGAGTCCTTGGGCATTTATTTTGGGACTATCATAGCCAGCATGCCTCAGTGACAACGCAAATTTGGGGCGGGGACTCTTTTTATAAATAAAGCAATGTTCTTTGAAACCGGTTTCCTGCCCCTCTATGCCAGTGATCAAGGGCGTCCAAGCCCGAAACGCGTATGGCCCACAAGGAATGCAGAATGCTTGCTGTGCATTCTTCCACCCACGTGATGGTGTGAGTCTGGAGGTGTGTGGCTCCCCACATGGGCTAACCCTGGTGTTTTTTATATATATATATTTCCTGTGTCTGCCAGAGACACAGCACGGAAGGTCCCGCCACATCAAGAATCTCGGAGTTAAAACTGGCAATTAGCTGCGTGCAGCTTCGTGGGTACCGAGGGATCGGCAAACTCCGATGATCGCCAGAGGACATTGTTTCACGTTGGGGAAAAAGTTGTATTTACTTCAAAGGGCGACCAGTCCGCATTGACTGCCCGGTCCCAGCTGCTGAATCGTGTCATACTGGCAGTGGCGGATATAAGGGGACCCAGGACGACGGCCGTCGACTTTCCTCCTTCAGGAGCATGGAACCTGTTACCACCTACCTGTTTCCAGCGGGACCTACAGTCTGCTACACTCCCTCACGCCATCTACCCAGTCATGCCGACACAGTGCATGCTGGTAGTTGAAGTCTGATAGTAAAACGGACTTTCACCGGATGGGCCAATTGCATGAGGGGGAGGAGCTTCATGTGCTGGGATGGACATTTAAGCAGGAAGGAACATTTGTTAACAGGACATGCTGCAGTGTCAGGCGCTGAGGAAGGCTGTTATCGCCGAAATGCATTCGCCGCCATTGCTGTGATGAGGAAATAAACGAGCTGCTTGTCCTGTACTCCCCTTGACCTCTGCGTTCTTCCTTTGGATGGATGGTGTCTTCATATTTCCTGTGTCTGCCAGAGACACAGCACGGAAGGTCCCGCCACATCAAGAATCTCGGAGTTAAAACTGGCAATTAGCTGCGTGCAGCTTCGTGGGTACCGAGGGATCGGCAAACTCCGATGATCGCCAGAGGACATTGTTTCACGTTGGGGAAAAAGTTGTATTTACTTCAAAGGGCGACCAGTCCGCATTGACTGCCCGGTCCCAGCTGCTGAATCGTGTCATACTGGCAGTGGCGGATATAAGGGGACCCAGGACGACGGCCGTCGACTTTCCTCCTTCAGGAGCATGGAACCTGTTACCACCTACCTGTTTCCAGCGGGACCTACAGTCTGCTACACTCCCTCACGCCATCTACCCAGTCATGCCGACACAGTGCATGCTGGTAGTTGAAGTCTGATAGTAAAACGGACTTTCACCGGATGGGCCAATTGCATGAGGGGGAGGAGCTTCATGTGCTGGGATGGACATTTAAGCAGGAAGGAACATTTGTTAACAGGACATGCTGCAGTGTCAGGCGCTGAGGAAGGCTGTTATCGCCGAAATGCATTCGCCGCCATTGCTGTGATGAGGAAATAAACGAGCTGCTTGTCCTGTACTCCCCTTGACCTCTGCGTTCTTCCTTTGGATGGATGGTGTCTTCATATTTCCTGTGTCTGCCAGAGACACAGCACGGAAGGTCCCGCCACATCAAGAATCTCGGAGTTAAAACTGGCAATTAGCTGCGTGCAGCTTCGTGGGTACCGAGGGATCGGCAAACTCCGATGATCGCCAGAGGACATTGTTTCACGTTGGGGAAAAAGTTGTATTTACTTCAAAGGGCGACCAGTCCGCATTGACTGCCCGGTCCCAGCTGCTGAATCGTGTCATACTGGCAGTGGCGGATATAAGGGGACCCAGGACGACGGCCGTCGACTTTCCTCCTTCAGGAGCATGGAACCTGTTACCACCTACCTGTTTCCAGCGGGACCTACAGTCTGCTACACTCCCTCACGCCATCTACCCAGTCATGCCGACACAGTGCATGCTGGTAGTTGAAGTCTGATAGTAAAACGGACTTTCACCGGATGGGCCAATTGCATGAGGGGGAGGAGCTTCATGTGCTGGGATGGACATTTAAGCAGGAAGGAACATTTGTTAACAGGACATGCTGCAGTGTCAGGCGCTGAGGAAGGCTGTTATCGCCGAAATGCATTCGCCGCCATTGCTGTGATGAGGAAATAAACGAGCTGCTTGTCCTGTACTCCCCTTGACCTCTGCGTTCTTCCTTTGGATGGATGGTGTCTTCATATTTCCTGTGTCTGCCAGAGACACAGCACGGAAGGTCCCGCCACATCAAGAATCTCGGAGTTAAAACTGGCAATTAGCTGCGTGCAGCTTCGTGGGTACCGAGGGATCGGCAAACTCCGATGATCGCCAGAGGACATTGTTTCACGTTGGGGAAAAAGTTGTATTTACTTCAAAGGGCGACCAGTCCGCATTGACTGCCCGGTCCCAGCTGCTGAATCGTGTCATACTGGCAGTGGCGGATATAAGGGGACCCAGGACGACGGCCGTCGACTTTCCTCCTTCAGGAGCATGGAACCTGTTACCACCTACCTGTTTCCAGCGGGACCTACAGTCTGCTACACTCCCTCACGCCATCTACCCAGTCATGCCGACACAGTGCATGCTGGTAGTTGAAGTCTGATAGTAAAACGGACTTTCACCGGATGGGCCAATTGCATGAGGGGGAGGAGCTTCATGTGCTGGGATGGACATTTAAGCAGGAAGGAACATTTGTTAACAGGACATGCTGCAGTGTCAGGCGCTGAGGAAGGCTGTTATCGCCGAAATGCATTCGCCGCCATTGCTGTGATGAGGAAATAAACGAGCTGCTTGTCCTGTACTCCCCTTGACCTCTGCGTTCTTCCTTTGGATGGATGGTGTCTTCATATTTCCTGTGTCTGCCAGAGACACAGCACGGAAGGTCCCGCCACATCAAGAATCTCGGAGTTAAAACTGGCAATTAGCTGCGTGCAGCTTCGTGGGTACCGAGGGATCGGCAAACTCCGATGATCGCCAGAGGACATTGTTTCACGTTGGGGAAAAAGTTGTATTTACTTCAAAGGGCGACCAGTCCGCATTGACTGCCCGGTCCCAGCTGCTGAATCGTGTCATACTGGCAGTGGCGGATATAAGGGGACCCAGGACGACGGCCGTCGACTTTCCTCCTTCAGGAGCATGGAACCTGTTACCACCTACCTGTTTCCAGCGGGACCTACAGTCTGCTACACTCCCTCACGCCATCTACCCAGTCATGCCGACACAGTGCATGCTGGTAGTTGAAGTCTGATAGTAAAACGGACTTTCACCGGATGGGCCAATTGCATGAGGGGGAGGAGCTTCATGTGCTGGGATGGACATTTAAGCAGGAAGGAACATTTGTTAACAGGACATGCTGCAGTGTCAGGCGCTGAGGAAGGCTGTTATCGCCGAAATGCATTCGCCGCCATTGCTGTGATGAGGAAATAAACGAGCTGCTTGTCCTGTACTCCCCTTGACCTCTGCGTTCTTCCTTTGGATGGATGGTGTCTTCATATTTCCTGTGTCTGCCAGAGACACAGCACGGAAGGTCCCGCCACATCAAGAATCTCGGAGTTAAAACTGGCAATTAGCTGCGTGCAGCTTCGTGGGTACCGAGGGATCGGCAAACTTCGATGATCGCCAGAGGACATTGTTTCACGTTGGGGAAAAAGTTGTATTTACTTCAAAGGGCGACCAGTCCGCATTGACTGCCCGGTCCCAGCTGCTGAATCGTGTCATACTGGCAGTGGCGGATATAAGGGGACCCAGGACGACGGCCGTCGACTTTCCTCCTTCAGGAGCATGGAACCTGTTACCACCTACCTGTTTCCAGCGGGACCTACAGTCTGCTACACTCCCTCACGCCATCTACCCAGTCATGCCGACACAGTGCATGCTGGTAGTTGAAGTCTGATAGTAAAACGGACTTTCACCGGATGGGCCAATTGCATGAGGGGGAGGAGCTTCATGTGCTGGGATGGACATTTAAGCAGGAAGGAACATTTGTTAACAGGACATGCTGCAGTGTCAGGCGCTGAGGAAGGCTGTTATCGCCGAAATGCATTCGCCGCCATTGCTGTGATGAGGAAATAAACGAGCTGCTTGTCCTGTACTCCCCTTGACCTCTGCGTTCTTCCTTTGGATGGATGGTGTCTTCATATTTCCTGTGTCTGCCAGAGACACAGCACGGAAGGTCCCGCCACATCAAGAATCTCGGAGTTAAAACTGGCAATTAGCTGCGTGCAGCTTCGTGGGTACCGAGGGATCGGCAAACTCCGATGATCGCCAGAGGACATTGTTTCACGTTGGGGAAAAAGTTGTATTTACTTCAAAGGGCGACCAGTCCGCATTGACTGCCCGGTCCCAGCTGCTGAATCGTGTCATACTGGCAGTGGCGGATATAAGGGGACCCAGGACGACGGCCGTCGACTTTCCTCCTTCAGGAGCATGGAACCTGTTACCACCTACCTGTTTCCAGCGGGACCTACAGTCTGCTACACTCCCTCACGCCATCTACCCAGTCATGCCGACACAGTGCATGCTGGTAGTTGAAGTCTGATAGTAAAACGGACTTTCACCGGATGGGCCAATTGCATGAGGGGGAGGAGCTTCATGTGCTGGGATGGACATTTAAGCAGGAAGGAACATTTGTTAACAGGACATGCTGCAGTGTCAGGCGCTGAGGAAGGCTGTTATCGCCGAAATGCATTCGCCGCCATTGCTGTGATGAGGAAATAAACGAGCTGCTTGTCCTGTACTCCCCTTGACCTCTGCGTTCTTCCTTTGGATGGATGGTGTCTTCATATATATATATATGTATATATACATTTAAATGAAAAAAACATAGGTTTAAAGCAGGTTATATTTAGCAATTATCATTTAAAAAAACCTCAAATGTCATTTGAGATGTCATCAGTGATGTCACTGACCATGTCATGAATGATGTAATATGTGACATCATCAGCAGTGCATTGAGGGCGCACGAGTTATAGTTAGCAGAACTCACTATAACAGAGGAATTTCAATGGTTTTGTATGAGTGAAATGTCCAGGTAACTATAACACCCCTGAAACCTATGGTTTTTTCAGTGAATTTCTAAGGTTTTTTGAATGATAATTCTTAACTATAACCTGCTTGAAACCTATGTTTTTTTCAGTGAATTCTAAAGGTTTTTTAAATGATAATTCCAATCTATAACATGCCTGAAACATTTGGTTTTTTTCAGTGAATTTCAATGGTTTTTAAAATGAGAATTCCTAATTATAATGTTGACCACTTCCCCATATTTTCAACAAGAAACCAAATTTGCACTGCTACCTAAAAAAACAAGCAATAGTTCCACTTACCACTAACAAATTAACATCAACATTTAACCAGTGTAAGGACGTTGACTACGTACTGCGTGAATTACATCAAACTCATACCCATATTTAAAGAGCAGTAAGTGATAGAGGTACTAATTATATACTTCCGACACCCAACAAAATCACAATTCCCAGCACCACTACCACTACAACCTCCCCTACTGACCCCTCTCCCTCTACTACCTCAGAGGCAGCGTAAAAATGGACAACGGACCTTCCAAAGATAATATATCTCCTCAACAGCACACTAGCTCAATGTTCAGAGATGTGGCAACCCACTATGTATAAGGGAAGGAACTTGCATATCAACATTAATTTACACAATGCCAAGACTACCGGTGAAATGCTATACATAACTCACTATAGAAATGAAAGACTTTTCCATGTGTAAATATACCATTGATACGTTTGTACTTCATAGTGGATGCAACCATATTATCTCAGACTCTGGGGAATATCTTGGTCATGTTGCTGTGTTGTCTCCCCCTTGAAGCAGAAGTAGAGTGGGTTGATCCAACGTACGCAACTCCAGCGTCAGAGTATAAATAATTAGCCTACGCCTTGGGTGTGGTTCACTTCTGAAAAGAGAAAAGACTCTGCTACAGCGAAGGTCCTCACTCTGCCACGTGGCTACCGCCATGATCATGTGCCTCCTCGATACAGGTCGATTGCGAACTGAGCGCAACAGCACTGCAGACCTATGTCTGTATCGACTACTGCCTTCGATCTACACTGCGGACAGCAGGGTTCACAACTTGAATTCAGCTTTGGATCTACACTACGCACATCATTGAAGTTATCCTTCATTTATGAAAGGCAGAGACAATTCTACTCTATGTCCTCAGGCTTTGTTAAAATAAATTAAAAAAATTCTTCGTCGGTATCTGTGGTGACTTCAATCTACAGTGTGGTCAGTAGAGTTCACAACTTGATACCAGTAGCGCTTTAGCACCAAAGACAACATTGAATTCAGTCTCGATTTATTTAAAGCAAAGACCATTGTACTATGTCCTCAGATTTTCTTAAAGTATGAAAAGTAGGAAATTCAGCCTTAATTTATTTAATGCAGAGACAATTCTACTGTATGTCTTCAGATTTTGTTTAAATAAGTGACAAAAAGCATTCCTCCATGTCTGTGTCAACTACTGCCTTCGATATACACTGCGGACAGCAGGGTTCACAACTTTAATTCAGCTTTCCATCTACACTACGGATAGCATTCAAGTTAGCCTTCATTTATGTAAGACAGAGACAATTTTGTTAAATGATGGAACAAAAAACATTCCTCAATATCTGTACTGAGTACTGATTTCAAATGTACACTGCGATCAACAAAGTTTACTACTTGATACCAGTTTATCAGTTCCGTATGCAACAGTCAATGTTTGAAGTGTATTACAGATAATGCAGTGCAGCCTAAGATCTACACTGCGAACAGCAGCGTTCACAACTTCAATTCAGCTTTCCATCTACACTACGGACAGCATTCAAGTTATCCTTGATTTATGTAAAGCAGAGACATTTTTGTTAAAGGATGCCACAAAAAACATTCCTCAATGACTGTACTGAGTTCTGTTATCAAATGTACACTGCGATCAACAGAGTTTATGACTTGATACCAGTGGCGGATCAGCACTACAGGCATCAATAAATTAATTCTTGATCTATTTAAGGCAGAGACAATTGTACTGTGTCCTCAGATTTTGTTAACTGTAACAAAAAAGCATTCATCGATGTTTGTGTTGAGTACTGCCTTTGATCTACACTGCGGGCAGCAGGGTTCACAACTTGAATTCAACTTTGCATCTACACTACGGAAAGTAGGGAATTCACCCTTGATTTATTTAATGCAGAGACAATTGTACTGTATGTGTTCAGCTTTTGTTAAAATAAGAGACAAAAATCATACGTCCATATCTGTGCTCAGTACTGCCTTTATCTACAGTGCAGACAGCAGGGTTCACAACTTCAATTCAGCTTTGAATCTATACTCCGGTCAGCATGAAATTTAGCCTTATTTTATTTACGGTAGAGATAATTGTACTTTATGTCCTCAGATTTTGTTAAAGGATATGACAAAAAGAATTTCTTGATATTTGTGATTACTACTGCCTTCGATCTACATTGTGAGGGCTAGAATGGGGATTGCACATGATGCATTCCAGTAGGCAAGAGACATTGTACCAGTGCGACCCGCCCAAACCAACGCAGGGTGCACACATGCTGAGTAC
This sequence comes from Lissotriton vulgaris, assembly GCF_964263255.1. Classification (NCBI taxonomy): domain Eukaryota; kingdom Metazoa; phylum Chordata; class Amphibia; order Caudata; family Salamandridae; genus Lissotriton; species Lissotriton vulgaris. The sequence continues at coordinate 1,963,167,397 of NC_141691.1, forward strand.
TTCAGGTACCACTAACTCACTGCACCACAAGTCATCTCCTCGTGGCCTTATTAAGACAGAATTCACTAGGCAAAAAACATTGCTCCCAGTGTGGCTGGCCCACACCACTCATCATCACTGGCTGCGTAGATGCTGAGAGCCACACCTACCACTAACTATACAGCTCAAGTCAATGCCACATTGATGTGGGCCGTTCCTGACTGCCTCCGGTCTATACTGCGAACAGTAGGGCTCATAATTCAAGATTAGTAATGATGCAAATTGTGTAAGAGACTATAATCGGTTAAGGAAACTAAATGCTCCAAATCTGCAACATTGCCACCAGACATATGTTCACTATTTTGAGAAAGTTAGAATGCACTGCGTGAAGTCCAATCATTTAATTTGTTATGGGGAGCAATCAGTAGACCTAGTTTGCAGAACAATTGATAACCATCGATGGTAGTTTTTTTTCCCCCTCACAGTACATGCAATCCAGTATGCAACATTCAATGCTTTGAGTGTAACTCGTCAGATCAGCATCATCGCAGGGTGAGCACACTCTAAATACAGACGTACCACTAACTCAGTACACCATAAATAATCGCCCCTAGGCTTTATTAAGGGAAAATTCAGAAGTCAAAAAACATTACCCCCAGTACGGCCTGTCCGGACCACACATTATCACAGGTTACGTACACGCTCAGTCCCAAAGGTACTATTAACTCAGTGCACCATAATTCATCGCCACATGGCCGAATTCAACTGACTCTTCATTCATTGTTTGCAGAGTGCAGTACCAAACTAAATAAAACGTCTATCAAACTATATACAATATTCTTTTAGTAGCCTTCCTTCAAAAACTTATTTTATATCAGTTCTAGGTTTAGTTGAAAAACAAAATTCACGCTGCAAGTGCAAAGGCACACGTAATGGCAGTGTACACTCCGGACAGCACAGGTCACACCTTGAACTATAATGTCGCTAAAACATACACGTTTCATCTTTTATTTCAATTGTGATTACAGATTATGCAGTCCAGTAGGCGACACACTCACTACCAGACATACCACTAACTCAGTGCACCATAAATAATCGCCACATGGCCTTATTAAGGCAACATTCAGTAACCAAAAGACATTCTTCTTAGCAGTGCGGTCGCAAGTTCCACACAAACCGCCCCTACCTTAGTGCACCACACCTCATGAACCCTTTAAGATAGAATCTCCTGTGTATAATTTCACATGTAGTGCTCCTACCTTTATACAGCAGAAGTCATAAATAATTTATGATTGAATATCTATGTATGATATCATGATTACTATTCTACTTGTTACCAATAACAACGTAATAAAATGGAGTCGAGCACACGTGCCCATACATACTTCAAATATCTATTTGTGTCTGTGTATTTATTATGTTTGTAAAACGCTGCTCCTGCGCCCTACCACATTATATTGTGACATAAATAGCGTATGAAACATCTTACCTCTGACAGTAAGGGCCTCATTATGATGGAGGATTTTCCACCTCCTCCGGGCCGGGGGAAGCCACCTCCGGCCCGGAGGAGGCGGAAAATCTTCTGCGGACTCACCAAAGACCCACCGCCGCATTACGATGGCTGATGGGTCTTGGTTACTGTCCGCTGATTTTCCGCCACGGTCGGATTACAACCGCGGCGGAAAAGCTCTCATTTGGCTGGCAGTGACACCGCCAGCCAAATTAGGAAGCATTTGTAAACAAGCTTTTCCGCTGCGGTTTTTCTGCCGTGGAAAAGCATGTGTACTTTTGAATTTGGGGGCCTGTTGCGGGCCCCCAGGGTGTTGGCGGGTGGGGGGTGCACATGGGGGGTACCTATGGTACCCCCATCATTTACTTGCACAAAGCGGCAGGCACCGCGCGGTGCCTGCCGCTTTGTGCATGTAAATGTTAAACATGCACTTTTAACATTGCGGCGGGTGCTGCTTGAAGCAGCACCCGCCGCAATGTTAAATATCCAGGATGTGACCGCCAGGGTGGCGGTCACATCCTAATCGCACATGAGGGAACACCGCAGCCCATGCGGATGTTCCCTCATCCTCTGGGGTCGCGGACGGACGCAAGTCCGTCCGCGATCCTAATGAGGCCCTATGTGTGGGCTATTCCTCCTAAAAAAAAATTTTGGGCATATTTATATAGCGCAAAATCAACCCAAAACTATATCACCATTTTACATGAGCACCATATTTACAGTACATTTTCAGAAACGCATAGATTACATCATTACTCTACAATAACAGGATGTGGACACAACTCCAAGCCTCAAACACTGATCTCCAGCAACAGGTTCAACAGTGTACCTGAATGATCACATACGTATATATATTATCTCCCTTTCATGTGCCAAAAACTGCAACTTAAACCTTTCACAGCCCTGTATTACTACAGCTACAACACTCCACTGAATGTACAACAAACATTCATCACCACAAAAATGCGTCATGTCCACCATCTTTTAGGTGTGCATCTATTGATGAATATAGGGTCAGTGATACCCCGTATCTTCCATGTTGGCCATGTTGTGGAACTTTACAGATATAATGACACATTTGCATTTAAAACCCGGGTGAATTCAGCACTACAAAACAGACACCCGAATCACTTGATTTCTGACATAGCTCACGACGGAACCACGCCCATAGCTCCGGAATCATGGTTCAGAGCCTCGCGCAGCACTGGTATACATCAGGCCAGCCCACTCCGCTTACGCTTCCAGGAAAAAACAAAAACGCAACATTGCCCAGATTTCCATTGTACTGATTTCTTAGTTCCGGGTCTAGGTGTCAGAATGGCACACACACACACTCCCTCATATACACCCACACCACACCCATCCAGCACATTAGTCACTACGCATGTGACCCAACCAATAAAAAAGACGAGGCGCACATGCTCTACGCCATTTTAGAGTTGCTCCCATCGCAAGCGTTGTGACCATCGTATTGTACAATTACCTCCGAGCAGTTAGAATAGATAGGTTGCAACTGTCTGAGGGGCAGATTTACAAGCCCCTTGCACCACTTTTGTGTCACTTTTAACATGGGAAAGTGGCACAAGGAGCTTGTAAATCTGCCCCTGAGAGCACTCACCTCCGGACTAAAGGAGTAAATGGGGTGCAACAGTCTAGGTACGCCGTATTGAGAACTCACTGCTATGCAGTGGGAGTGCATGGGATATAGTACTTTGGAAGAAAAACAGCACACAGACACCTTCTTACAGTGCAAGTTGATGAAATACAATACCCTGTCGGTACAAAGACATAAAGTAAAAATATACTTGTGCAGTTATATATACTCTGCTATTATTAACTCTGTACTATCTTTCAGATCACTAAACTAGTGGGTGCACTATGAACCGGCACATGCTTGGACACACAACAGAGGCAAAAAGGTGAGCTATGAAGATTTTCTCCAGTATTAATTGCTCCATCTATAACTTTCTCTCTCTCACAGTTTTAATGTTGTTTTTTCTCTCTTTCTCTCTCTCACTCTCTCTCACATCGCTTCTCTTTCTCTTTTAAAGTATATGACTCTTCCGATAAAAAAAAAGCAAGGCTGAATGTAACACATTCTGCAGTGTACAGCCAAAGCTGAGTTCAAGTTGTGAACTCTGTTCGTCACAGTGTTTACAGAAGGTAAACAGAGCGGCCTAGATACACAATGCCTCCACTTAAATGCGTTAGAAATAAAGGGGCTTATTTACAAGCCCCTTGCGCCACTTTTAGGTCACTTTTAACATGGGAAAAGTAACTCAAAAGTGGTGCACGGGTTTGTAAATAAGCCCCAAAGAATATTGTCCTGCATAATGACTTGATCTCTCACCTAATTCTATCTTATCTCCGAATCATTTTAAAGACCTGTTCGTCCATACTGTAAATCTGACACAGTAGGCACTTCCGTACAGACATCTCTTGAACGCGGGCCTATAAGAGAGGTGGAATGTATCTGGCACACTGCAGACCTGCAAATTAAGAATTATTGCCAAGTATTACCTTAACTTGTAATCTTTGACCTCCTTCAGTCACATCGATCTAATTTTAAACACTCATTTTCATTTTTGTTTCACAGATTACCTACCCTACTTCTATTGGAGTCCATGTCACATTTTGTTTAATATATTGTTTTGTTACAGTTATGTTTCTAGTTATTTATTATATTATTATCTTAAAGTTATGTTTCTTGTTATTTATTGTTGTTTTAATAAAAGTTAATTTAAAAAAGTACATACGTCTTCTTTTTTTGACAACATTTCACTATTATTTAGTGTGATATTCATATAGGAAAACATTTTAAAATAGAAATTATATTTATAACTAGAAGTATAATACTTAGGCTAACTCTTTACCAGCTCTTTACCAGTGTCTATAGCTCCGACTAACGGTTCCTATGGAAAACTTTTACAACTCCATCACAGTAACTGTTTCGATTAGCAACATTCAGTGGTGAACTTCTAACCTCTGTGCTCACTTAAGTGTTCCATGAACTGTTACTACGGTAACAGGCAGTAAGCAGTTTGGGGGTAGGGTTGAAAGGTACTGGCTGTACAGAAACCTATATATTTACCCAGGATCCTCTACATGAAGAAGTGTGGCTCAGGGGTTAGAGGCGACAGACCCGGAAGCTGAGATCGGCCCTGGACCAGGGTTCAATTCCCCGCCTCGGCGGGTCTTGGGCTCAAAAAATTCCACGGACTCGATAATTCTAGTTCCGGTGCCTTCTCAACTCACGGGTTCACACTCTGCGACTCTGGGCAATAGCTTGCTTAATCTCCACAACGGCCCCTCGCGGCGGGATGCCTGGCTTTCACCTTGTGGATCTCACAGGGGAATACCAGGACGGGTTCCCTAAGCAAGCGCCAGGAAACCCTTTGTGGGTAGCTGTGCGCTATATAAGCTCAAATACATTTACATTTACATGACAGAAAGGAAATCAAAGTAAGACAGAACACTGTGTAGCAGATTTATAAGCCCCTTGCACCACTTTTGTGTCACTTTTCCCATCTTAAAAGTGATGCAATAGTAACACAATGAACTTGTAAATCTGCCCCTTTGCACATTACGAGGAAAAGAAGTACACAACTCTTTCAATTCTTTATCGATCACAATTAGACAGTGTTGCTTCATGGTTCACAATGCATTTCAATAACTATTTTGGGCCTATTTAAATGGGAGACGGGATTGTTGACATTACAAAACTTTGGGGCATATTTACATAGACGGCGTTAACATTGTCGCCGCTTTAACGGCAGCAACCTACAACAAAAATGGTGAGAATGGACTTCAAAATCCTTTATTATCTTACCAGAAGATTATTTCAACATTGCTGTTTGCTATGCAAGAGTGAGAGCCACCCCCGGGGCTATAAAATAGTTGGTTGGGGTGGGGCTCCAAGGCCTGTCCCCCTGCAAAAATAGAGGTAGGGAAGCCTTAACAATACCCCCAAGCCCTGGGGACCACCAACCCCTGGGACATTCTGTATTGTGGGACAGGGGCTGTGTGGCCCCCGCCTGGAGCTTTTGAAGGCCCTGGGGAACGCAACCCCCAGGTCCGGCTCCTGCAGTGTCCCAGGGTGCCCACCCCATGGAACACTGCTGTTTGCTATGAGAGGGCGGGAGTCTCATGGCTCCTGCCCTCCCATATCAAACTTGGTTTGGATTTTGAAAGAGAGAGCAGGGTGGTGGTGGTCCCCGGGGCTATGGTGCCCCTCTGGGACCCCCATACATTTTTAAAATGTGCCCCCCCAGGGTCTAATTGTAAAGGAAGCCCCGTTGGGAAGCACCTGTCGGGTTTTCAAATTTTTTTAAATTGTTTTTAATGTTGAGGCCTGGGGGTTCCCTAAACAGGTCTAGAGGAGCAGGATATTTCTACCCTGCCCCCTTTATACGTGTCGCACACTTGTTCCACTGACTTCTTCAGCGTCGCTTCTGCCGAGGTACAAAATGGCTGCAAACAGTTCGTGGTTTTAAATGTTGACAACCACTTGACAGCCAATTAGCATTGAGCGCGTGATCGGAAGGGTACGCTTATGGTGCGCTCACGGTGCGCTCAGAGTCCGCGGATCCACCACGCCCATAGATTATATATATATATGCCTTTAACTATGATTTTCTCAGGAACTACTGAACTGATTGACACTATTCAAGAAAAAGGCACAAGTCTGAGCTGAGGATTACATCTCTGCCAAATTTGGCGTAATTCCGTTCAGCAGTTCGGGCTGTAGCTGCGGCTATGGAAAATTGCATGGGGAAAACAAGTTTTGGGACCCCCTTTTTTCTCATCCCCGCTACACAAATCATCCCGAGACTTTCAGGAAAGGAGCGGAACGGACCTGGCCATTAGTTTTGAAATTTTTGTGAAGATTCATTAACCAGCGCCAAAGTTATTCGAAATAGAATGTTGTGGATTTCCTATGGACAATAGGTTCTAACTATAACTACCTACTGGCGATCGCCAGTAGCTTATATATATATATATCTACCCACTGGAGGGAAACAAACATTAGCCTTTGGAACTGCAGGTACCACAATGCCTTACAAACAGGAAGTAATCCTGACATTCAAGTACCACCGGAGGATGTGAAAACCTAACATCTACCATTGGACTGCAGCAACCAACAGTGCACAATCGGTGTAAATGGCTCACCTTGAAAAAGTTCGAGTAGAACGAAACGCGTCGGAAAATGCCACATGCTGTTCCTGTTCTAATAAATTGGGGAAAAAACAAGGTTCGTGTTGCGACTCAATTCCTTTCCAAGAGGGGAGAAGTGTGAGAAATATATATATATATATATATATATATATATATATATATATATATATATATATATATATTCCCTGAGTGAGCAAGCCTGCTGGTCAGGCAAAACGCGTCCGAGGGCGACATGAAATAAACATTTTGGTCAGCACAGAGTCTCGTCACTGGTAGTTTGTCTACTCGAGAGGTGGAATATATATATATATATATATATATATATATATATATATATATATATATATATATATATATATATATATTTGAGCTGACAAATGAAAATAAATCTAAACCGATCTACCAACTTTGGTGTATGGCTGTAATTGGACAGAATATCCGGGAGTGCATGGAGACTTAACTCCCCTAACGAGGAAATCGGATTTGATTCAATCGCGGCTTGGTTCTGCCGCGCTTCGTGTGCACCGCCATAGAGCGCCCGGTAGCCTGAAAGGAACGGAACGGAACGGAAAGGAATATATATATTTGTATATATATTTGTATATCACTCTTTAATTATAATATACGTTTAAATTATTGATTTAATAGCTTTTTTTAAGTAAATATAAATTATTATATATGTGTGTTTAACTTTTTTAAATTACATTTATTTGTTTAATTTGTTAAGAAATATATTACTTTTTGTGTTCATTTTTTTAATTAATGTTACTATTTAATTTTTAATATTTTATGTTATATATATTTAACCCGTTCAGTGTGTGCATCGACCAACGGCCGTCGTGAGCTCTACCTCTGTAGTGCTGTGCACATCTGTTGGTCGACGCGGCCTAGCCCGCGCACGGAAACATCCGCACTGCGGTCGATTTTACACCACAATAAAGGGGTTAAAAAACGATATTTTATGCAACTATATTAATGACTGATATTTTTTTCGATATTATAATTATAGGATGAAGATATTTTTTACATCAATATTTTGGTCAAGATATTTTGTTATGGGGATATTTTGGGGGTTGATATTTTGTCAGTGAACCCCTTCATCTATTAGACAAAGGAGAAAATGTTTTTTTCAGATCCCCACTGAGGTTTACTGTGGGCACACCTTTACCCACCTTTACATTACATTACTTCCATTAACGTATGATCTCAATGTTAGACAGATATCTGATATAGCACACCTACCCTTACTGTATTGGGTTAGGCTATGGACCTCTGAGCACTTTGCCCCATACAGAGAGTGCTTGAGAGAAATATTAGCCCATCGATTAGCTCTCAGATCTCCATGGGTGCTTCATGTTAATACTTGGCGAATTAAACTTGATGTGTCTGAGCACATCTGACTTTAGGCTTATATTACTGCTCCCTTTTTGTTTGATAAAATAATGGAGACACTAGTAAACAACCAGTTCATGTCTTTTCTGGAAAGTCACTCCCTTCCGGACCCCTCCCATTTAGGTTTTTGTGCCTTATACAGCACAGAAGCGGCACTGGTGGCAGCCATATAGGCCATCAGCCTGTCTTTGGATGAAGAGCTGCCAGGTATGTTGTTATTACTGGACTAATTCGCCACATTCAACACCATTACATACTCTATGCTGATCCACAGGCTTGTTGAGATCAGCGAAAAAGCCCTGGGATGTCTTAAAAACGTTCTCAGAGACCAGATCCAAACTGTGCATCAAGAGTCCTTCTTCTCTAGTACTATGGCCCATGACAAGCTGGTGCCACTCATTTCAATATCTATGTGGCCCCCATGGCTCAAATGGTAAGATATTTCAGGTTTGAAGACATATCCTATGTGGATGACACACAATAAACCATCTTCTTGGGACCCAATCCTGAATCTGCTAAGGTCAGATTTAGTGATTGCATAAAGAAAAGTGTTCTCTGGATGTCGTCCAACTACTTGCAATCAATCAGTGGAAAGACAGAGATTCAGCTTTTTGCTAAGGCTCATGCTCACTGGTCAGAACTGGGGCGACCCCCCATCCCTAAAATGGTAGAGAGAAATTTGGGCGTCCAGATAGATGACATACTTTCTTTGAAAGAACAGGTTAGTTCCACTTATGGTGCCATTTTTCGTGTCATGCACCTTCTTAGGAAGGGTTTCAAATGGCTGCCCCTTCAGACCAGAAAATCCCTTACTCAAGTACTGATTGTAAACAGCTTAGACTATGGTAACGCTCTAATGGTAGCAGCAAATGAAGCTCTTTTAGGTACACATTAGGTACGTAGAACATCGCTGCCCACTATGTCTGTAAACTTCCAGCCCTCACCCCTTCTGAGCCTAGTCTCAAATATGCACTGGTTGTCAATAAAAAAGACATTCCCTTTTCAAACTCCTGCGCCTAGTACACAAGTTTCTATCTTGTTACAGCCCCCTTTACCTACAAAAGAAGCTGCAGCCCTACCTGCCAATGTGCAACCTCTTGTCCAGTAGGCAATCTCTGCTATGTCCTTACCATATACGTATGGCCAAATACTGGGGAAGATCTTTCTCATATATTGCTCCCCATCACTGGAATAGAGTTCCATGACGCATACAGTCCTGCCCTGATTTGGCCCTTTTCAAAAGACTGCTTAAATCCGATTTATGAGCCATAGTGCCGATGGACCCTCTCAGGGGTGATTTGTTTGCGCTTTATAAATATAAATACCATACCATGCCTCTCAATATTTATAAGGCAAAATGGTCTGTAAGTTGAACATTGGCTTGCCTGTCTCTCGGATTGCAGCAATGGTAGCCTGGTATAAAATTATGGGGCAAGGGCCAACTTCAAGGTTTTTTTTCATATATGTTATGATAATGAGGGACTAGCGCCAGAAAGACTTTTGAAAAAGCAATTCAGATAGGAAATCATTGAGTCTTGGTGGTCTTTTCATTGACTGTAACTGACCCAAAGTTTCACAACCTCTTTAAAAGATACTGGTCATGCAAGCTGTTCTAGCAAATATATGCTCCTTGAAGAGATCTCATTAAGGAAAGCTTCCAATTCCCAAGATCGCCAGTCGGGAGGAGAGGCATGCATCTCTTGAGAGAGGTGAAAGCATCTGCAGACATGTGGTGGTCAGCGATCTTCCAGTTCTACTTATAGCAGCTCTTGGAAGATTGTTGACTTTGGTGCACACTGCAATGACCAATCCATTATTTCAACTATTGACAAGATGCAGCAAGTGATATTATGGGATATGTGAGGCTGGCTTGTGTGTATGATATAATGGGCAATTGAAGAAGTGCAGCACATTGAAAGGCTACAAGGAAAGAAAAGTGAATGGTAAAATTGTCTAACTACCATGGTTTCTAGTGATCGGTTAATCCATTCTACCACCTGGCTGTGATGCATCTCAAGCAAATGTCTATGACCAAACTGGGATAAACACAATGATCAGAGGAAGCATGCTTTTGCTTCAGAATATTTTCTCATAGCAGACTCTTCAATGATTTGAGGAAATCTCTTTCTTGACGTGGAAGAACTGAGCCTGCCTTTCCCATAATCACATCCATTTTTTATGGGGGAACTACATCCTGGAATTGGAGCCTTGAGACCATACATATTTAGAAGTCCAGAAATATCATTTTAGCCTGAGAAGATGATGCTTTATTGAGTAAAAGAGGGAAAAAACATTATAAATGCTCGTTTCAAAAGCAAAGAAATGTTTTGGGGGGATTTAGAATGAAAGAGGCATCTCTTGATGATCTCATGAGCATTCCGAGCTTCTAACAGCTGTAGTTTCAGCATGAATTGTCACTGCTTGATTGGACACTCTGGAGTGTGGGCAGCTCACCCCGGCCTAGAGGCAGTGCATTGATTAACCTGAGGGCCTTTCTGTTATTATCAATAAGATGCTCCAAACTATCTCTCTGGTGTTTTTGTATTCTGAGCACAGGGCAGGATCCCACCATGAAGTGCAAGTGGAAACATATTGAGGTGTATATGATTTTGCAGTGATATGTTTCCTATAGTGCCTTGATGTTATAATTGTTTCTCTCAAGTATGCGGTCCCCCAGCATGCAGTACATGAATAATACTTGCACCAACAATGAATTGGGTATGAGCATTCTATAACCTTTTTCAATGTAACCACTTACATATATATCTCTATCATATTCCTATATCCATTGTATATATAAAGATGGGCAGGCATAAACAAGGCTTTACAGTTTGTTCAGCACCTAAATTAGAATCCTTGTCAATCCAGTAAGTGGTTATGGTAGCAGTTCAGGGGGGTTGATCCTGTAGAACAGATAAAACAATCTTAATATGACACACTCTGTAGATAGCTAATGTACATGTCAATCTAGAGTAAAGATTAGTGGTTTCGATAACAAATCATTCCCTGATATGCGTGCACTAAATGCATACTCACATCAGTAATTCTTTGGTACCTGAATGCTTCTCACCATGAACAGTTTCTTTCAGACGTGATCAAAATTATTTAAGTTCCCAGTCATGAATATGATTATCTTTCTACATGAGCTCAGAAAATTAAAAACACTTGACAAAAAGAATAAAAAAGTCCACTTGACATAAAGGATAATGATCTGATCCCCATCTTAGTGGCAAGAAAGCACCTCTGCACATAAGCAGATGACTACAAACAACCCAAAATGAGAATTGTTTAATAACACCTTCTGTACTGAGTCAATTACTCAAACAGACAAAGTTCAAAACTCAGTGGAACATTTGTGCATTAAGTAAAAACACAAAGTGGAGGAAATGTTAGTTGGACCTGTACCAATTACACCAAATATACAGCAAAAGGCACCATCCATAGCTATTGGGCATCATATTTACTTCTACCTCCTTGATCCTTTTGGCATCTTAGACATCCACATCTACTTCACCAGTAATTAGGACCGGGGGAACTCTATCACCTATTCTCGCTGACTGCCATTCTGTCTGACCCTACCATCTGGCTCCTTCTTGGTATCACCAGTTACTTTGACTTTTCCCAACGGGATCCTGCAGCTTACTCTTGTTCAGGTCATCTGAGTGTCAGCCTCTCACAGGCATTTGATGTAGTAAGCTAAGGGAGGGAGCCCCCTTCTCCACTAATTAAGGGAGATCCTCTTCAGAAATGTCATAAAGGATAATCTAATGGAGAAACTCCTTGCCTGAGTCAACATTCTAAATTGGCTCTGGCCTGCCATCCAAACAGCCCACAATCAAACACAACTACTTAAAAACAAAACTACATTTTCAACTGCTGCCATCAAACCACACATTTGCAATGTATAACAAAAAAGACATCAATAGATAATGTAGCATGATTTTATTTTTTTAAACAAAATGTATTCATTATTTCCAATGGCATAAGCCACCATTTTCAACTTGCAAAATGCACTCAGGCATACATTTTTTAACACATTAAATATACATTATGCCACATTCGCAATCAGTTCTGCTCCGTCCAGGTCTTCATCGTCGTCCATTTCTTTAGTATTGTCCGCTCAGCCTACTTTGCAAGGATGTTGCGACCTCCAATTCTATCTGGGGCTTCGAACCTATGCTGCTCCAGGCTTGATCATAGTCTGATTCATCCCCAAATCTAATGAGGCAACTAAATAACAACTCTCTCCCGTCCCTCTTTTCCCCACTAGTCCAACCCACCCCCCCTTCCCGTCAGACATGTTGCTCTCTTCCGTATCTCCTATGTCACACCTCATTTACTCTTACCATCCAAATGGAATCATTGTGTCAGTAAGTAAGCTTCTACTTAGGGGCATGCTCTCATACCTATCGCCTTACCCATCATCTGACCCACCTACTCGACAAAGGTAATGTTCCAGATCGGGAGTAAAGGTCCCACCTTCAGAAGGTCAGTCGTCGTTGTCAGTCGAGCTCTTGAGCAAGTCCATCATCGCTACCCATGCCCTCGCTGCATCCAACAATGTGTTATTATTGGTTCTTTGAGCCATTTCTTGTCGGAAAATCCCCTCACAATCCGCCCACTTTATAGATTCTCGCAGCCATCGTGCATCATTAGGTACAGTGACCGCTTTCCAATGGCTAGTAATCTCTCTTTTAGCTAGGACTAATCCTAAATCTATAAATTTTCTGGTGATCTTATTATGGGCAGGGTGGGGAAACCAGTGTAGCAGGAAAACACCCGGGGTCAGCTGAATATCCCTATCTGTTACCTCTTTTAGTCTGGTCATGACTTTCCCCAAAACCCGTGTAACATTGGACATTCCCAGAGCATGTGAACAAATGCTGAATTTTCCAGTTTGCACCGCGGGAAGGCTGTCCGGGATCCAAAAAGCTCATTAATTTTGAGATGTGTGAGATACGCTTGATGGAACACATACAATTGTATTAGTTAAAATCTTGCGTTTCGAGAGCATTTCCACGCCTGTTCCATCAACATTTCCCACAGCTTTACCTCTATAAGTGTCCCCAGGCCCTCTAAAGGAGTTCTGGACCCCTGCGTAATTCTCCTATACAAACAGGTAACCGCCTTGACCTTCTCCACTGAAGTGACCACATATTGACAGGGCAGATAGGTCGATGGCTCCTCAACTCCTTTCTTCCAGTGTTTACGAATGGCTGCCAATAATGCCACGTGTAAGAGAAAGTCTTGTCTGGGTATTTCATATCTTTCCATGAGGTTTTGAAAGGGTATGATAGTACCATCTTCATAGAGGTTCCCGATATTGAAGATACTCAGGTCTTTCCAGTCCCGTAACCTCTGCCAATCCCCGCCATGCGGTAACACCTCACAGAGCCATAATGGAATCTCAGGTGCAATTCCAGCATTGATGCACCACCCACAGGTCCCTCAGCACCTCCCTTTCATGTAACCGCAGCTGAAGAAGAGTCCGAATGAGCTGGAGGAGCCCAGGTCCATACCCCTTTGGTCCACATCTACCCTCAGCTACCCCGCCATCCACTGTGTGAACCACTGAAATTGGGCTGCATGATAATATGCCTCTAAATCAGGGGCTGCCAACCCTCCCTCCTGCCGAGGGCGCATCATGGTGGTCAGCGCCACTCTAGGTCTCCCTGAGCCCCATAAAAAAACTGCAGCCATGGTGTTTAGTTTAGCTAAATATTTTCCAGGCACTCAAAGTAGGAGCGCACCAAAATAGTAAAATTGGGGGGGCAGGGTTACCCTCTTTAGCAACGCCACTCTCCCCACTACTAATAAAGGCAGGGTCCCCCAAAAATCAAAATTGCCCTGGTAGCTCTCAATGCACGTCCTATGTTGCCTTCGAACAAGTCAGAAGGCTCATGATAAATTCTGACTCCTACACAAGGCAAGCAGCTGCTTTCCCATCTCACATCCAGTCCATCTGGCGGTTCCATTCTACCCCCATGGACTTGGAAAAGGCACGTCTTATTCCAGTTAACTTTGAGCCCTGCCATCCGCCCGAGCCTAGCCAGCAATTCTTGGGCACCCCGTAACTCCTCAGCAGCATTGGCGAGAAACATTAAAAGGTCGTCTGCATATAGAGCAATGTAGTGTGCCTGACCCATACCGTCCAAACCCCTGTAATAGCGCCCGACCGTGCATGGACAGCTAATGGTTCTATTGTCAGAGCGAACAGGAGTGGAGACAGCGGGCATCCCTGCCTCGTCCCCCTGCCCACACTGTCGGCTTAGGATATCACGCCCCCCCTTTCAAAGCCTGGCAGTCGAGCGGTTATACAGAATCCTCGTCCAGGCCACAAATCCCTCACTGAGGCCAAATACTCTCAAGACCCTGAACAGATATGGCCACTCAAGACTATCGAAAGCCTTTTCAATATCAATCGATAGTATGCATGCCTCCCTCATCGAGCCATGTACTAGTTGGCACAGCCTTCGTATATTCATAGCCGTATTCAGGGAAGGAATAAACCCAGCCTGGTTCCAGTGCACAAGAGTAGTCATGTGGGCCATCAATCGACTAGCCAAAATACTACTCAAGCTCTTATAATCGAGATTAAGCATTGCGAGAGGGCGATATGCGGTGCGATCCCACGGCAGCTTATTTGTCTTGAGAAGCGGTATAATTATTGCTTCTCTAGTTGAGCTAGGCAGGTAGCCATCTTGCTTTTATCAGTTGTAGAGGGCTAACAGCTGGGGGGACAACAGATCCACATATGTGGCATGAAGCTCAATCGGTAGCCCATCAGTGCCAGGGGTTTTGTTCCTGGCCATACTCTTTATCACTCCCCTGATCTCTCCCAACTCCACTGGCCGACCCAAGATCTCTGCATCCTCCACCTCAACCTGTGGCAGTTCAATGTCCAGGAAACCCTCCTTCTCCATAACTCTGGGATCTAGCCGACTGTGATATAGAGTAGTCTAGTATTCCAGAAACTGCGTGTTGATAGCCTGTTGTGAAAAGTATACTGTGCCACCCTCCCCTTGCAGCTCTAAAATCGGTGTCCCTCTGCGCGCCGAGTTGGCCAGCCAAGCCACAAGTGCCCCAGATTTATCCCTCTCAGCGTGCAACCTTGTATCACCACTTTAAATGCATCCAACTCGTTATGTAGACTAGTGGACATGTTAGTGTTGTACTGAAAGTACTCCTCTTTAGCATTACCTATGGTGGTTGAAAAGACCTGGTCTTCCAATTTTTCCGGGCGGAGATGCCAACTGTGGATAGTGGACCAAATTTGAACCTAATTCAAGGACACCAGTAACGGGTTGTGATCAGATGTCGTCCTGGCTAAGTACTTACCTAACGTGACCATCATATGCACATCAGGGGAGCAAAGGATAGCATCCAACAGTACATGTATTTGTATTTGTATTTGGTAAATTTGTGGAGCGCAAATTGTTGCCTGGGGGCGTCCAAGCACTAAGGAACCAGTAGAGGTGGCCTGAAGGGATGGGTAATCAGAAACGGAGATTACTGAGGAGAGTGAAACAAGAATGTTTTTAACTGCTTGCGGAATGAGGGGAGGTTGGGGTTAGCTCTGAGATGGAGGGGAGGGAGTTCCAGGTCTTGGATGCATTGTAGGTGAACGTCCTGCCGCCAGACCTGGTCTTTTTTATTCTTAGGGTCGAGGCCATAAAGGCCTGGCTTGAGCAGAGGTTTCTGCTGGGATGATAGTGGGTGACTAAGTCGCGGGTGATCATGGGGCCTGTGTCCCAGAATGCCTGATGGGTGATACACATGGCCTTGAAGAGAATTTGCTGACGCACTGGCAGCCAGTGCAGGCTGATCAGTCCAGCTCTTACTGATTGCCTGCGAGGAAGCTGGAGCAGTGTGCGAGCCGCACAGTTCTGCACTGTCTGAAGTCTGCGTAGGGTGTAGTCTGGAGCGCCGAGATAAAGAACGTTGTTGAGGTCAAGATGAGACTGTATCAGGGCCTGAATAACTACCTGCTTAGCTTCCAAGGGAAGAATTGGGAGAATGTTTTTTAACATTCTAAGGAGGCCAAAACAGGTAGCCGAGAGTTTTGTGGCCTGGGTGTTGAATGAGAGTGAACTGTCTAGCCACACCCCGAGGCACTTGATGTTGTCCTTAGGTGTCGTAGGGGTGCCTAGACAGGGGGGCCATAGTGAATTGAAGAAACTGGGGTCAGAGGGGGCAAGGAGCATCAGCTCCGTTTTGTCTCCATTTAGTTTGAGAGATGATGAAGACATCCATCTCTTTACCTCCACTAGGCACTCTCTGAGTCCGCCTGAGATTGGCGTGCCGACCTCTTGCACCAATGAGACCACCAGCTGGGTGTCGTCCGCGTAAGAAATAATCTTAACCCCAAATGGACGGACGACCTTAGCCAATGGCCTCATATAGACGTTGAAAAGTGCCGGGCTTAAAGGGGAACCCTGTGGAACCCCGCACGTTAATGGTCTACTAGTGGACACTGACTCTCCATCGAAAACTCGAAAGGAGCGGTCCTTCAGAAAGGATTTGAGCCAAAGCGAGGCCTTATCCTTAATACCGACATTAGACAGATGGTTCAGCAGGATGTCGTGGCTGACCGTGTCGAATGCCGCACTGAGATCAAGGAGGATCACTGCCACTGATCCTCCCTGATCCAGGATTTTTCTAGATTCCTCGGTGACCATGAGAAGGGCGGATTCGGTTCCGTGTTTGGGTCTGAAACCCGTCTGGGTGGGGTCTAATAGTTGGTTATTTTCTAAGAAATGTATCAGGTGGAGATTGATAAATCTTTCCAGGATTTTACTCACCCAGGGGAGTAGGTATATGGGCCGGTAGTTGGCAAAGTCGGAGGGGTCCAAATTGGGTTTCGTCAACAGCGCTCGGACCATGGCCCGTTTCCACCCAGGGGGGACAATGGCAGAGGTAATGGATGCGTTCAAAACGTCCATGATGGTTGGCAGTATGATATGGGATGCTGACATTAAGACATCTGGCGGGGCTGGGTCATCAGGGGAACCAGATTTTACTTTCCGAGCTGTGGATTCCAGGGATACCAAATAAAAAAGGGGGAAGTGATCCAAGATGGGTAGAGGTTGAGGAGAGGGGTTTGCCATGCTTGTATTGGCTTGGACTGAGGGGGTGGTGGTTGTGAGGGGGAAAGATGAGTAGATTTTGTTTACTTTTTGATGAAAAAACTCTGCTACGTTATTACAGTGGGCTGTAGATTTGGTTTCGTGCAGACTGGGTGGGAGTTTGGTACGTTATTTTACAATCTGAAAGATTTCTTTGGGTTTAGATTTGGCTAAGATGATTCTATTCGAGAAATATGCTGCTTGGGCACCTTTTATTTCCGCTTTATAATCATTGATTGACTCTCGGTAAAGAATTTTTTGTCCTGGAGAGTAATCTAAACGCCATCATCTTTCTGATTTTCTGCATTGGCGTTTCTTTTCCCTGAGAGCCTCTGAATACCAGGGGGCGGATTTATGGTGGCGTTTCAACGTGATTTTACTTTTAGGGAGGGTGGCATCAAGAGTTTGTGTGACCCAATTTTCATAAGCCTGATTGGCTAAGCAGGGATCCTCATTCTGGAGAGGTAGATTGCTAGCGAGCTTAAGGGTCCATTCATCAACTGGAAGACGAGACCAGGCTCTGGCGAGTCTTGTCATAGGTCCAGTTGGAGGGGACATAAGTGCGGTCCAGGTGAAGGGAACAAGTAAATGATCCGTCCAAGGGAGGGGAACTGGAGAACCGGTTACCAAGTCTGCACAGTTGCTGAACACGGGGTCCAGCAGGTGGCCCTTAGCGTGGGTTGGAGTTTTGACGTGTTGAATAAGTTGCAGAGCAGCTAGGTCATCTGAGAGGGTAGTGACTGTGTGATCTGAAACAGAGTCGAAATGAAGGTTAAAATCACCTAACAGGGTGAAATTAGAAGAAGTGCTGACGCGGTCAGCCATAATCGAGGGAAGCTGGTTATGGAACTGCTTAGGGGGGCCTGGGGGGCGGTAGATTAGCGTTCCTGAGAAGCAGAGGTTAGGGGAGAGTTCGAGACTGAAGGCTAATCTCTCACAGTCAGGAATTGTTTCTGAGATAACTCGGCAATGAAACTGTTCACTATAAATGATGGCTATGCCTCCTCCTCTTCCCTCAGGTCGGTCCTGCCGAATGAATTGAAAGCCTGGAGGGAGGGCGGTTACTAGGGCAGGGTCGGAGTCTGTGGCGAGCCATGTTTCCGTCAAAAACACTATGTCTGGCTTGCGTTCTTCTAGTAGAAGGGCAAATTCCATTCTATGTTTGGGCAGGGATCTGCAATTTAGCAGGAACATAGAGTACTCGTGTGTTAGGTCTGGGGCCAGTTTGGGTTTGAGGGATAATTTACATTGTGGACAGATTTGTGGAATGTCTTCTGCATGATAAGGATGCACAAGGCAGTCCATAGCAGGAGGCCTAAGGCTGTGAAGGGTTTCAGCACTATATTGCTTGGGCTCTTGTGACTGACATATAAGGGGTATGGCCCCAGGCCCGGACTCGGCGTGGACGAGCGCAGACGAGCTTGCCTTAGGCGCGCCTTCGGCGCGCAATCGTCGCACCCGCTGCACTTCCAGAAGATGCACATATTTATAGCGGGGAAAGGGTGCGGGGCGTGGCCTCAGAGTGGGCGTGTCCCGTGTCTGGGCGTGGGCAATGGCGTCGAGAGAGTTTGAGGGAGACTCCCCGCGTCAGCGCTGAATCTGCTGTGCGAGGCCCTCTGCGCCAAGACGATCAGGAGTAAGGAAGGGCAAGTAAGTGCTTTTAAAAACACGATATCACAACAAGTATTAAAAAATATGCAAGTAAACAGTTCCTACTCCCGGCTGTGCCTCAGGAGGTTCCAAGTGTTAACTGCGGCGCTTGTAGTCAGCGCTCTTTAAGTGGTGATTGCAGGGGGCGTGGCCTCAGAGTGGGCGTGTCCCGTGTCTGGGCGTGGGCAATGGCATCGAGAGAGTTTGAGGGATACTCCCCGCATCAGCGCTGAATCCGCTGTGCGAGGCCCTCTGTGCCAAAACGATCAGGAGTAAGGAAGGGCAAGTAAGTGCTTTTAAAAACACGATATCACAACAAGTATTAAAAAATATGCAAGTAAACATGCAGCTTATGTATAGCTGAGAAATAAGAGTAGTCTTGTTACCCCGGGTGATGAGCCCGCCAAGTGTGTGTCAGTCCCCAGTGCCGTTTCGAGTCCCATCGGGCTTCTGCAATCCTATGAGTGGGAGCATCAGGAAGCGGTGGATGGGAGCAGTCCAGGTCTACGTAAGTAATGCAATTGAAATCTCCCCCTCAGGAGTACAGGGCCCGTCAGTACTGTTGCCAATTTCTGCGATAACTGTCCAAAGAAAGCAGGTTGTTCATATTAGGAGCATTTATGCTTCCTAACGTAATATCCCGGCCATCAAGATGCCCTACCACTACTGTGAATCGGCTTTCAGTGTCAATAATCTGCCAAACACATTGAAATGGCACCTCTGCCCGCACCCACACCATGGTCCCTCTTGCAAAGGTCGAATATGTAGTGTGAAATACCTTCCCCCTCGAACGACATTGTAACGCTGCCCCTTCTGACTTCGTCAAGTTGGTTTCTTGTAGCAGTACAATTTGCACTCTTCTTCGCACCAGGTAGGCATGAATAAAGTGCTGCCAGCCCATAGTGTGCATCCCCCTTTCTTTCCAGGTCATGATTTTGATTCCTACCGAGGTACCCATGGCTCCAAGTCTAGGTCCTGACCCCAGATAGCCCCTATAGCGACATTTCTGACCCCCCCACATCTGCCCCCAACTTCAAACTTTACCAAACTCCCATTCCCCAGGACAGGTACACAAAAAAAGGATTCCATCCAAACAAAGACAATCATACAAAGAACCAAAGAAAGAAGGTGGTGTATGGCTCGCATCCATTGGCCCCAGAATCCCCCGGCCCGCCCTGTTGTAGCTAAATCACCCATTGGGACTCTGTAACTCTTGTAGGTTCCCCCTTCAATGTGTGTTGATCGGGTCCCTAGGCCCCAGAATCACATCCGGTATCCTATCATCTTGTGCCGCATACCCTCTGCAGTATGATCACCCAAATAACCCATCCGCTGTCTGTGGAGTAACATCTGGAACTACAGTATCAGAAAGTCCCAGCGCACTGCTGGATCCCGAGCTCTCCATCCCAGCTCTCTCAATATCGCCATTGCTATTTGGACTGACTTCACCTTGACTAATGGCCGCCACTGCACGGACTGCTCTGTCTTGTTCCTGTTGGCGATCAGCAGGGGAGATGGGTCTCTGTAACAGTGACAAAGTGGACAATCGAGCCCGAGGAGAAGTCGATCTTGGTGTACGTGCGCCAGTGTTACCCTGGGTTTCCAACCAGTCCCACGTAGTCTGCGGAGTGAGAAAGAAGTGGGTCTTCAAGTCTGCACTTACCCTGAGGTGGGCTGGGAACAGCATGGCGTAAGAGAGATGCAGCTGTCGCAACTTTCGCTTGACAGCCAAGATGGAGGTCCTCTCCCATTGTACTTCCCGAGTGTATTCTGGGAATATCATCACCTTACTATTCCCAATCTATAGGTTCTGTTCTCTCGGGCTCTCTGTAATATGAAGTTTCGATCTCTATAATGCAGCAGGCTCACCACCAAAGGGCGGGGCGGAGCTCCAGGTTTAGGCGTGTGAGCAGGGACCCTGTGTGCACGTTCCAGCGCATAAAAGGAGTATAAGCTCACCAGAGCCACCTCCGTTTTCAGCCAGGTTTCCAAGAACTGAACCGCATCAGTCCCCTCTTCACACTCCGGAACTCCTACGATGCGGAGGTTGTTTCACCATGAGTGCCCCTCACTGTCCTCAGCCCTCCTCTCCAGCACTTTGACCCTGTTCACCACTTCTTTCAGCGAGTCTCGCAGGTTGGCTACCGTATCCGATATATCTTTCATGTTAGTTTCGTTGGTCGCCACTCTCTCTTTGAGTTTTCTGTGGTCATTGTCGAGGTATTCTCTTTCGCTTGCGGCATGGGGCCGTTGTAAGGGGGGCTCCATGCCGCTCCAGCAGTTTCATAATCTTCAGGTGGCCACGTTTCCCTGCTACCCTCATTGGTGTGCGTCCATACTGATCAGCATGGTGGGGGTCGGCCCCCTTCTCCAATAGAGTCCTCACTACTTCCGTGGGACCTTCCTGAGCAGCAATGCAGAGGCCTGTAGCACCTTGATTGCACGCATGATCTACATGTGCCCCACATTCAATAAGAAGCTGGACCACCACTACGTGGGCCTGCCAGGCAGCTGAGTGCAGTGCCGAGCGACACTCATTGTCTAGAGCATTAACATCTGCTTCATAACGCACAAGAAGCTTCACCATCTCCAGACAGCCCTGCCAGCAGGACACGATAGCCCTGCCAGCAGGACCATTACAGCTCAGGAAACCCAAGCATTGTAGGTGGCGACTTGCCAACTTCAGCTCAGCAAAATCGTTACGAAACCGGCAGCAGTCCCTCCCTGTCCCCAGAGTCCACAGTCGGGCGGTGCAAGTCTCTAGTATCTGACAACTCACTCAAGAGCTCCAAGAATTCCTCCATTATGACTTCCTCTACGTACCATTCCCTGGCCACGGCCCACCGGCAGCCTTACTTTCACCCAGCAGATTCAGCAGCACTCTCTTCCGCGCAGTCACAGCCGCCACTCTATGATCTCTCCCAATTCCACCATGAGAAGTAGTAAGCCCAAGACCAGCCCCAAGAGCACCATCTCAGACTCCTTCAGCCCCAGGTCAATTCTCAATGCCCCCATGGCCAGTCCAGTAGCTGAGTCGAGATATTAGCGAAAGCCCCAAATCTAGAAAGGGCCAGGGCACACCCTCAAAATCTGGGCTGAGCAGTGTCCTGGAGAAGAACTTCAAGACCGCGAGTCCTGTAAATGTGCCGATGGGGTCTGAGAGGTGGAACTCCGTAATGACCTCTTTGGGAATTAATCAGGTGCATTATTCGGACCAATAGAAACCTTAGCATGGCCTGAATCGAGACGTAATCACAGCATTCCCTTACTACGGATCCCCTGACAGGGAACTGAAAAGGAATGGCATTCTGACCAATCCAAAGTACAGCCGGCAGGGAAGCCCTTCCTACTATCCGCAGGAGCTGAGCAGCGGTGGTGGGTCCGAGAAGAGCGCCCCGGAGCCGATCTTCTCCATCACCACTATGGATCCGCAGCTGCACCTGAAGCAGGCAATCAAGTTACAGTTCGAGGGACCGACAAGTGGCTTCACTACAAAAAGGAGACCCCGTTGTGAAGGGTTGATATCTACAAAGCTGGAGACGCAAGTCTGTGGAGAAGCAGCTGCACGTCACCCAGTCCATTGCAGCACTTGGGATCATGGAATACCCAGGACCTGCTCCTCCTCCGGGTCTTACCACTGAGCAAAGGAGGAATGCACCACAGACAATCCTAACAGCGTGCAGTGGTCCTCCCTTCGGACCCATTCCATGTCCCAAGGCCCTGAGAGGACTTCTCGTGAACCGGGGATCAGACCAGTTGTGAAAGGATCTTTCTCCCTCTGGGGCACAGCATCCAGTCCAGGGGTCTGCAAGTATCCGGAAGCTGGGTGTGTCCCCGGTAGAGCACAGCGAGCGGTGTGACAATCGACAGGTTGCAGTGGGAGGAAGAGGCTGCGACAGCCTTAAGCTTTCTCTTTGATCCTCCTTCAGTGACTCACATTGAGTGCTTGCCTTGGGATGCCATCCCACTGCGTTTACATCATGCCTACCCCCTTGCAGCTGACTGCCGTAGCACACAAAGACACAACGCATTTGCTGAAGACACTTTTCAAAGACATGGGGAGGCCAAGGTGATTTTTGTTTTTTTAACTGATTGTTTTATTATTAAACTGACATGAAAATGGAGAAAAAAAAAGAGTTTTCTGTGGTCATCCTTCAATAGGATGAGATCTGAGCCAATGGCGTCCAACCTCGCCACAAGCACCTCCCTCGAAGCTCTAATGGCCTGCATGATATCTCCCAATGATGGGTCTCTGGATTGTTCAGGCCCCCGCCCCCCAGTGTCAGCGTCGTCGTCATCTGTATGCTGTTCCGACTCCTCCATCCATAGGACCACAAAACCCTTTTTCTTGGACACTCTGTCCATCTTGGGACCCTTAGGCAGCAGTAGTAAACGATGTAAGGTGGGGTCTATGAGTCCCCCCTCTCCAGCTAGACGGCTTAGTGTCTTCACTCCCGCCAAGGTAGTGCCACCCAGTCCTCGCCAGAATCCCGCTGGGCAGCTGGTCCCTCCTCATAGGTTCTCCAAGTAGACACCCCGGGTGTGTCAAGTATACTGTAAGCGGACCCTCCAGGAGCAACGACCTTCGTCTCTATATAGGAACAGTACTGCATTAAGCCGGATTCTTCCTCCCTACATTAGATAGGTCTCCTTGCCTGTCACGGTGGTGTGGTGTATGCCCAGTCACAACATCAGGGGTCTCCCAAGCTTCTGGTGAATTTTCTCCCCCCGACCACGTCGGCAGTTATTCCCAGCTCCCCACACTCCAAGGCCCAGGACCTCTGCACTGACAGCAGTGTAATCCTCAGCCCAGGCCTCCGCAACTAATCATCAGTCCGCTCCCCTATTTATCTCATTGTCCAGAGGGGCTCAAAGACGACCTGCTCAGTTTCTAAAGGCAGCCCCGGCGTTGTTCCACGCAACACTCAATGGTCCCCAACGGTCAACAGGTGCTCTCGCCTCAGCTTTCTTAATGTTGTGCCAGGCAGTGCCAGATCATCCAGGATCATCCGCTGGTCCCCAGGCCTTTCGCGCGCTTTGCGCTCCTACCTCTCCACAGGTCTCAGGAGTTCACAGTCAGCCGCAGCGCCTCTCACCGGGCCATCCCTCCGCTCCTCAGGAATAATGCCACAGGTTGCTGCCCGCTTAGCAGAACAGGTCTGTGACCTCTTCAATTCGGTTCAGGTTGCTCTACACAGAGCTGGCAGGATTCAAATGCGGGCGACCTCACCACGATGTAGACGGTGTCCCGCGCGCCGCCATTTTGAGATCAGGCAACCACAGCCGGCCAGCCAGCGAACTTATGACTTCTCCCACTGTTCCCAAATGCCACCTCTCAGTGAACGCCCAGGTAAAGCGCTTCCACCTCCCAGGCAGTTTCACTTTCAGGAAGAGATACTCCTGGGGCACCCACAGTCTGCCTCCGCCATCTTCTCCGTCAGGCGTCTGTTCTTCCGTGTGGGCTGCCATTTTGGGTCGCATCCAGGAGGGCTACAGCGAGAGGGAAAAACTTATTTTTCTCCCCCTCCATCCTCGCTAACGTCCCAATCTCATCTCCAATCGGGCACCAACTGTTCCGCAATTAATTACAGTATTTGGGCCCCTGATTAGCCAGCAGGATCATTGGATTCGGAGGGCAGACCGCTTCTGCTCACATCAGTGCTCAAGCTACGCCCCATAGATAATGTATCCAAAAAAGAATGCCAGTACTGCCAAAGGGTTCAAGTACTTTGTCGATACTCTACATATGATTCAAACAGTATGTAAAGGGGATTCAAATCAAAGAATTGATCACTTTAAATTTGCATTTTATTTACAGTTTCTCTTTTTTTAACTTATTCTTTTTGCCATTTCGAAAGTTTTTTACAAAGCATTATGGTGAAACATATTACAAAAAACAAACATCAAGGTACTTTTCTTATCAAAATCTCATTCATATACATTCATACCACTAGACATATCATTCGTACTCAAAACCACTCATTCAACTAACAATCTACCAAAATACGTGCTTTTTACAACTATTATACACTTTTTGAATCAGAAACCATAGAATTTCATTTGCGAAAATAAATCCCTCTAATCAAAGAGTTGTTCAGTTTTCTTATGGTTTCTACATGAGAACATTTCACTGGGGAGGTCTACGCGTTTCAAACTCCTTCAATATGGAGTTCTCGTCAGGACCATAGACTGAAAATGAAAGACAAGGGGAACCTCTATTAGTGCTTGTTCTTAAAACAGGTGGAAGCTACTTTTGGCTCAACACCCACTTCTTTGCTTCTTACCTCTCTAATAGTCAGTGAGGCGTACCTCATCAGTTCGTCACCATCCGCGGAGCGGGACCACCTGTATCACAAATGTACATGCTATTGATGACAGTCAAGAATTGGCTCAACCATGACGACACTCATTGTCACGCATGCTGTTCAAGTATACTCACTATTAGGTGGGGATCGTTTTTCTTTGGATCTAAAACAAGACATGGTGCAAACAATTGGTCAGTGACCTGTTTTGTGATGTGCATGACCCTATCTATGGCGTCCACGGAGTTTTCTTTGAATCTTACCGGTATTGTTGAGTTCGGCCGCGTTGTATGAATTTCGTTTGTTTTTCAATGTGGAAATTGGCTGTGCACCTGCGGGGACCAAGAGAGAGCGATTCAGCATTTGGTGGTTTAATGATGCGGACTTCCTTGGCAATGTTATTTTGTGAACATACCTCTTGTTCGCGTTCTTTTCTTGCTGTGTCCCGTCTCACGCTCAGGCAGATTTGGCTCCGTGGAGTTGTTTATTTCCTGTTGTCACAAGTCATGTGACTTTGGTTGTGTTCTATAGACGCCATCTTTGTCTAGTCAATTGACATCGGTTCATGTGAGTGTGTTGATGTCTCATGGGACACGGTGGTCTTCCTGTGTATCATGTTAGGTGTAATCGAACCCTATATCAATTCTTTAATGGGGGTTGTATTAAATATGAAACCTTTCTCCAGGCTCCGTGGAGTTGTTTATTTCCTGTTGTCACAAGTCATGTGACTTTGGTTGTGTTCTATAGACGCCATCTTTGTCTAGTCAATTGACATCGGTTCATACGGGTGTGTTGATGTCTCATGGGACACGGTGGTCTTCCTGTGTATCATGTTGGGTGTAATCGAACCCTATATCAATTCTTTAACGGGGGGTTATATTAAATATGAGACCTTTCCACAGGGTCCTAAGTGTGGTTGTATCTTCATGATATTTATAGTTTGAACATCTCAGAGAGTTCATTTAGTCCGTTTATAGCTGTGTTAAATCTCACAATCATTGATGCTTCTGTTTTTGAAAATTTGGCATCCAGATCTCCTCC
The DNA here is from genome assembly GCF_964263255.1 of Lissotriton vulgaris. Classification (NCBI taxonomy): domain Eukaryota; kingdom Metazoa; phylum Chordata; class Amphibia; order Caudata; family Salamandridae; genus Lissotriton; species Lissotriton vulgaris. The sequence continues at coordinate 1,963,193,571 of NC_141691.1, forward strand.
TCTTGGGTCCGGTTCCACTTTTGTTATCACTGTCCATCGTAGTTCGTTATCTTCATGATTCTTTATTTGCCAATGATTTACTAATGGGGCATTTGCTACATTACGTTTGATCCTTGATCTGTGTTGTTGGATCCTAGAGCGGACCTCCTGGTTGGTTTTCCCAATGTATAGGAGGTTACATGGGCACTTGATTCCATAAATGACTGATCGTGTTTTACAATTTGTAAACATCTCGTGTCTCCATGTTACTCCATTGTGTTTAAATATTGCTCCCTCTTCGGTGGATTCACAGCAGTTACATCCACCACATCTATGGTGTCCCATCACAGTTGGTAAGCCCATCATATTCCTTAGATTAGTTGGTGGTTTTGTTGGGAGTGCAGCTCTCACCAGTTTGTTTGCTAAACTTGATTCTTTTTTAAAGGCAAATAGTGGGGGTTTATTTAGTTCCTCACATAAATTTTTGACCAAGTGCCAATTATTATGCACCACGTTTTTTAGCGTGTTAGAGTTAGGACAATATGTGGTAACTAGGGCTATTCTGTCCAATTTCTTTTTGGATTTTTTCTCTAGCAGATGTTCCCGTGGGGTCCACCATGCCCGCTTTTTTGAACGGCGTAGGAGTTTTTTGGGGTATCCGCGATCGACGAGATTTCTGGTTAGTTTCTCAGCATGTTTTTCATATTCATGCCGGTCTTGTCAATTCCTCCGGATCCTGAGGTATTGCCCATATGGCAAATTCTCTTTTAAGCTACGAGGATGGTTGCTAGTGAAATGTAGCAATTTGTTTCGGTCGGTATCTTTTTTATGTAAAGTTGTGATCAGATCTCCTTCATCCGAAGGGTATACTTCGACGTCCAAAAATGGAATTTTGTCTTTTGAGTACATGAGACTAAACTTGATCTCTTCAGTTCTGTTGTTCAACCATTGATTAAAGGACTTGAGTTCCTCCTCGGAACCTGACCACACGAAGAACACGTCGTCGATGAATCGACACCAATGATTAATCGAATGTCCAAAGGGGTTATCTCGGTAAATGAATTTATCCTCATAAATTGACATGAAGAGGATGGCTAATTCAGGGGCAAATGGACAGCCCATAGCCACGCCTCCTGTCTGAAAATAAAAATCACCATCAAAGAGAAAGTAATTATGTTTGAGTGCAAACTGGGCCAACTGTATAATGAATTCGGTCGGAACCTGTTCTGGCTTATCTCTAGTTTCCAAAAAATATTTGAGAACCTGTATTCCTTCATCTTGTGGTATTTGGGTATAAAGGGACGTTATGTCCATTGTAACCAACCATTCAGATCTTCTGTCAAATTTAACATTCTGCAGTTTGTTAATAAAATCAGTTGTATCTCTGATGTAAGATTTTACATCAGGAATGAACGGCTTTAGGAAGAAGTCCACGAATTTGGAGATGGGTTCCATAAGAGACTCGCAACCGGACACTATCGGTCGTCCTGGCGGAGAGTTGGCATTTTTATGTACTTTAGGTAGTACGTAAAAAAGGGGAATTCTTGGGTATTTTATTTTCAGATATTCCAATTCCTTTTTTCCGAGAAATCCCTTTTTGGAAGCTTCATCAAGAATGGAATACAATTGATTTTTTAGGTCCATTGTTGGATCTTTATTCACTTTGCGATAGCAATTGGTGTTGTTTAGTTGTTTATTGACTTCGTTGATGTATAGTTGGCGGTCCCATATCACAATAGAACCCCCTTTATCTGCTTGTTTAATTATCACAGATGTATCCTTTGATAGGTTTGTTAATGCAGCAGACTCTGATTTGGTAATATTGTATTTGACCCACTTGGTCTTATTTTCCATTTCGCTAATTGCGGATAGAATGGTTCTTTCAAAGGTCAATAGTTCTTTGGGTACTTTGTGGTTTGGAGGACAGAAGGTGGATTTGTTGTGTAATCCAGTTATTTCCATATTCGTGTTAATAGGGTTTTCTGAAAAATATGTCTTCAGTCTTATTTTACGAAAAAATTCAATAGTTTCAGTTTTTAATTTCACAAAGACGGTCCTTTTTGAAGGGACAAAAGTTAGGCCTTTTTGGAGTATATTCTCTTCATCTTTTGTCAATGTAGCATGATATAATGTTTTCCAATCTAGTAGATTGTGCGTATAAGGGGAAAAGACAAATAAAGAAGTCACTCTCATGTATCTCCATCCTACACTAGTAATACACTGAATGAAAATATTACACCTGTTACATGTAGTCACCAATTACATTTTAATTCTAGTTTAAAAGCTAGCAAACTGTCACTATAATGGGCTGATGTAAATGTAATTTATATTTATATAGCGCATTATCACCAACGGTCTCTAAGCGCTTGCTTTGGGAACCCGTCCTGGTTTTTCCCTGTGAGATAACCCGTACTGGGCAACCCCAAGGTGAATGCCAGGCATCCCACGGCAGGGGGCCATAGTGGAGATTAAGCAAGCTATTGCCCGGAGTTGCAGAGTGTGAACCTGTGATTCGAGCAGGCACTGAAGTGAGAATTATTGAGTCCGTGGACATTTTTGTGCTCAAGAACCTGCCGCGTCGGGAATTGAACCCTGGTCCCGGGTCTGACCTCTGCTTCATGGTCTGCCTCTTATAACCATTGAGCCACACTTCTCCTGCATCTGTTCTGCATCTTTTTGCTTCCCAGTTCTCAATCTTCCTTACTATCCTCCCCCATTCCTTTTACTAGTGCCTGTAAAAAAGTGTCAAACTGTAAAAGTTTTTGTAAAATGTACCCAAATACAGATGGTACCAATAAGTGTGCAAAATGCCACCGTCAACTCGGGCGTGTATAAATTGGAAGTGCAGTCAAGGGCAGCAAATAATGAGTCTTCTCTGTGTACTCCCTGAATAAACGTTGTGTATCTTATGGAACCTTCAGATAGTTAGTGGATGTTCATCGTATAGACTCATCTAGCCCTGAACAACAGAAGAGACTCATCAATAGTGATGCATTGGGATAGAGTAACCTCCTTTAAGAAGGCAGGTGATAGTGTGGGAACTCAACAGCAATATTTTACTGCACCCCAATAGTCTGATCACCCAAATTTACCCTTTGCAGCTTTGCTCCAGAAACCTTCATCTAGCAAAAAGAGTATCCTCCCTCTTTTACATAACTGCCCACAAATCAGTTTAGCCCTCACCATCAAAGTAGCAGAGTAATAAAAATAGTTAAATGGACCACTCAGTAACTGAGTTCTAGGTTGTTGGAAAATACAGAAAGATGGAAATTGTATGCCACGAAGGCTCAGATACAGAGTATATTAGTCAAAAATCAGACTTAATCTAAGTCCCAATAAGCAATAGAAATTATAAGAATAATGGACAGCATCCCTAGGAGAAAAGGGAAAGTATAAAGACAGAGTTCTCTGAAGAAAACAAAAAAGTCTCTGGCTCGCTCCCAAAACCAAAGGTATTTATACACAGCTCACTTGTAGGTTATAAGCAAAAACTGCAAATTCAGCATGGCATCACCAATGATAACATATATGGGTCAAATCTCTAGGATGATCATCACACACATAACTAAAACACAGCCTATTTCTAAGGTAGAAGAAACCTCCATTAGTTTCCACAGTAACGGAGATGTACAATACAATATGAAGCATTTTAAACAAAGACTCATGAAACAGTGTGCTAGCAAGCCTACATCGGAACTTCCAGCAGAACTGTCCTTCCGAAAGTTACATTAGGAACACAAAGAAAGTTTTATTCAGAATACATGCTCTCTAAAAGAAAACCGTGAAAACTGTGAGGAGAGAAGACACACACGGCGACATTGATTGGGAGGGGTAATGAGCAGGAGCAGGATGAAAACAACTAACAAACAGTATCCATTTTAATAAAATGGTGTCTCTGAAAAAATTTGGTATAACTAAACTATGTAAATAAACACTTTTAAACCTCCAAATAAAATGTTTCATGTGCAACATTATTAATTTATCGGTTTCAACTATAGCCATTATAAATATAATTTGTATTAAAAATAGTTGTCACCCGAAATTTCACATTTAGGAAAAAGCTCTAACAATAGATGGCCTATCAGGAGCCAGAGTTGTGTAGAAATGAGTGTAGTCCCAGATGGCAAATTTTCCCAATTATCATTGAATTTATTTGAAGAAGCAAATGGAAGTGATTCTACATATTGCTGCCTTGAAACAAGACCATTTTGAAGACTAGGTGAGAGGGTCAGAAGAAACTAACAGACAAATTCCCAACAAGACTAGTCGTCATGGTAAGGCTCCAGATTTTCAACATACCAGTTATGTTAATGGCTGTGAAACAGATTGATTAGTCCTCAGTCATTGAAGAACTGAGTTGCATGAACATTTGCCAGAGTGAACTTCTGCTCAAAGATTGGCTTCCAGAGAACAGCTGTTTTCTTCCATATAGGTACCCTAATGTAGGCTTAGGCAGTCCCCTAACCGTTCACCTATATTCTTCCCTACCATTGCACTACATAACGGTACTTAGCACTGACCTTTTACCTTGTTACGGTAATGTCCAAAGATGACATGGGGTTTTCTCCGAAAAGCTTAAGCCTCATTCATTATGCATGAGGATTCTTCGAATCACAGCAGGACAGCAGGCCTATCATCTCCTGCATAATAACTATGTATAAGGATGATTCCTTCCGTCATCCTAGTCCGACATGACACAGCAAGGCATATCAGCAGGGGATACCACTTATGGTATAAACACACAATATCTTGCTGAGGTAGTCAGCGGAGAAAAGGACTTCCATGCGACACACTGACACGAAAAGCTGGGGTTGCTGCACGCAGACACTCCAGCTCGCAGTGGTCTGACATCCCTTGCGGGGTGTCTATCTTGAGACCAAGACAAGGTCCCAAAGTCTCTCACTTCAGGTAAGGGGTTGACATTTTCCTAGATGGATTCTTGGCTTTTATACCGACATACATGCTAGGTACACTTAGGTACATCTAGTTAGGGTTGCATCGCAGGAGTACGCATTTACTACTGTCATATATCCTATTGTGGATAAAAACTTGTCTCAGTTTCCTTGAAGCCTTTTTCCTTCTTCAAAATAATGTCTGACGAAAATGCCGCTATATAGTCGGGGACGAGGAAGAGGAAGATGAAATTCACATTTCAGAATATGTCAGGAATGCCCTTATTCAAAAGCTAACAGACTACGAAGTCATAACTAGGGGTGGGACAGTAACCTTTGTGATTGAGGCTCACAAATCATATAGAACAGAGGTATTCTAGTCATGGGTTAAATTCCCACAAGCACATGCACAAACAAGTGCATTCCATTCTTACACTAAAGATGAAAAACCACATTAATACTGTCCGTATGAGGACTTTGAAGTCCTGCACACCTACCTGGAGCACATAAACTGGTTTAAAGGCGCCCTCCCCATACAAGAGATAAAGTAAGACTAGGTCCGCTCAGAAGAGATGGGGCCACTTGGCCTGTCCTTGCGGCTTACACATCGCATCCAAACATTGACACAATGCCAATAGCAGACTTACGTATACTTCACAAAGAAATAATAAAACTTTACAGAAACTTGACACAGTTCGTGATGAGAACACTCACACTTCACCCAACAAGAGCTACACAAGCAAGTCACATACAGAGCCCTATGACTAAAATGACACCACATCACTATACGCAGTTAGGGGTAATATACCCACGTGAGCAAATGCCATTCTGGATAGCTCAAAAATTAACACAGCTAGAGGCAGTATTTCCACATACTAGCCCTAAAAAAAACACAGAATGCCAACAATCTGCTTGCCAATGGAGATAGCTCCCCAGATAGAGGATTCTACCACTTGGGGTACAGTTTCTGCTTCCATATATACCAGAACTCATGGTAACCCGGCATTAGCAGTAGTACCCAACGTATTAAGATAGATACAAACTGAGTATGGAGCAGAACCTGCTCTGAACTTAGGGATGAAATTATTAAGTCATTTTGTCCAGATATCAGCTATACTATTAGCAAATATAAAAGGGGAGGCACCAGTAGTGGCAATACAGGAACGCCTGAGGGATTTCACTCCTTGACAACAGGAACGTGAATTACCTAAAATTATTACAGACACCTATGCTGAATTATGTAAAGATAGTTTGGGAGCTAGAGCAACAAAACCTTAGCTCATGGGTGGTCCTGAAAAGAATAACACAAAGCAAGCACTGGATCTTTCTAAGAAGAAATGGGATAATAGCAACAAAAACCAAACGTTTACAGAAAATAGATCTCTATCCAGGAGTGGGTCTCCTCAACAGGAGCCCTCCCAAAGGAAATACATTACAAAACCTGTCACGTTCCTCTCGTTCCTTTCAGGGTTCACCAAGAAACTCAGAGAGAGAAGGGCGGTAAGAACACTGACAGGAAGAGCGTACAAAGTCCAGAGATACGCCACACCCTTCAAGCTACACTTCTAAAAAAGAAGACAAGCCACAATCTAATCCTTAATTTAAAAAGAAGAAAGTAGCAGGTCTTAAAGTTAGGCATGCCTAGAATTCTGAGGACTCAACTACTAAACTACTAAACAGGGAATGGGCTCTGATGATGCTAGACAGCGCAGTAGAAGTAAAAATAGCTTGCCAGAACCTGATGGAATTTCTGGTGACAGCGGGTCTGAACTCCACACTCCATCCCAACGTGGTCTATGGGTTTCCTCCTGTTGTTCTTACACAGCGGATCTGAATGAGCACATCACGGTGATAACATCTGATACAAGGGTAAGTGTCTCTCTTGGTTACATGAAATAACACTCCAAATGGAGGGGGACAAACCCAGAAAAGTTAAAGGTCTCTTTCAGGAGAACTTGATTTATGGCTATGACATACTTTTAGCTGAATTACTTAAGAATTTGGATGAAGAGACATTGTCCTATGTAGATGATATTTATCTGACGGATGATGATTTACAGGATCACTTGACTAGGGTGAGCAACATAATTTTGAGATTAATCTCTGAGGGCTACAAATTCAACTTTAAAAAATCACAAAAAGCCCACGTCAGTATCCTATTTTTAGGAAATGAGTTATCAAGTGAAGGAAAAAGTCTTGCAGCTAACTTTTTAGAAAAGTGTGCGCTGCTCCAACCTCCTAAATATTGAAGAACTTACAATCCATATTGGGATTTTAAAATGTTGGCAGAACTTACATTTTGGATTATGCAGAAAGAGTGCAACCTTTCTACGACTTAATAAGACCTGATTTCTCAGTTAGGCATTGGACACAGGAACACACAGATATCCTTAGTTCCCTACAAGCTGACAGGATAGCTTCAAAACACTTGAAGACATGCGTAAACATACGCAATCTAGTGATCCACGTTGTAGCGGGTCAATATGGGTATACTTACCTAACCTTCAATGAAGACGAAACAGTACCCATTGCATGCAAATCTCATTTGTACACAAACACTGAAATTACTGTTAAATATGTACCAAACCAACGTTGGCAGCGCCATGTTGTGTAGTTTCTATAAACCTATATAAGAATCTGCATGTTTAGACAACATACACTGTAGGATTGGTGTTAGACTGATTCTAGAAACTTCTACCAGGTATGTTAGCCTGTATACCAGCTGATTCACAGTGCCACTAAAAACTACTCTTACCAAGGAGAGAATAGTTCTTGGCAACTATCGAACAGGACAACCCTGATCCTTCAGGATCGTGGAAACAGTGTTTTACTTTTCGCTCAGTCACTCGTGCTCACTTCGTCTCAGAGACATACACAGAATAAACGGTGGGGATGTTTTTCATAAGTATTTATTTAACCAGCCTCAATCTAGTGTAAAATAGGTGTGCTGAAACAACCACTTGACAGTAACAGATATACATGATTATAAGTACAAACTGAGAAAACCCAATGTCATCTTTGGACATTACCGTAACTAGGTAAAAGTTCAGTACTAAGAACTGTTATTTAGTGCAAGGGTAGGGAAGAATATAGGTGAAGATTTATGTGATTACCTAAGCCTATATTAGGGCACCTTTATGGAGCATAACACCCACTCCTCATCCAACTGGATGACATACTAAAAATTCTACATATGGCAAAACGTGGTACGCAACTATTAATACATTCATTAAAAATTGTATTTAAAAAATGTAAAAGTTGTAAAAAATGCTCAAAAGGAAAAATGAATGCATGCAACAGCAGGCTGTACAAAATGAGTTTGTATATATAGTCCGAACAATGAGAGACTGAATGCCATGCCATTTAGCAAAGATGTTTCTTGTTTAAAATTCCAAATTTGGTTGTTTTTGAAAAAAGGCCGAATTTTCCTAACACACGATAAGCAAATGTGTGTGTGTCCTGGCTGGGAGACGCAAATTACTGTTGCCTGCAATCGCAGATGACGGTCCCTGCAACACCTCGCAGATCAGGTCAATCAAGCATAGATGTTCCTCCGTATTCACCACAGCTGCTGCTGGGGAAGCCTGAGTGTCATCGAAGGCCTGAATAGTTGTTAAGCAGCTTGTATCCTTTCCAACAGGAGATGAAGCATCCCATTATGTTTCTAAGAAAGCAGACATCAACATTCAAATACATGAGTGCACTGCAGAACTTGGGCCGTTATCGGGTCCAATAAAGCATCAACGTCTGGTGGCGCAATTGTTGGAAGTGTTAGACAGAGATCCAACACACATTCTTGTCCGCAGAACAGGCATCAGAGGACGGGCAGAATACAGTCAATCCAGACTGGTCTAAATGACAAGAACCAACACTCACTAAGTTCTCGAAGACGAGGTGTGCCCAGATGGCGTACCATGCAATCCAAGTATCTGTGCTCCAAGAGCATTCCCTCCATCTCCTTGGTGACTGGGATGTCCATTGTGTAGCAGAAAAAGAACAATCGGAATACCTGCTATAAAAAACAGGATAAGCGGAAACCCTCCAAAAATGCTCCTGAACACGGAGTGTATGAAGTTGGGAACAACTTCGAGGATTGTCTGAAATGTGCTTAACAGTCTAGAACCTGTGGTCTTAAATAGGTGGACAATGCCCGTCGTATCAGACATGTTACAGATACGTTGTACCATTTCTGTGATACGGAAAGGGCAGTTTGTCCATACTAATGCCTCTATCTCAGCCGAGGACCTTGCAGCCTGGCGATCATAAGTTTCTCAGGCGGAGGTTAAGGGCACGGTTTGCTGTAAAAGCATGGCTTTCATTCTGCTCAGATTATCAAACCGTATAAAGGAAACATTCAATGAAGGCCATATCGGCGCCTTCCTGACGGTATGGGTCGATGGAAACAATACTTGCATACAGCAAGAAACCCTGGAGCTTACAGTGGCAAGATATGCGATGCCCGGGAGCATCCAGCAACAACCTTGATCATTCAGCATCTAGTAACTCCCATTCAAAAGTAACTTGAATACCGAATTAATCGCGGCAGCTGGGGATCCTTTCAAGTGACAGGATAAGTTAGAAATTGAACCATTGCAAGCCTGTGAAGCATTATATCCTGGCATATGAGAGATTCACTTAAGGAATTCTTGCTGTTGGTGCCACTAAGGAACACTACCATGTCCCCAATCCTACATTGAAATCTGTATGGTAATTCCCAAGATTCCTTGGTGAATTCCCTACCCATCGCTTCATATCTGCCTGCCTGTTGTTGTTCTAGGCAATAATGAAACTGGAAAGTTGTGACCGGTAATGTTATATGGCTATGGATTAACCATTCCGTGGACGGTGAATCAACCAGAGTAAAAGGTAATTTGTCCAGTTTTTCAGTACGGAGCATTGTATATTTTGTTCCGCTTTGTGCAATTGTTATCTGTTTGTCAGTTAGATTACATGCAGAAAAGAGTGATGTACTGTTGATAAATCGCCAAGGCACATAACCAGCACAAATGTGTTATCTTTCTAGCTATGCAGTTTCTCAGGGTATACAAAATCTAGGCTAGGATGTTCAGGCACCACCTGAAAAGGCCCAGACGCTCAAGTTCAACAAGACTAAGTACAGGCTGCTCAGCTTGCATATGGTTCATGTCAGACTTGATGCCTACCAGAGATACAAACAGGCTCATGCACTGAGGCTCTGTTATAGACTTCTGCCAAAACCTTTGATTATTACAACCTGTACTTACTGCTGCTGCACAATGTGGCAGTGGTGAATACGGAGGTCCATGGACAATGGATTGGTGCAGGTTCTTAAAGCAGCACCATGTAGAAGCTTTTACCAATTGCAAATTGCACAGAATGTGTTATTTTGCAAGGGCCACAAAGCTCCAAGAGGTGCTTTGCCAAAATGTAATGGTGTAGAGGTTCTTCAAAACACTGGATGTCTGAGTCACCTGATACACATACTGCAGACTAGTAAGTCTGAGGACACTGGTTTGATTTGAAAGCTGTTTGCACTGATAAATCAATTTTATGTGTGCAAATTGAAGGATTTACAACTGCTAGGCAGTAACAAAAGGTGCTGTGGCATCCATAAATTAGTTTACTCTTGTAATTGGACATCACAACTGCCTACAATTACGCAATAGCAAGTGCTGCACACAGGGTGGAAAGTGCAAGGATTAGTAGGCAAGGCTTTTGGTGTTGGTTCCCCACTCTGGCAAACCCTGGGAGCAGAATTCACTTTGTTTTGCCAACTGTAATTTTGTACATATTTGAAATATTACAACTGTATGCATGATAGTTGCCAGTTTATGTGTTCTACAGAAGGCTGGTGGTGTAGCCATTGGTAAAGGCTAGAGGTCTTATCAGTACGCTGGGAAACGTTATGTTTACTAAGTTGTAAGGAGAAGTTATAACAAACCAAGTAGGCCTTACTTATTTTGAAAAGCAGTTACAGAGGGTACTAGGCAATTAAGAGTAAATTGTTATTACATTGTGGTATATGTCTGTAAGCAGGTGTTTTGTTACATGGAATATCACAGATAGTACGCAAGCTTTTTGGTGTTGGTAACCCACCAGAACAAACCATGTTTGACACTGTGTCCCAGCTCAGGCTACTACAAAGGTTGTATAAAATTACAATCTAAGGGACAGTCCTACAACGGTGCTCTGTTATAAAAAAACAGAAGCCGAACCATCTCTATGGGCTCTTTCAAATCCTGTACTATGATGATTTAGAAGGGTGTGCCCTGGTGCTTTTGTCTAAGCCCTACACTTTTTTAAATGTATGATGTCCCCCTTGCTTAGATTGTCAATGTTTTAATCTTTGAAATTCTGCCCTATGCTGATGACGCATAGTTGGTCATCACTTTCAACAAAGTCCTGGTTAGGGTAAAAGAACGCTTTGCAACAGGAATGCAAGCAATTACAACTTGGATGTCTACCAACTGCTTATAGATGAATTTTGGGAAAAACAGAGTTTATCCTGTTTGGTACGGTCCAACAGCTTGGGTCGGTCAACTGGGGGCTTGTAGAACTTTGCTCGCCACCAATACCCAAATAGGTAGTTCAGAACCACAGTGTCTGTTTAGACCAAACCCTAAACATGAAAGAGCAGGTTCTGCTTACTCTAGATGCTCCTGTTGATGAAGGCTCTTCCTTTCTTCCTCTCTCCGCAGGGAAAACATAGGTGCAGGCGCTCATTGTAAGCAGATTAGATTATGGGAATGCTTTACATGTTTGTACAAATTAGACTTTACTTTCAAAACTTCAAGTTGTACAAAACACAGTGGCCCGTCTCATGTGGAATCTTCCCTCTAGTACATCTTCCACTCCTCTTCTGAGATCTTTGCAGTGCTTACCTGTAAGGACCTCTTAGTACCTCATCCAGAATCTTAAACTTTACAGTCCAGTTAGGACTTTGGGATCCACCAACAAAACCTTGCTCACTGTCCTTCGCATCAGTAAGGATAGAGCAGGGGGACAGGTCTTTTTCCTATTTGGCCCTCTCTCACTGGAATGAACTGCCTTATGGCATTCGTACGTCATTAGATCATTGCAAATTTAGAAAGATACTCAAGACAGTGCTTTTCTAAACCTGAGTCTTCCCACTGGTGATTTTGCTTCAGCACCGACATACCCCTCCCAGGGTGATTTGTGCTTGATATTAAATCACATTAACATAAGATAACATGGGTATAGACGGTTTGCTCTATGGTAATCTTTATCTGGCTCCATTAGTAAGGATTTTATATTGTATTGACAACTGCATTGTTACATATTTAATATTTTACTATGGCATACCTGATAGTTGCCTTTTGGGAAGGGACAGAGTATATTTGAGTTGGTTATGGTGACAAGTAAATTATAACACCAAGTGTCCTTATTGGTTCACTAGGAAACAATATTTCTGATGCCCTGGGTCTGATTTGTTTATTATGTAAGGTTATGATAAACTTAGTAAGCCTGACATACTTATTGTAAAAAAAAACATATGTTAAAGCCAATAGGCAATTAATGGTGAATTATTTCCCTGTATTAAAACCTACAAATAGGTATTTTGTTAAATTAAATGCCACAGATGACCTTTTAAGGGAAGAATTTTGATGTCTTTTGGTGTTAGTTACCATCTCTGACAAACCCTAGGGCAGGGGTCTTCAAACTGTGGGGCGCAACCCCCAGGGGGGCCGTGGAGCGATGCAAAGGGGGTCGCGCCTTCACAGTGTCACTTCTGCCCTGGCCTCCAGGGCTTCAGCCCCCCTCGTCCCCCATCCTGTGTCTCAGCCCGGCTGCTGTAGAGCAGCTCACGCTCCTGGGGCCTCGGCTGGGCAGTGTCTGGAGTCTTATCTCCGGCCCGAGTTTTTCACAGGTCTTTAAAGACCATTAGCATATTTACATGCCTTTGTTAACTGATTACCAAAGCTTAGTTTTTTTATGGTTCCAGTACCCCCTGGGCCCCCACTCTGCCTATTCTTACATTTGTATTTTTACACGTACTGCTGTAGTGTTAGAATGCATTTAATGAAAAGAAATATAAAATTGGGTTGCCAAAGAAACATGCCTGCTATGTGTTGTTTAAAGATCCTGCAGAGACCTGCTCTTGACACTAAATTGAGTTATAAATAAAAAAGTATGTATTAATTAGTGATGTGACTTTTCTGTCTTTATTTTCTTTAATTATCAGTCATGGATCATTGAGGCATCCCTAGAACACAATTAAAAGTGCTTTCTATTTATATTTGCTGTTCTAAATAGTCACAGATAAGTGCAAAAAATACAGCTGTAGGTGACTGCTGATTTCTGGGCCAACAAAATAATGAGCTGGTAACCCTAATCATTAGACTGGAAGTTTGTTGCAGGATCAGCACATTATTTATTTCCTCCACCCTCGAACCCTGATTAATGCCATTATAGCAATAGTTTAACTTATATCTCAAACCCTACACTTCAAGTTTCTGGGAATGCACCCTGCTTTCAGACTACTAACTTCTCATTCTTGCCTTCACTTTCACGTTCACCCTGCACTCCCAGCTATCACAATGCACTCACACTGATCACCATGCCCTCATAGCGATCACCATGCACTCATAGCGATCACAATGCACTCACACTGATCACCATGCATTCACAGCAATCCCAATAAACTCACACTGATCACCATGCACTCATAGGGATCACAATGCACTCACACTGATCACAATGCACTCACACTGATCACAATGCACTCACACTGATCACAATGCACTCACAGCAATCACAATGCACTCACAGCAATCACAATGCACTCACACTGATCACCATGCACTCACACTGATCACCATGCACGCACACGATTCACCTGCTTACCCTGCACTCACACTGATCCCCATGCACTGACACTGATCACCATGCACTCACACTGATCCCCATGCACGCACACTATTCACCGCTTACCCTGCACTCACACTGATCACCATGCACTCACACTGATCACCATGCACTCACACTGATCACCATGCACTCACACTATTCACCCGCTCACCCTGCACTCACACTGATCACAATGCACTCACACCAATCACCATGCACTCACACCGTTCACCCGCTCACCCTGCACTCACAGGGATCATAATGCACTCACACTGATCACAGTGCACTCACACTGATCGCCGTGCACTCACAACATTCACCCACTCACTCTGCACTCACACTGATCACCATGCACTCACAACATTCACCCGCTCACCCTGCTCTCACAGTGATCACTCTGCACTAAAAATTTGCTTGCATTGTTCACTCTGTACCTCACCCTGCAGTCACACGAGCACACTTCTCACCCTGCACTCATGTGACACTTCACTCACCTGTCCCCCCTTACTGCTCAATCTGTAGCTCACTCAAACAAGGCCATCACTAACCATGCACTAATTCGTCCCACTCTGCACTTACAGCCGAACCCAAATTCATATGGTCACCTCACTCACCCTGCAGTCACTCCTTTTACCCTACTCTCACACTGTTGCATTGCTCACCGTGCAGTCACATGGGCACTCTTGTCACCCACACAGTGCAGAAGGTTAAAGTGCCTAGTACAAAGAAGATGTACCATGCAGATCATAGAACTGAGTGTGAGTAAACTATGAGTATCGCTATAAAAAAATGAAATGTTTGTCAGACAGGTGCTATAGAGAGATGAGGTGTATTGTTGGTGAGTGGTAGTGAGGGAATTCATGGAGAAGGTGGAAAGACTGTTGCACTGTGTGCGACCAGTGCTTGGACAAGCCCTGGCTGGGAGTGTTAACCCCCCCTCCCTGAAGTTCGGGTCTAGTGGATCCCCTGCTTCTGCCTATTATTTACATTTGTAGTGTGCTACTGTTACCAAAAGGTGTCCTGGGGCTAATAACCATCTGGCTGCAATGTGAGAGAGGGATCCGGGGTTGGGAGAGAAGAGAGGGTTGGAAGGAAGGGGGTGAGAGGAAAGGGGCATGGGTAAACTGCTTAACTCTGCACAAGACCTCCACGGTTTGAATGCACCCTTGCTGCTCCCGGCCATGGCCATGTGAGCTTCTAATGTGGCAGCGCGTATTCCGGCGGATTGGGAGGCCCTCCACAGAGGTTGACTAGACATCTTTCTGATGTTAATTGCTGTATTTTGGTTATAAACTGGTACTGATGGGGTGAAATCTTTCCTCAGTATTACTGTGTTTAAAAAAATCTAAATAATAAAGCAATACTACCCCAAAATACGCAGCATCACAAAACATTATTTACATTTTCTACTCACACAATTTAGTCAAGCCTGTCGCATAATTTGGTCCTCACCTTGCTCATAACCTAGAGGTTTAGAAATGTTTGTCAGGAGGGGGTCCTTACGCTTGAAAATGTTGACAGGGGGGTCTCGGCATCCAAAAGTTTGAAGACCTCTGCCCTAGGGTGAGAAGATGTGCACTGTAATCATTCTCACTAGAATCTATCCTTAGCTTTCTACCATAATCTTGTAACAGAGAAAATCATTAAATAATACATACATATATATATATATAATGAAATATCCATATAGGTACGTAGAGGGCCTCTGGTTCAGCTCTGTTCTGCCATTGGCCTGTCAAGAGTTTGGTTTATACTCTGCTTCCTTACATGACAGCGTACTGCATGGGGTAATGGTTCAGACCACACCAATCATTGTCTCTCTTGCCCTGTAAATGATGGCATTTTCTGATTATATATGTACATCTACCTGAAAATGAGCATACTTTAATGTCAAGGCTGGCTGGCTAGTCCTTTAGTTTTAATTTTCTCCAGTTATAGTTTTCAATTTTCTTCAATTATAGTTCGCCTTTCTTATCTTTGCTTCTCCTCTTTTTATTTTAATATTTACTAAGAGGACACTGGAGCCCTCCAGGCAGTGCCAACTGGTCACTTGCCTGCCACTCATTTCCTCTGCAGTGCGCAACATCCCACACGGACCCTTTCTCTAAACTAAGAGACCATAAGGAAATGTTTTTCCTAATAGGGTATCATTTTATAGCATTCCAAGATGGCCAACACATCGGTTCTAAATGTGATGGGCATGAGGGAACTTCAAAACATAACTATACAATTTATAATAGCTCTACAAGAGTGACACACACGTGTATGTTTAGTTGAATTATTGCAAGCATATGCTTGTCGTGTTTAGATAGCAGCATGTTTTAATTTTTCCACTTGCATTCTTTTACTTTATCGTGCTTATGTTGTTGAACTTGTATTGAGTGTGCATTTTATTTGCAGGGGTGTGTCAGATGGTGAATGCAAGAATGAGTCAGTGGATGTATGAATGAATGTATGAATGCAAAGTTGAGAGAAAGAGTATATGTATGTTCACTTATTGAGTGCCTACACCTATCAGTGATACAAAAGGCCCTTGCATTCATAAGCCAGACCTAGTGGCATTGCCAATGCTTGTTCATATGATTTAATTATGAAGTATCCGTAAGGTGTGTATATGTAGCTTATAAAGTTTCCCATCAGGAGCAACTATTGACTTCTTTTAGAGCAGTTTGCAACACGATTTTCAAAGTAAAACCTCTGAATATTTTCACGTTCACCTTTCTTGGGAGCAGTTTATAAACTGCAACCCAACTTTAAAATTCAATTTATGCGCATTCAGAATTCTATTTTATTTTTCAACAGCCCGGGTGCCTCTGCGTCGGGCGCTCCCTGGCGAGAAACAACCTGATAGTTTTTAACCTTGATGGAATATTTCCATAAAGGACAAAGATCAGAAAAGCAAGATATGTTGGCAGCTTTCCGAGCAGTTTGTTTTCTCTCACTTGTAGTGGCTGAGTAGCGCCCATAAATCTGCATGCAGCTCGCAGGGCAGGGACTCTGCACATGTTTGTGTACCTGGCGCGCTGCGAATGGACCAACCCAGCCGGCACGCGCCTGGCGCCCGGGCCGCAGACAGTGACGGAGGACTAGCCGAGTCTGGTAAACAAATGGAACTGTCGTTCTCACCACTTTGGCCAGGAGGCGAAGGGCCATTATTTTTAACTACAGAGCAGCCGAAAAACACAGTTTATCAACTAATCATGCGCGGGGTTTCTCCCGAGTGCGGAGAATTAATTTCCTTTAAGTAATGCCTCAGAAGGCAGCGGATTGGTTCTGGTTGATTTACAGTGTCAGTCTTTGATTTTATTTCGCGAACAAGTTGCATATTATCACCAAGCATCTCGAAATTGAATTTAAAGCGCTGGCGCATTATTCATAGATCATATCTTCTCCGGCAACAGACGCCCTGCCTAATAACCATACTAAAATCAGTGACTTAGGCCCGCCAGCTTCCAGGGCACACCTGATTCATTTTTCATGAACCAGGGCATGCCGAAGAGAGCGCCTTGAGCTGCCGAGGGTAAACGAGCAATTGATGTACAGATCGATTCTGTTTATTATCATCCTCAGATGTACTTGTTGGGAATTTTTAAACAGCAATGCATTTGAAAACTCACGAGTATGTCATCATCACACAAAGCGATATTCTATAAAGCTGGTTGTTGACTATCCTTAGAGATGCAGGAAATGGTAATATTTTTTTTTAAAAATCTACACCAGGTGACCCCTTCAAACCAATTAATTTACAGTAATTTACAAATCATCTATGATTCTCATTCCTGTCTGAAGGTCAGTGCTGACGTGGTTTGAAGGCAATAATGGCAATGGACATGGCCACCGCACTCGTGTTGGCCATCCTACCATTGCCACCACTGCAGGTCCCCCCTGCAGTATTATGAGTGCAGCAGTTGGACCATCGCGCCTGCTAGGGATCCAAGATGCTGCGGCAGTCACACAGTGGAAGGGGCAGCAAGATACTAGCGGTGCTGCTGCAGCACTGCCAAGCATATTACAAGTTGCCTGTCCACCGCCCCTTTCATAGCGGTGAGCCTGCCATGAAAAGAATGGCAGAGGCAACTACGGGGCCCTAAAAGTCCCACTGCCTGCCTTGGGCTTGTGGGTGCATTCGGGGGGTGGTCCAGTCAGGAACATGCTGCAGGCGTTGTCACTGCGGAGGTCTGCTGTGAAGGACCTTCTATGAACTTAACACAGCTGCCGCTGTGAAACCAGCTTAGCACCGTCCGCCCGACCTAGATTCAACTCTGAATCCGGCGGGTCCTGCTGCGGATGGAGTGTTAGTGGTGCCTCAGGAGGGCCACCAAAGTCATAATAAGGGCCTAACTGTGACTAAAACCTAGTAGCATCCTATTCGAATAGTTTTTTTATGGTAACCGGTATGGGTGTAGTATTATGTAGCAGTTACTACTTCTGGCAGGGCGCTGAAGACCTTTACGGATCGACAGAATGCTACTCTGTGGGAGACCAGTTTTACTAACTACGGGCCTGATTTTGGGTTATACAGGTGGCCCGTCTTCCACCAAAATGGTGGCGGACATTACATCTGCCATCTTTATAGACTACAGACAGCAATATTGTGAGATATCCACCTGCAATGATGTCTGTGCCTTCACAGAAACCACCGCCTTGTGTGAAAGCACACAACTCTTGGTGAGCAGGCACCAGGTGGACATCAACTTCATAAAAATATTATACAAAAAAGAAAAAGAAACAACAATTCAGATTTTTTTCACCGAAAAATTCAATTAAAATAAAGTAACAAATGTGCAAGAAACACTGTTAAGGACAGCCTAGGTTCTGTTTGTTAAATGTTATTTACATTGCCCACAAAACACCTTTACTAAGGTAAGGCATACACATTTCCTAGTGGGCTAGAACCTAACATTGAGGATACTGGGCTTTGAGTGGAATCACAAGTTAATCAAAAAATATTAATTTGTTTAAAGACACAGTATTGTTATATAAAATAAACATTTGTTTGGATGAAAAAACAGTCGATGCGTTTCGGACCCCTTAACATTGATTTATGGAGTTCTCCTCTGGACTCTAACATAGCTGAACCACAGAATCTTTTGTCACTGTTCTCTAACACTTCAAACACATTTTATATCGCAGGGGATTCCCATCTTGGAGCCAATTGATTCTTGATCGTGTTTGCGATGTCCAAGATTCGCTGTTCTGCTGGTCAGAGAGATAAGTGGAGCTGACCTTTTTCGGATCACAGGTCAATGCTATGCGTCGAGTTTGAATCAGACTTGTGATTCAAACTTGACGCATTGCATCGACTTGTGATACATCTTCAATGCTGACCCTCGCAAAGCTCCACAAACCAGGATTTAAGGTACTCTGTTCAGCGGGCATAAGTAGGTCCCTGTAGTAGGCCTTCCCTCCATCAAAGGCAGCTTGAACTTGTGACTCTGTCCTGGTCAGGTGTGCCCAGATATCAACTGCTGGTGCTGTTTTCACTGCAAACATTAAACCTGGATATCTCTTGATCTACTGATTACATTTTTGTGATTGTGGTCTTGTTTACTTTATTAAAATATACTCTATTATTTAATGTGATGTGGAATTATTTTGTGGTGTGTTTTCACTGTGTTACTATTTGAAGTGTTGCACAAATACTTTACACATTGTCCATGAAGTAAGCCTGACTGGTCTGCGCCAAGCTACGTGAAGATCGATCACAGGTTAATTTAGGATTTGATTGTGACTTCACGCTGAGAAATGTGGTTACTGCTTGAGAAGAGTTTCACCCCTTTCAACCAGTAATCACATTTCTTACACTACAAGTCAAAGCAGAATCCACACCACACAGGCATGACATTATGTATATGTGATACAAAAGGGGGAGGTGAGGACGGAGCATCTGAATCAATCAAACATTCACACCCAGTCAAGAGATCTGGGTTTAATCCATCACCGTTCTTTAGCCCACTCTGCCACCCCAGTTCAGACATGGATATATGCAAATCAGTCTGACGCTTGTTTCCGGTCCAGGGATGACATGGCTTGGCAGTTCGGGCTGGACTGTTCCCATGAGGCACAGGGTCAGACTGATTTGCATATGGCCATGTCTGAACTGGGGTGGCAGAGTAGGCTAAAGAACGATGATGGATTAAACCCAGATCTTTTGACTGGGTGTGAGTGTTTGATTGATTCAGATGCTCCGTCCATCGCCACCCCCTTTTGTACCGCTTTTGGCCGCTATAAGTGTGGCAGGGTATGCTCAGACGTGAGTCCCTTGCTCCCTTTGCCACTGGATTCAAGCAAGCCGGGCTGAAGACGGCTAGAATGCCAGAAACCGGTCCCCGGAAGCTTGTTTCCGGTCCAGGGAAGACATGGCTTGGCAGTTCGGGCTGGACTGTTCCCATGAGGCACAGGGTCAGACTGATTTGTATATGGCCATGTCTGAACTGGGGTGGCAGAGTGGGCTAAAGAACGGTGATGGATTAAACCCAGAGCTTTTGACTGGGTGTGAGTGTTTGATTGATTCAGATGCTCCGTCCATCACCACCCCCTTTTGTACCGATTATGTATATGTGATGACAAATAGAAAGTAAGTATAAAGAAAAAAGAACTATAATCTGATTTACAAACAAACATAAATGAACCACAATCAAGACAATCATACAAATCGAAAATAAACTTTAGCATAGCTCTCTCCATCACTTTCATGTAGATAGGCTTTGCCTTCACACTGTGTTATGTTAGCATGAGCTTATTAGAAGTTTAAACTAGCTTTTAGCCTAGTAGAATATTTTGCTTCACATGAGAATAATAGGTTTGCTTATAATATCAGCCTTGCTTGGTAAGCTATGTCTGAATAGTGAGTGCCGAGGCCTTCAAGGTTATTTCAACGCAGCGCTTGTTGTCCGGTTTGATCAGCGCACGGTCTAGACATAATACATATGCAGCTGTGGCCAACTCTGTTTTTTTGGCACGTTTAATAATGCACTGCACAGAGCATGCACACACACTTGATGAATATTCGCATGCAAAGAGTTGGTGCAGGAGATGATGTGATCCCTTTCTTCTAAGACCAGAGGTATGGGCCCGCCCTTCTAAACCCAAAGAGACCTTCTGTAGATATAATTATAATATACTAGCAAGGGAGGGTAAACTGAGGTTCTATTTAGACCTTTTCCCTTTAGCATTTTAACATGCTTTCACCCTTTGTATTTTATTGAATAGTAACCATGCTGCTAACCTTGTTCCTTATAATATGTTTGCTTGTATTAGCTAAGATACTGCGCTTGAGAACACTGCATTAGAAATAAATATTTCAAACTTGCACGTGTCATCATTTACTCCTCGTTCTGGACTGATATGTTAGTATAACGAAAGAGTGTTCCTGTGTTCCACATGACCTGAGGTGTTCTAAGTTCATGTTCTGGGTTGTCTAATCATTGGGGGTGTGTAAGAACCAATGAGACACTGATTACTAGTCTGGTAGGGGATTTTGGATACTAGGGTGAGTTTTGGCACACCCTAATTCACTGAGGTTCCAATTCTCCATGCACAGTTCTGTGTAGGAGCAGAATCCCTGCGACATGGCGCACAATCGTTGGGGGTATTATTACATGACACTTGAGTAGTACTTATGTCAGTACTTAACACCCTTCACTATTGTTTCCGGAAGACAGTGGTGTCGGACAAACCTACCGATCATTATATAGGTCTTTTCAAGCTTGAGTCTATTCAAACGGTTTCCTTGAATTACTACCCAGTTGTGCTACATAGTTTTATTGTACCTCTTACTTTCTGTGTCACTATGGCCGCAGTGGACATCCCGCAGCATAGTCGCATTGCGGTGTGCAATCACTTGCAGGCATATAATGTCCCTGTGGATGGCATGGCGGTGATTATGGTTATGAGCGCGGAGGTAGCTTACCCTTATGAAATGTTTTACACGTGGGTGACCTTCCCAGCTGTGAACGCAAATACTACTGTGTTCGACACGTACACTCACACTGTCGTGCCGCAGGAATATGTTCCTTATAGGACACAGGAAATTCCGATTAACGCTTGGCAGCACCGAGTATGGTTTAATGGCGCCCTACCCCACTCTTTGTTAACTCCGAGATTAGGTCCTTTGTCCATTCCAGGCGCAACTTGGCCTGTTTTGGCCAGCTTTACACCGCATCCTCAACAAGGTCCGTGTCCCCTTGCAGATTTGAGACGGCTACATGCAGTCGCGATTAGCGTGATTAGGTTGTTAGTACAGTACATTACCCGCAATCTCCCGGGTGGGGCCCCAGGTGTTGCGGCACTTCCAGCCGGACAGGGCGGAATGAAGCTTAGTCCTGTGATGGTAAACGCAGTGATGGGCAAGCGCACTCAGAATAAGGATGATTTTCCTTTCTGGCTTGTCGATAAGTTTGACCAGCTGGAAGCAGTATTTCCTAACACGACTCCTGGTGAAAAACACTGTATCCTGACAATTAGCATGCCTAAAGACTTGATCCCAGAAGCTGGTGACAGTGAGTCATGGGGTAAGATCTTTGCGGCAGTGTATTTGAGGTGCTTCTGCACACCGTCAATGACTGTCATTCCAACGGTCGTTAAGCATGTTCAAGATGAGCACGGATCTGAGGCAGGGGTTGAATTGGGTATGCGCCCATGCAGCAGTTTTGACGTAGTTTCTGATCTTGTTCTTGCAAATTTTCAAGGGAGATGCAGTGAGCTTTCAGGTATCTAATGCTTTGCAGGCTGTAGCCGATGCCGATAAACCCCGACAGTTACCGAGAATTATTGTGGCGGCTTATAAGACCGTGGGCCGCAATAGTTTGGGTGTCAAGCCATTTTCTACTAAAGAGAAAAAGCAAGGGCAGAAGTCAGAAACTGTCGAACAACCCAAGGCTAAAAAGCAAAATTGGTTGAAAAAACAAAAACAGGGTAAACAACAACATCAGAAACAGAAGTCTCGTCCTGCATCTCCAGTGCCTGCGCCTACAGAACGTATTTATGACTTGCGCTATTTTGCGACGATAAAATCACCTGATCGTTTTCAGGTTTCCGAGCAACACTCTCCTCATTCTTTTCAGGACTCAACGGCCTCATTGACAGGTGGTGGAGGAGGCGGCAAGGTCGGGGTGGCCAGCAGGGACGCAACCAGCCCTGCCTGAAAGACAGTAAAGGCAAGCAGGACGATTCAACACCAAAAAGACCCCAGTTTCAGACAAAGAAAGTTGCCGCTTTAACAGCGAGATATGCCATAGATAGTGAGAAAGCAGCTTCGGAATTAGACATGGGCTCTGACCTTGCTGGACTGCGCGGCGGAGATTACCATAGTGCGAGAGGCCCTGCGTCCGCTACTTAAGGTGACAACTACTGACCAATATGTTGTTGCGGAGACAGCTGATACTAGAGTAGCTCCCCCTGATAGACGTTTATAACATAGTCCTTTTAATGGAAGGTGACACACAGTGTACCATCAAAGGGGTATTTTGGGAAAATCTTACAACTACCTATGACATTTTGTTAGCAGAGGCTGACTAGCCTCCACCTTTTGTTCTCGCGGCTCCAAAGGGGAGGAAGTGATCCTCCCTAGTTTCGCGTACAAAGTCTCGAAAGAGCATGTGCAGAATTTTGCAGAAGAGTGGGCTAAGGCTCTTGTGCCGGCTTTGTACCATACACATTGTGGGTGGGATACATTTTTCTCACACCACGAGATTCCTTTGCAGTCTATGCCACAGCGTCAACCTCAATATCCCATCCGACGTGAAGCTAAGGCTTCCGTCGCAGAAATCCTTGAACAATTGGAATATCAAGGTGTAATTAAAACTACTGTTTCACCAATGAATAACCCTCTTTTTACTGAGACCAAGCCTGACAGCTCGTACCGTTTGGTATTGGATTACCGGCATTTGAACTCGCATTGCCGTACCTGTTCAGTACAGAATACCCACGCCTCTGCTCTCGTGGATGGTCTTGTGCGTAAATGGTTTAAAACCACACTTGATATATCCAACGTTTTTTTGCCCACAATTTGGACGGACTGAGTTCCCAGTGGACCAGTTTTACCTGTGGCGGCAAACTCCGCCAGTATAAACTTTTGCCTATGGGCTATGAAAATAGTCTAGGCATGTTTGCTGCCCGTATTGTCTCTCTCTTAGAGAAGATAGACACAGATGCATGTTTATATGTGGATGGCATATATCTCACAGATGACGAGCTTTGGGCACATCTGTGTCACGTTGATTGCATTATTTGTAACTTTGCGGACTTTGGTTACAAGTTCAACTTTGGGAAGTCTCACATTGCAGAGTACACAGTGATTTTACTGGGCTATGAGCTCAACAATGAAGGTCGAGGATTTACTCCTCACTTCTTGGAGAAATGCGCACAATTGTGTGCTCCTACAACTCTGAAAAAATTACAGTCCTTGCTGGGATTTTTGAATTTCGGGCGTACTTATATTCCCGAATATGCCCAGCGTATCAAGCCTTTGTATGCATCGATACAACCTACTTTTACCAAATCTTGCTGACTGCCAGAACATTCAGCTATTTTGCAATCTTTGCAGGCTGATCTTCTAGAATTAAATTCTTACTGACTCGTGATAACCACACCAACTTGGTGATAAGAATTATCCCTGGGGCGGTGGGTTTCACGTACCATACTTTTAACGAAGGAGACACAGTCTCTATTGCTTACAAGTCACACTTGTACACTTCTGCTGAAATGCGGTTTTCCTCTGTGGAAAAAAGTTTTGTGCACTGTCGCAGGGAAAACGCATGTTGGTTGTTACCCCGTATCCTGCACTAGAGGCAGTGACGAAGGCCAGTGTGCCTAATTCTAAAGCTTTGCACCCAGGGTGGATACAATGGGCAGCATCATTGACATCACCGGATGTCATGTTTATTTTTGATGCCTACTTACAGTCGCATGAGTTTTTGCAGTATGAATTTGTTCATCCTGCACCTTTGGCTATGCGGCATTTGGAGGATTTCCATTGCATCATATACACTGATGGTTCAGCGCAAGTTGCGCTTGGGTCTAAACACGCATACGTTTAAGCTTGCGCCATTGAGGTAGGTGCCATGGTGAATAATGAGTTCAAGTCCAGAGTCGTGCACACGCAGACTCTTGGGGACTGCACCGCACAATTGGCAGAGCTTCGTGCTCTGATGCTTGCCTTTGGAGTACGCTGATCCTAGTGTGACGACTCTTATTGTGAGTGATTCTTACTACTGTGTCCAGTCTTACAATGAAAACCTGTTCTTTTGGATTCAGAATGATTTTTGTGATTCCAAAGGTAGCACAATAATACATAAAATGATCTGGGTCCGAGTGGCTGAGCTTAAAGAGAAGTTGCCCCTCGTGTTTGTGATTCACACTCTCGGTTATCAGTGCGTAGGAGTCCACGCTGTTGGCAATTCGCTGGCTGATGAGGCTGCAAAATCAGCAGTATCAACATATTTGGATGCAGCAGTTATACATTCCAAAAGTAAGATCGATGATGATATCTTGGCAGCTGTTGCTGCAACTGAGAAGGGAAGTAAATATCCTAAAGGATTACCTTTGAAGTATTCATACCACTTAAGTCCTGATAAAGTTCCTTATGTGAAAATACCTGATGTTGGTGAGAGGTTAATTCCCAACATGGCCTGCAGGCCCACACTGATTGCCGCAGCCCATGAAGGTGTTGCATCTGCGCATGAGGGCGTTTCGGCTACTGTAGCTCAGTTACAACAACGTTTCTGGTGGCGGGGACTGTACAAACAGATGCGTGATTATGTTCTTCAATGTGACATTTGTCAGCAGATTAAGCCTTTGACTGCTACACGTCCGCCTCAGACACAGTTGTACATATCTAATAAACCGCTTAGGTGCGTTTATTTAGATCACTGCGGTCCTTTTTCTTCTGATACTGCGTAAAAGTACAACTTAGTAGCAGTTGATTCATGCACATGCTTTGTGTGGGTGTGGCCACACCGTAGCGCTGATTCACGGACTGTCATAAGAGACTTGCGGGTCTTTGTAGGGATTTTTGACTGTGGTACCTTCCATTCGGATCAGGGTCCGGCTTTCGCCTCTAAGGCATATAAGGATGCCATGACTTCGTTAGGGGTCCAAGTCAAGTTTTCGTCTCCATACAGACCTGAGGGTAATAGTGTTGTGGAACGAATGAACTGAGATTTAAAGCAGTCTTTGACGGCTCGAGTTATAGGCACTGGCAATCCACACCACACAGGCATGACATTATGTATATGTGATGACAGATAGAAAGTAAGTATAAAGAAAAAAGAAATATAATCTGATTTACAACAAACATAAATGAACCACAATCAAGACAATCATATAAATCGAAAATAAACTTTAGCATAGCTCTCTCCATCACTTTGTCTCTAAAATGATGCAGAACATTTTTGTGTTTTTGCAGGGTCCTCATATGTAATTGAATTATCACTTATAAGTCTTAAAACTGCAAGGAGTATTTTGGAATTTGTGAAAGATCATGGGGCATATCAACAAGCGGCAGCGCTAATTATCGCTGGCCGCTCTTAGCGTGAGGATTTTTATCGCTGGCTATTGCAGATAATTATCGACATGCTAGTGCTGTATTAACAACGCATAGCGCAATGGCGATAATTATTCCAGTGATAGCGATGTTTTCCATGGAACATCGCTGGTTTTCCAGCGATGTTCCATGGAAAATGGCGATATCCTTGGTGATAAGGCCTGTGGTCTTAACCACACAATCCACCCCCCATGTTAGGTATGCCTTAGTCAGGAATTTAACAGATGTTAAATTCCTGCGTTAAGGCATACTTAACGTGATTTTAAATATCGCTAACCCTCGTTGTTAATATGACGAAGCTGGGTTTGCGATATTTACCCAAAGGGAGTCTTCTCAGGCATGCCTCCTTTGCATCTCATTAGCAGTGCGATGGGAGTCGTGCTGACAAGGGGCGCTAATGCATGAATACACACACTAGCGTGTCCTTGTAGATAATGCGATAATATTATTGCCGCTTTTCGCCCCAAAACAGGCTCTAAAGCAGCAATAATATTAACACCGCCCCTTGTTAATATGCCCCTTTGTTTTTAATACTAATACTTAATTGTTATTTATTGTTCATGCATACTTTGATGGTTTGCATGAAACCGAATAAAGTTATTAGGATTTAATCAAGCCACATCTAGCATTTATAGCTCTTAACTGTGGTCATAAGTCAAAATACATTTTTTTCTGTAGCTTTAGCCACATCCTGAAAAAACATATTATTGACTTGACTACACAATCTGTTACTTAATTTTAACTGAGCTGCATTAAAAATTTTGATTAGGTCAGTATGCTCCAGAAAGAAGAAGATAACTCGTCTTTTATTTCTTTAATAAAGTTTATATAGCCCAAACTTGACCCGAAGATATCAGGTACCAGAGCACTTTACATGAGCACCAGTTTTGTTACAGATGGATACATTAATTTTTTGTTAGACACGGGGGGATTAAGTGATTTGTCCTGAATCACAGTATGTTAAGCGTCCCTTCCGAGACTTGTACCCGGTCCCCCAGCTTCGACGTCAACCGCTCTAGCCGTAAGGCTAAATCCTCCTGATTTTTGACCTAGCTTATGGGTCCATTGAATATTTAGAGACATAGAGGGAGGAAGATCCAAGACTTTGGAAAGAAGGCTTTAAAAAAACATATATGGTCATTTGCTTCCACATTCTCCTGCAAACAATGCATTCTAAGGTTATTCCTGAGGTTTCTGTTTTCAAGATCTTCAGTGTGTTTTCTTAGCTTGCTTACTTTTAATTGCAACTTGTCTATTTTAGTAGTGGTATCTTGAATGCCACTAACCCGTTGTTCCTGTTCAGAAACTCTTTTGTCCATAAAAGACCCTGTCTCTTCAAAGTTATGTAAAGTTTTATTTGTATCTTCCATTTATGGTTTTCAAGCTCCTATTTCCTTTAATAATAATTCCATAGAGCTAGGTGAAGGAGTTTTCACTGGAGAAGGTGGCTCTTTTTAGGTATGTTTTTTAATAGATGAAGACATATGCTTATTTGACACTTGAGACTTGGGTATAATCACATCAACACTTTGCAATGATACTTTTGCCCTTATTGGAACTTTAATGATAGTTGATGATGCATTTAAGACATTATAAACTACCAGAGGGTATTATATGAAGAGGCTCTATTGACGTATTATCCCCATACATTATTAAACACTAGGGGCCCGATGTAGGTCGGTCGGTAACGGCCGAAAATCGGTATTTTCGGCCGTTACCGATCGGTAAATAGGCGAATGGTATGTAGGGGGCATTATTTTACCGAATCAGTAAAATTACCGATTCGGTAAAATAAGTAATCAGTAAATTTACCGATTCGGAGCCACCCATATGTAGGTGGGACTCTACAGAGTCCCAGGAGCCTTAACGAATCGGTATTTTACCATCAAATCCAATTTGATGGTAAAATACCGATTCCGGTGTGCATGCACATGTGTGCATGCACACCTATGCCATGTGACAGGCAGACCTGCCCTTAGGGCAGGTCTGCCTGCCACATGGCACCCGTGCCTGTTTTGGGGGTGCCAGAGGGTGTCAAAGTGACACCCCCTGCACCCTTGTGTGAATCGGTATTTACCGATTCGGTAAATACCGAATCGTTAATGCCCATTCATTCCTATGGGCTTCAAAGCCCATAGGAATGAATGGGCATTACCGATTCGGTATTTACCGAATCAGTAAATACCGAATTCATCCGATTCGGTATTCCAGCACATCTGGAATACCTACATGTCGGACCCATAGATTTACCGATTTTAAATTACCGAATTGGTAAAATTCGGTAATTTAAAATCGGTAAATCTTTCCTACCTACATCTAGCCCATAATTTTCAATAAATGTGAAAGGGAATCCTCCGAAAGATTGAACACACCATTTCAAAGAATATGTTTCCTAGAGATCTTCATCATCGAACGTCACAAAGATATTTGAGACATTTAAAGTCAATAATATTACAACTATATCAGCCTGCTGAGTTAAACATGGAAATAGCAATTAAATTAAAGAATGATACCTAAACACCAAGTCTCCGTTATGTTAGAAAATCGAGCACCTCCTCACAGATTAAAGAATACATAACTCACAGTTCTCACGTGTGATAGTTGTTAAATAAATGGTAAGTTTGAGGAAATTGGCAGCCAAAAGCTATGGTAATATCTAAAAGTATTAAAGGTCAAAAATAGCTTTATGAGTGCCTATGTACTCCTAGAAAAGTTGCCCAGATGAATAATAAGTGAAGAAACGCTTTCCTCAGTTGAGTGAAATGAAGAATCAAAAAACCTGTGCCACATTAGCAGGGCGGCCGTAGAGGCAAGATGGCAACAGTGAGAACGGTCATGTGGGCCTGAGCTCCCGTAGGTTCCCCCCTCTCCCTGCTTCCGCGACTCACTCACTGTGATCTGGATATGGCGGGTGTAGCTCTGTGCTGGGCCTGAAGTTGAGACGCTGCTTGAGGTCGGCATGTCTCACTCACCGCGAGTTTGACACAGGTGCAAACGATGGCTGAAGTCCTGTGCTGGATCTAAGAAGCAAGGTGCTGCTGGGGTCGGCATGCTGTTGACTGTTTGCGGCGCTCCTCACCTGGTTGGGTCCGACTGCTGGCTCTGACGCAACGAGGTTCTGGGTGTGCGTTCACAGCTTGGGCTGCTGATCAGATGGTGGCGGTGAGAAGACAACTCAGCGTGCGGACTAGTACTGCGTTCAACGGCGAGGATATTCCCCCCAAAGTTGGGCGAGGGAGAGCGCGTAATCAAACGGACATGCCGGAAGGTGTTGAAGGCAAAAAACTGACTTCGACGGTGGGGAAGAAAGATGCTCAGTGGCCGGAGGGCGGTAAGAAAGCTACCCCTGCCCTATTTTTATCCATGAAAGGTAAAAACAAAAAATAATACCAGCTCATCAGCTACCCTGGAACTGGAATGTGATGTAAGGGTTCAAGTGGGGCTGGGTCAGCCAGACTCTCTGGTTAATAAAGATGGGACCCCAAGCAGTTGCCATCAGAACTTGGTACGAAAGGATGAGGGTGGGACATATGATGATAATGATAATGGCATTAAAGATAAAGTAGCAAGGAGCACAGTAGGGGATATCCCTCAAGACCCTGCCAGGACGGCACAGAAGGAAGCTTATAGGGTGAAATCTGGCCGTGACATGTCAGATTTAGCAAAAAGCAAGGAAAAAGGAGAGCAGCAGGATTTAAGCAAGGAGTGCGACTCTGGAGATTTACCCTTTTTCTCAATGTCAGATCTCTCTGACACATCTGGGGATGACTCTGTATCAGAAAACAATAAGGGGTTGGCCAGCCCAAAAACTGTGCGCAAACAGAGGGGGATGGGTCTATCTGCGAGTAACCTTTCAGCTGTGAAAACATTTTTGTTTCAATGGGATCATTCCTTTATGGCAGAGGTTGAGACAACTAGCGGTAGGCAGCCTAACTCTGAAACCATAGAGAAACCAGAATATACATCCCTGGCGGTCATTTATAAGAGTGTTATGGCCCATAGAGAGGATTCACGTGCAGAGAGTTTGCGCACACAAGGGGCTTGTTGCAAACTCCAGAACGCAGTACGCAGAATTGCAAAGTCTTGCTCCCAGTTTGCCGAAAGGTTCAACGAGGCAGAGGCCCGTATCTCAAATTTGGAAGATGAACTAGCGGCCCAAAAAACTACTACAGAGACTCTGTGCTCATCCAAGGATGACACCCTTTGGAAAATTACGAACCTAGAAAACCGCCTACAGCAGAAAAATCTTTGCGTATTATATATACCCAAGAGGTCATAGGGGCAAGACCCACAGAAGTTTATTGTTGAACTTTTTTTAGAGGCATTTCCCAGGTTTAACCAATGGGACTGGCGTTGCAAAATCCAGAGGGTACATCGATTCCCTTTTGTGCAACGTACCAGGCCGGGCCAGAGTCCCCTTAGACCGAGGGCTATTCTGATATCAGTGAATAACTGTCTTGCAAGAGAAGGGGTATATGATCTTGCGCGCCCGGATCGCAAAAAAAACGGGGTAGGGGATTGATTTCTTTGTGCGCCCTTACTATTGCCCTCTGACTGTTGAGAGAAGATGGCAATTACACCAATTTGTTACTCCGTTTCGGGACAAAGGGGCATAAGCCTTTTTGCTGAATCCAACTAAACTCAAAACTATATACAATGAGCATGGCTGGTTCTTTACATCAGAGACAGCTGCTAAAGAGTACCTACAATCTCTCTAAAATAACATAGTGTGAAGAAAGAAAAATAGTTTTAAAAAAATGTGTATAGTTTGTGAAATTTGATGGTTTTGATTGTTTTGTTTTTTCTATCTGAGATAGTGAGATGGTGTGATATGGAGGCTACATGAGGGATAGTCAGTGAAATCTGATGGTTTTGATCGTATGAGAGATGGTGAGATGGTGCGATGATGAGGTCACATGGTGGTGGTGGACGGGGAAGATTTCAATAGGCAGTGATCAATACTTTCGAGGGGCAGGTGAGTGGAGGCCGGAAATGAGAAACTGGATCCATCTCAGAGACCCTGTGTCTCCAAGTCTCGTATTTGGGGAACGGTGAGGGGAGGACACGGCTCCGGCTGGAACCGTGAGTGGGTAGGAAGGGGTGGGGTGTTGGAGTGGGGAAGTGGGTTGGGGGAGTGGGAAGCAGCAAAAGTAATCCATGAAGGGTGGCAAATAAAGACCATGAAATTCAATGGTTGTAAGCATTCAGTATGCAAACGAACAGAGGGATAGGGGATAGTGGTATAGCTGGTGGCATTCAGCTTTGTTCCCTGAATGTAAGTGGCCTGAATGATAAAAATAAAAGGCAACGGGTTGCAAATGAATTGTGGGCATTACAGATTGGCCTGATTTGTATACAGGAAACCCATATACCATGTGCCAAAAGGAAGGTATTAGCAGAATTAGGCTTTACAACCTTATCTGCACTGAACAGTCGACTACTACACAGGGGTAGCAATTTTGGCGAATAATTATATACAAGGGACAGGAAGGAAACTGGCAGACAAATTTGGGAAATGGGCTATAGTTGAGTGTAACATTGCAAATCAGCTCTACACTATATGCTCCATATATGGCTCGAATTTTGATGAAGCATTGATAATTGAGGAGTTGAATGTTGAGTTGGCACCATGGCCTACCCCATTAATTGTATGTGGGGATTTAAAGATACATCTTGAGACTGGTATAATATAAAATGTTTTTTTTTTATAAAGTGCGGAAGCCAAGGGTATTTAAGGCCTTACAGTTACTGTTGCTGGATCATGGATTGGTGGATACCTGGGCCACGTTGAGAGCCGCTGATCCAGGGTACTGTTTCTACCCACATCCACATAAGAAACTAGTAAGGCTTGTCTATTTTTTTGTATCGAGCCACTTGCTTTCAGGAGTCAAAATACAAGTCTACCCACGGATGTCCTCAGACCATGGACCTTTAGAGTTGAATTTGAGAATGTCTAGGATAGGGGTCAAGCCGCGTTCTTAGTCATTCGACAAGAAACTATTGTTCGATGATAACTATGTGACTCACATGCAGGTATGGATCGAGCAATTTATTTCCATAAATCGTAAGACAGCAGGAATTGGGAGTGTATGGGATGCTTTTAAAGCGGGGTTTATGGGAGAGACCCTCAGCTTTGGCCTTTACAAACAAAAGCAAATACGAGCAGAGCTAAAGGGATTACATGCTTCGTTAACAGGAGCTGAAGAAAGACTTATGCACGGCATACAAACGGGTCAGGATATTACGGACCTCAAGACAGAAGTAGCTCAGGGGAAAAGCTAAAATCAATATTGGAGCAAAGAGATAGCGAGGAAACACTCTATAAACATGCAATTAAATTATGAATATGGGGAAGCATCTGGGCGATGTTTGGCGCAGAGGTTTCGATCAAAAGAAGCAGCTCAGAGGATTCGCTCTATGGTGGATATACAGGGGGACATAGTAAAAACGGACACAGGGATTCTAAACGGATTTCAGGATTTTTATGAGAAATTATATACTGGTGAGGGATATGATTCCCACATAGGGGAGTACTTGTTACAGAATTGTCGTGCTCAATTGGATGCGCGAGATGCATAATTGTTAAAAGCCCCCATTACAATGGAGGAATTGGAGAGAGCTGTCAATGGTCTAGCCATGGGTAAAGCAGCCCGGCCTGATAAACTCCCACTAGAAGTTTATAAAATATTTTTGGGAGTTTTAAAGACAGATACGTTAGACACCATACATGAGGCCCAAGTGGGAGCCACCCCGGTTGGCAGAAGTAATAATACCTTTAGTATCTGTGAGACAACATGGATTTATCTCAGGAAGGGTGACAGCCAATCATATCAACAGGGTTGTAACTATGTTAGCTATAGCTAGCACAACGGGGAGTAATTTCTGCCTGATTCTATAAGACTCGGGCCGTGTTGCGATGTATATGTCTCAAACAGAATTTTATTACCTCCATACAAGCATTATATCATCACCCAACAGCCAAGATTTGTATTATGGGTCTTTAATCAAGCCCAGTGTGTATCTCGCGGGGAACCAGGCAGGGATGTCCTTGCTCCCCGCGGTTGTTCTCATCGTTTATAGATCCGATATAAAAAATGCTTGAACAGAGTGCGGAGATAGAATCGGTTATATGGCAGCAGGAGCACTACCGTGTGTTTGCTTATGCAGAAGATGTTGCAGTAGCAACCCCGAATCCCAGTATGGC
Organism: Lissotriton vulgaris; assembly: GCF_964263255.1. Taxonomy (NCBI): domain Eukaryota; kingdom Metazoa; phylum Chordata; class Amphibia; order Caudata; family Salamandridae; genus Lissotriton; species Lissotriton vulgaris. The sequence continues at coordinate 1,963,227,037 of NC_141691.1, forward strand.
CATGCCAAAAATTGAACGATTGGCATTGAACTTTGGGGCCGCCTCAGTGTATAAATTTAATGTGGCAAAAACACAGATTCTATGTTCTAATACTGTATTCGAAGATCCGCGGGTTGTGAGTGAAGTGACATACTTGGGTGTCAAGCTAAGGAACTGTTTAAAATCATTGAGTGAGGCTAACTGGGGCATCATTTTAAACGATGTACGGAAGCAATTGGACCGATGCGAGTGTCTACATCTTTCGCTTGTGGGACGCTGTAATGTTCTTAAAATGCTGATATTACCTAAGGTCTTATATTTTTTCAGATCAGTGCCGATTGAAATCCCACGTATCCAACTTGCAGTACTGCAATCAATGTGTGCCAGGTTTCTATGGGCTCAAGGTAAATCTCGCCTATGTGCGAAGGGCTTTGTTTTATGTTAAAGATCAGTTGATGTGCTGTTGGACACATAGATCTCACTGAAGCTAGGCATGTGCAAGCCTCTGACTAATCCATAGAAACATTCTAAGCTCTTTTACACTGCTGTTTGCTGGAGTGGAATGTGAGCTGTGCAAAGAAGCTCTATATTTCCCCACAGTGAACTACTCAGCTGCTCCTCCATTTGTCACCAGATGGATGCTGTAGTAACCCCAAAATTCACAGCAAAATAACTGTGGGACCTAATTTACAAAAAGGCTGCTCCACGCGAGAGTCACTTTTTACGATGCTCTGGTGACTCATGGGTCTGCTCTATATTTACCTGGCAACCCTTAGCCACCTTGCGTGACTTAATGCAGCCTTGTAAATATGGACCTTGTTGCTGCAGTTTTCTGCTTTAAAGGGCCATGCAATGGGTGCTGTTGTGGGCGTTCCCAGCAACACCCAGGGCTTTTGACACTGCCCCAGATTTATGATTAATCGCCAAACACATACGCCTTCCCAGACGGGGCATAAGGAAAATGCTAGGAGGAGAAATACCTTCATTTCTCCTCTTTTTTCCATTTTCTACGTGTTTTTGTGCCAGAAATCTTTTTTTAAAGAACACTCAATGTAAATTGTATCCAGTATCAGAAGTGATACAAAAACAGTATAACAAAACAAACTTCTTTATTTGGTCAAGGCTCATTAGTAATTCTGCATCCTAAAGGTAGAATATAGTATTTTGGACTTGTAGACATGTATTTATTTATTCACATTGACAAGCATAATAGACCCTATTCCCAGAAGTAAATGTACACATGCAAATTTACTCAGGTGTAAACATCTTACTGCTCCTAGTAGTAACTTTACACTTTTTTGCTTTACACCATTCCAGAGTGTAAATTGACTAATATGTGTGGACTTATATCTCCACCCCTTCAAAATAGGGGGGTGGATCCTGCTGGTTCAGGATTTAAGACCCTTCTAACCGTTCACCATTTCACACCCAGGTACTAGTAAGTAGACCCCATTTTCCATACACTCCTCCAGGTTCCTCCCACATTTACTACTAAGACGTATACCTATGTGTGTAGTGACCTCTGCAACTGTAGAGGAGAACTCTGCATAGCAAACACAGGAGAGGTGGAGGCAAAGGTTTCATGATGTAGGTTTGTGGCTACCAGTTTGAAGTATATGAGCAGTACTACTGTTGGACTACTAAATGTACAACATAGTGAATGTATTCACATTCCTTTACTATCCTTGTCAATCAGGCCGTACGTAAAGGTGAATAACCGAAGTAAGACTGCTGTGTCCAGAAGAACAGAGGTGTTTGCCTCTCCCTCACAATTGCACCTATGTCATTATTTACCAGAGTGATTTAAACAACTAGTCTGATTATTACTTAGTTGTCTTGATGATTCCAACAGGTAAACCATAATCAAAGTACATGATTCTTTCACACGTTGCATTCAATATAGAATCAGCAGCTGTATTAGTATAAGTAGCTTCTTAAGTAGCTTCTGTTTAAACACTAAGCAGGCATTGGTGTAATACTTTATGTTTGCACAACTGTTGTAAATTCGTTTTTTGTGTACTACACGGTCATATAAAATGCTGATGGGATGGCAAAAGACAAATTAGATGCTATTTGCATCTATCACAGAGCCACTTTGTTAATTATGTTGGCAAATAAACTGCTGCACCTAAATCAAACAGACACCAGGAATATTTTCAGGTTCCATGAGCTTTTTCTTAGCTACAGAAGCATATGACACTCATTGCTGTAAAACCGACTTCAAATAAATTTGTAACAAATATACAGATCAACAAAAGAAGGCATCCACATGAAAATGCCATAAGCAGCTACTCTTCATTTCATTTAAGTTCAACTGGAATGCCTTTTTCCATAGCTATGTTGTGGGGCATGGCACAAGTAGCCACAATCTTACAGCAGGTCTTTGGGCTGTATTGTAGTGCACATCCCCTTTTATGCAGGCAGCAGAACTGGCTCTTCAGTATCCCAAATGTCCACTCAATTACACAGCAGGTACATTTGTGTGAGCGATTATATCTCCGGTCCCTTGCATTGGATGGATTGAGGTATGGTGTTAGAATGAAGTCTTACACTGCATGTGCACTGTCTCATACAGGACGGAAGACATGAGATCAATCACTGTCCTCCCACTGCAGATCTTAACTGTATGTTAGAATGTTAGACATGCATTTACCTAGCAGGTAGCCCTCACCAAAATCGCCACCGGTGAGACGTCTGTATATCCCACTATGTCTAAATATAAATGAGTTGTGTGAACTGCCAGGTTATTTTGCAACCATATCGTTGATGATATATTTGGTATTGCAGATGACGTGCATGTTTAGTGAATGATCAGATTTGCGGTTCCTGAATATATACTCATTGTTTGATGGTGTGAGAGAGCTATGTGGGTTCCATCTATGCAGCCAATTATGTGGGGAAATTGGGCAATCTGGTAGAAGTCCTGTTTTGTTTGCTCTAATGCCTGTTGTGTGCTGGGGAATTGGATGTGATGATGTAGCCTCTGTATCATTGCATCCAGGAATGCATGGAAGAAGCGCGACAGGCAACTCTGGGAGACCCCACCTGCTGCTGCTATCACCCCTTGGAAACTCCCTGATGCCAGTAAGTGCAGTGATCACTGGACCTGCACATGGGTTGGAATGGTTTGGGTCCTGCGTGTTGGGTGTTCCAGCAAGGGTTTTAGCTCATCTATCAAGTCCATAATGGTGGCTGAGACCAGCTTATACTTCCCATTGATCTCCTCATTAGTCTGCTGGAACAGTGATACTCACTCTGAAGATCCATTCCTGTCACCTCCTTCTCTGGGCTGCAGCCTGAATTCGCATCCTCCTGGCTATCACATACAGCGCTGCCATTGTTAAAGTCCCTTGTTGCATTGTGGGCTTGCTTAAATAGGTTGCACCTGGTCTGAGTTGGTGGTCAAATCCATGTGCAAATTTGTGAATCACACAAATATGCAATTTGTGATTGTTTCATAAATCTGTTTGCTAATTTGCAATTTGCGATTACGCTATTTGCGATTTTCGCAAAATGCATGTCGCAGATTGCGATTTTGCAATGATTATTCACAGATTTCAGGCCTCACAAAATTGGTATTTGAAATTTTTGCGAATACCTATTTTGCAATGCGAACCTGTGTTGTACATAGGACAAGTTTATTTTGCGATCGCTAACACTGTTTTTTTTGCAATTCGCAGTGTTTGCGACTGCAAATTAGATTGATACATATGCCTCTAGGTGCTGGCACTGCTCTGTAAAACAAATATTGATTATATGCTCTCTGAGAATCAAGTTGTATAGCCCATTGTAATCATTCACCTTGCTGTACCTCACCCAACCAGTCAGTGCCTTGTCAGAGTAGCTCAAGAAATCTACCCAAGATTAATTGGGAAGTTTGTGGCTGCCCCTGAATCTCTGGCCATCTGGTATTTAATTTACAGGCCCTGGAACATGTAGTATATGAGTACTAGGTCTTATAAGTAAATTAAATATGCCAACTCTGGATAGTAAGCCAATCTTACCATGTTTTAAGGATTGAGCACCTATCTTAGCAGTGGTTAGCAGTTCTGAAGTTCACAGAGTCCTAATGCCAGCAAAACAGAGAAACAAAAGGTTTGGGGAAGACCACCCTAAGGCTGACTGTTCTAACACAGTCTATGTCCAACTCCAAGATCACTAACCATCCACTGCACGATTACCAGTCTGGCTTCAGATCACGCTGAAGCAAGTAGACTGCTACCTTACATATGTTGGTGATGCCCTCTTAACACAGATGAAGAGTACGTCTGCATTCTCATAATTGTGGACCTATCAACTGCCTCTGACACAGTTGATCATCAAACCCTCATATGCAACCTGGACTTTCATATGGAATTCATCCACAACGTCTTTCACTTGTCCTCTTACCTTTCCAACTGGCATCGGTTTGTTCACATGACACCTTTATGCCACAAAAGAGCCTAATGATGTGTGGATTACCCCAGGGTACCATACTGCCTTGTATCATCAATAACCCTTACATGGAGCCCCTTGGTCCTCTACTCGCAGATACCAGCTTCAGAATTCACTAATATGCCAATGATACACAACTCTATTTGAAAGTCTCCTCTGAATCAGACATCCAACAACTCAAACACTGATTGCACATCATCAAGACCTGGATGTCCAGTGCCTACTTGATGCTTAACCCAACAAAAACAGAATTCCTGTTATTTACCAAGCACAGCAAACTAGATGCAGTAGAAACCAGCGCTCAATAATATGAACCTTGACTAGAAACCCCAGCTCTCATTGAATGCAAAGTAATTTAGACACATCCTGGACACCAACCTCACTCTCAAGAAATACAGTGCCAAAAAAGAGACATCCTGGTACCAGTTCACTTCTTCTAAGTTAACCCATCTCTTCCAGAAAGGACATTTAAAATTGCTGTTCAAACCCTCATACTGTTCAATCTGGATGGTGATAGTGCCCTACTCCATGGCCTCCCAGACTCCACACTGGCACCTGTTAGGGGCGTCCTACCTGTCACAGCACATCTCATCCAGAGCCTGAAGAAATATGATCATATAATCCCTATTCAGAGGGAACTCCAATTTTTCTATCCTTGTTAGCCTGAACAATCTTCAAAACCAGCCCCATCATTTGCAAGGTAATCAAAGGCAGCCAGTAACCCAGCTTATCTTGCAGATCAACTCACCCTATCTTGTGGTTCTATATGCACCCACAACCAGAACACCATCCAAATGCAAACTACGAATTGTGAAAAGACAAATGCAAGAAACCCGGCCTATTTCATCTATGCTTCCAGGATCTGGAACAACATCCAAATATCCATCATTACTTCCCCAACACTGCTTCAATTACGAAAAGTGTTGAAAACTAATCTCAATAAAGAAATCTATTTCAGTATGCAGTAATCAGCGACAACCCAGCTTCCTCTCCTATTACTCATTGACTTTATGCTTGTCTTTGACCATGTATAGCTGTCTACTTCCTTTTTGGCTAGGTTCATGCAGTAGAATTAGGAAATATATACGTACATGCATGTATTTTTGTGGTGAGCATGAATACTATTCAACATCCATTTTCTCTGTACAAAATTAGCACTTAGAAAGCTGTTAAGGAAACAGAATTGATTGTATTATGGTGAGAAACAACTGTGGGCCTTATTATGATGTTGGGCAGACGTTTGTCCGCCCCACACTCTTGCGGAAAGGAATTCCCTAACCTCAGGTCGATGGTTCCGACTGCAGTATTTTAATGTGACTGCACGTAGTGCGGTCGCAAACCTCCATTTCTAAATAGAAGCTTGTGCGGTAGGTGGAAAAGGCCTGCAGCAGAAGCTTCCATTCAGAGATATAGGTTTTGAAATGTGTGGTGCCTGCCATACGGTTCAGGGATGTTTAGCGGGGCCTTACGGTGCCCCCGTGCCCTATTGCGGAGGGCCAGGTGGGAAGGGGGCCCTGCTGGGAGTTCCAAATGTCGCTTTCCGACAGCCTTTCCATGTCACAAAGGCTGACATGAAAGGGCTGTCGAAAACCGACATCAGAATCCCGACAACAGAGCCGCCGTCATTAACCCCTTCCACGCTGATGATGAGCTGGGCTCGTCATGGCGTAGCCTCCTCGCACACTGATGACGAGCCAAGCTCGTCACGTAAAGTGCGTTTTTAAAAATCTCAGCGTGCGAGCGGAATTCCGCTAGCGCGCATGAGGTTAAGGGATTATGTGGTCTGTCCAACAGACCAACGTGCTCTGCCCATCGGAACCATGTCTGATTCCCTCTACAGGTTTAACTCCGACCACCGTCATCCTAATACGGTGGTCAGCCTTGCTGAGTTTTCTGCACTGCGTGCTCCACTAAGCCCACAGAGTGCAGAAAACTCCACGTAACATAGTGGAGTTTTTTCCCCGCTCGCGTTTGTCAATGGTATGTTGGCAATCACGAGATGCCGCTCGCGTAGGTTTTTACCCAAAAGGCAGGAAGATCAGCATGAACTGCACTTCATGACACGCTCCCCTGCTTGCAGAACTCCGCGAACTACACCCAGGCCTAGCAGAAGCCTCCGGCTGCTCGTCAGAGGCTTTCCGCCTGACATCATAATTAGGCCCAAAATGTCTTTAATTCAGTGAAAATAGATACTGTGAACAGCTGTGGTCCATCTGTATGGGCAGAGGTACCACACCACTCACCTTTTACCCCAACAAGAAGAGTGTCTGTCAGGTTGAACAAAATTAGGCCTGACCTACACTCTTCTTGCTCAGGACAGGCAGCCAGGACCTGGACATGTGCCAAATGCGCAGGATTCTGACTGTGTGAGCTGAACTTTGTCATGCTGAGAATTTCACAGCCATGTGGGCGTGACCGCTTCAGTCTGGCAAAAGTGGATCAAGGCCTTTCCCCTGATAATGAGGGGGAGTGTAACTGATAGCCTTGACAGGTCTCTTTTTAGCGACCTCGCTCCTTTTCCTGAGACTTTGTGGGAAACATTGGGGAATTGTTTTAATGCTAAAACTTTGTGGGAAACACTGGGGGAACTGTGTTTACACTTTTTAATCTTGTTGCTGGTACTTTGATTTATTACTGTAAGTTAAACTCCATTTCACCCCTCCTTCTCACTATAACTTGCTCGGTGCAAGGTGGCCATTTTGCTGCAGTCAGCGCTCTAGTCACCGCACGCCGTCTGCCGATTACACTACTTAAAGGGCGGAGATCGGATGCGCTGGGCTTGACAGGTCTCTTTTTAGCGACCTCACTCTTTTTCCTGAGACTTTGTGGGAAACACTGTGGGAATTGTTTTAATGCTGAAACTTTGAGGGAAACACTGGGGGAACTGTTTTTACACTTTTTAATCTTGTTGCTGCTAATTTGATTTATTACTGTGCCGAAGTGTGTTAAACTTCATTTCTCCCCTCCTTCTCACTATTACTTGCTCGGCGCCAGGCGGCCATTTCGTCCGGGCCATGCGCTGGTTGCAGTCAGTGCTCTAGTCACCGCATGCCGTCCGCCCATTACACTACTTAATGGCCACATATCGGACCCGGAGGGGGCACACCGAAGGCGAGCCTAAAGGCAAGCCCCTCTGCGCCCGTCCGATCCTGGCCGGGTCTATGGGCTAGGAGTTCTGCCTAAACTAGCAAAGCCTTCATTAAATATTCATGTGATAAACTATTAGCTTTGCGCCCTTTTCAACCACCCAAATGTATGATACTTGATCCGGAATCTACTGGTTCTTGCTGCATTTATTGTCAGTATGTTTTAAATATGGATAATGAAAATACTGAGGTTGTTTCCCTTACTTTGCCCATACCTAAGACACTAACTAATCTTTTTGGTATAGTCAATAACGTAGGTACTCAGACGTTTATTTTTTTAAACATGAATTGCTGCTCGCTTGGTAAGCACAAAACACACATTTTTGATTTATTGTTTTATGAGCAACCGGATGCCATGTTCCTTACGGAAACCTGGCTACATGATAGATCCTGCTCTGACATAGCCACCGCTTTGCCTGCCAACTTTATAATAATGAGGAAGGATAGGAAAGAGAATTAGGTGGTGGCATTGCGATTATTTATAAAAACATATATGCATGCAGATTTAATCTGCACTGGCCGTGAATCTGCATTATTTAGACTGACCCTAACTCCAGAGTTTACCTTTTCAGGGTCCTTACTTTATCGTCCCCCTGGGCCTGCTGGCCCGTGGGCTACTGTCCTTCCCGATTTGATCACTCCTCACCAAATGCACACTGACAATTTTACCATCCTGGGCAATTTAAATCTGCATTTTGATGACCCTACCTGTAGGACTGGTACTACTCTAATCTCGGACTTAGCGGCTATGAATATTTTTCTTCATAATTCTGGTGCCACCCACCTGGCGGGGCACTTACTTGGTCCTATTTTATCCAATCTTTTAGAGATTGATTATTCCCCAGCACTCCCTGTGACGTGGTCAGACCACTATCTAACTAGCTTTAGTATTATGCAAGTTTCTTCTAATCCATCCATACCTGCCATAAGTGGAAAAGTTAAATGTAGAAATTGGGGGAAGTTGAATTTTCAAGTTTTTAACCATTCTTTAGCCAAACATGCTCCTGACACTAACCAGGTCTCTTTAGCTGACCTAGAAAATGTTCACAGTTGGCTTAAAATATCTATTGACAAAGATGGTAAGCCTGTGGAATCTGGTTCCTTACTTGAAAATTAGGCACTTTTAGATGCTACCTCTTTTAAGCAAATTTTAGGCAGCCTTAAATCAGGTTCACCAGGAGATCAACTTCCTGTTATGTGACTGCAAAAACTGGATTCATCTGTCTTGAAAGTTATTATGGAGCTACTTAATACTTCCATTCGAGAATCTACTATTCCTGCAGAGTGGAAGCATGCTATGGTTCTCCCGCTCTTAAAAAAGCAAATGCTGATCCGGCGCAATTGTCCAACTTCCGTCCAATTTCTTTACTTTCAGTATATTCTAAAATCCTGAAAAAACACATTAATATTCAATTAACTAAATTTGTTGCCGCTCAAAAGTTTCTGCAACTGGTGGTTGCGCTCAACCATCCCAAGGGCGCGTCTAGCACCCTAGGTAGCTGCCTGGAAGCAGTAGCCGATTGGATGGCATTGTTTTACCAGCTATCTGCACCCAGCACTTTAGTAGCAGTGGGTATTGGTATAAAGCAGCTCTTAATTAAACCCTTCCTGGGGGGCACATTCACTTTTCTGGGTCAACTTTGATGCATGAGGGCATTTTTTGGCATCTCTTGATTACTTGACCAGGTTCAGTGCCAGTTGCCTTTCTGTCTCTCAATCTTGAAGCCATTTTTTGTCAGTGGTCTAGTCTTTCATTGGGGCACAATATTTAATGGAGGTTGGTGTGCGGATACGCAGAGGAGTCACAGAGTGTGTGCACTGCTATTGTGCCAAAGGTGTGCCTATGGCAAGCCCTTCTGCACCTGCCCCGTGTCTGGCCGGGTCCAGGGGCCTGGGCCCTTGCTCTTATTAGGATAGACAGAATAAGCTACCCATCGACTACCATGACATGCCTCAGAAGGTTGCCTTTGCTCACTCCTTGGACCCATATAGGTCACCCGGTGAGTGTCCTATTTGTAAATGCACCTTAAAAATGGCTGAGGTAAAGGCACCAAAAGAGCCACCCATACTACCAAATAATAGTAGTGGAGAAGTGTGGCTCACTGGTTAGAGCAGGCAGACCCTGAAGCAGTGGTCAGACCCGGGACCAGGGTTCAATTCCCGACGCGGCAGGGTCTTGAGCTCAAATGTTCTCGGACTCGACAATTCTCGCTTCGGTGCCTGACCTAATCATGGGTTCACACTCTGCAACTCTGGGCATTAAGCTTGATTAATCTCCACAACAGCCCCCCCCACGGCGGGATGCTTGGCTTTCACCTTGGGGATGCCCTGTAGGGGCTATCTCACAGGGAAAAGCCAGGACGGGTTCCCAAGGCAAGCGCCGAGATACCTCCCCAGGTGATCGAGCGCTATATAAGAACATAAAAAATAAATAAATACATAAATAGTAACCAGTCAGCACAATGTGAGCCAACTCAATGGTGTCACATGTTTTTAGTCAATTGCTGTTTTCTCCCAAAACATAAAGCAAAGTTATTCATCTTTTTACGGATGAAGATTGTTGACCAGAGTAGCAGTAGCACATCCCCCTGGCTCTACAATTGCTAGGTGTCACTGGGCTGATAAGGTTGAGGGAGGGGTTTCTATAATCGTTAAAAAGAATCTAGACTGTAACTCCAGTCTCAATTCCAGGCAGTGAACGGCTGTTATATTCCGTTAAACTCTCTCATACCTACACATTTTCAGGGATGCTTGTCTGCCGTCCGCAGGGATCAGACAGACAGTTTGCACAGACCATGTCAGACATTCTTGCGGTACACTATTTTCATACAGCCAATTTCATGTTATTAGGTGATTTAAATATTCATTTTGAGGACATTTCATGCACTCAGTCTATCAATTTTTCACAAGACGTCTTAGTGATCCATCTATCTCAGTTCATAACCTTTTCAACTCGCAACAAGAATCATGTATTTGAGCCAGTCTTTTTCTTTTTAAGTTTAAAGAGATTGTATTTACAAATAATTAAATAAAATAGGGTTTACAAAACAAGATTAAAATTGTACATATAAGTGAAGTAAATAAAACAAGGGTGGAAGGGAGGAGAGAAATAATTAACATGAATCTAACAAATCCTTATAATCCCAATTCAAAGAAATAGCATCACAAAATTAAGCATAAAAGTACAAAGAGTAAACAATCATCAAATGTTACAATAGGCATATAATGAAGTAATACCAATCATGGAGGTTTAAGCACTTCCTCAATATGAGGATTGCGAGAGGGAGCAATCATTGCAGAGGTATAGAAAAAAGTAGTTATAGATTGCCAAAGGGTGTCAGGTTTGTTTGCAAGGGAAATGGGAGAGAGATATGCCCTATACAGTTTATGATAATAACAAACTGCATACCACCAAGCTCTATAAAATATGTTAGCAGAGTTTTTTCATTCTCGTTGTTGAAAGGCAACAGATATTAAAAGGTCTATTATAGAGAAATTTGAGGTCAATGATTCCTCGTCCCCAGAGATAATGCCTAAGAAAGAGTTTGAAAATGTAGAGGGATATGTGTGTGAAAAATTTCATTTATCTGTTTCCAAACTTGAGTCCAGAAAGATAGAACATTTCAACACTCAAATAACATGTGTCGCAAGCCAGCATTATCAGAAGAACAAGACCAACAGGAAGAAGGAGTGATTTTGTTTGTGTAATGAGACTGGGGTAAAAAGAAGTCTATTATATATATAAAATAATGTTTGAGTGGTATTGACTGCCCTGGAGGATCACCGTAATTTTAGCCAAACCTTGTTCCAAATAGGAATAGGGAAAGTAGAATGGAGATTGGCCTCCCAAAATAATTCTACTTTGGTTTTCTCACATAGAGATGGTTGAGGAAAAGTTTATAATTGGGAAGCTGAAGAGGAGGATTCCAAAAGTGTAGGTATATTAGAAGGAGGAATAGAAGAAACATGAGAAGGTAGGAGAGAATGATAAATAGCTTGAATCATTGCAATTAAAGAATTTCATTTAGATTCACTGGAAGAGGGGAATGAGAATTTCGACTGAGATGTGACAAAGGAAATGCAAGCAGTATCTTGAAAAAGTTAAAAAGACCCAATGAAGGCCCTTTGCATGCCAATCTTTTTAAAAAAGTGTCTTATTATGAAGACAAATATGATGATTGTACCGAATGGGGGAATGAAGAAATTGATCAAGTGGGGAATTAGAAGAAATGAAAATAGGATAGAACATTTTTGAATTGTTATTGAAAATAGGAAGGTACAAAGATAGGAATTCTTTAAAAGAAAATGAATGTAGATTTTTTTTTCAACAGAAACACATAAAGGTCAATCGGAGGAATCCCCATCTTGTAAACGGAGAGCAGATTGTTTGAGAAAAAAGGCAGTATAAGAAGGAAAATATGAACAATTGATCCCCCCCCCATAAATTTAGGTCGCTTGAGTTTCTGAAGAGACATACGTGGTTTCTTATTGTTCCACAGAAATGTTGATAAAATGGAGTAAAGTCATTTATATTGAGAAAGAGGGATATTTATAGGAATATTGGAGATATAAAAAAGAATCACTGGAAGCAACATAAATTTTATCTTATCTAATCGACCCCACCAAGACAAGAACATAGAATTCCATCTGGACATAAGATTTTTCAGGGTTGATTGTAACTCTTTGAAATTAACGGACACTGTTTCTTTAATGGAGGGAGTCAACAATAAGCCAAGGTATTTAATTTTATCAGATTTCCAACTATAATTGGAAGAAAGATAGTCAGCATGGAAACATAGTTTATTTAAGGGAAGGATTTCACATTGGTCAGAGTTTAATTTGTAACCTGAAATGAAAGCAAAAGACTGCACCTCTGAGAGAAAGGCAGGAAAAGAAAGCTGAGGCTGTGAAAGGAAAAGCAAGATGTTGTCAGCATAAACAGAGGCTTTGATATGGTTTTCCCCATATTGAAAGCCAGAGATTTGAGAATTTGTATGGATCTTTATCAGAAAATGTTCAAGAGCAATAATGAAAAGGAGAGGAGATAGAGGGCATTCTTGCCAAAGACCACGATATAGAGAAAAGCAAGGAGAGACTAGGCCATTAACTAAAATAGAACATTCGGGAGACAAATATAAAAGGGAAACATAATCAAAAACCAAACCAAGAAAGTGTGGAGAGGGGGGCGTAGCTAGCAGCCGATCATGGCGGCAGCGTAACAGCGAGGCTCCGGGAGTGAGGCGGCATCCCCTAACAATCCTGCTACCACATCCGATACACTAATAACTCTGAAGGGGCGTACCGGGTCGAGGACCGAGTGGCATCCAGCAGGGCAAGTTTGAGAGTTACAGAACACCGGGTAACATCAGAGCGGACTCCTGCATGGCAGGGCCTGAAGGCGGCCGTAAGCAGCGGACTGTCGCATAGCAGGTGACCGGGCGGAAGTGAAGGTGTGGTGGGGCCCAGGCGCCGTAAGCCAGCGCAGGAGGTGAAAACTCGGTCAAGACCGGCCGAAACGAAGAAAAGCACCATCAGCCCCCGACCGGACACACAGCGGCGGGGTGGATATCAACGGGAGCCTAAAGGGTGGTAAGGAAGTGGCAAAGCGGCCCGGTGGACTCCGGGAATGATGGCATAGCGCAGCACGACCCACATCAGGCACGGGAGGAGACCCAGCGGGAGGCCTAACATCGACTAGGGAGACAAGCGCGCCACCACTCCCCACGCACGACAACACAGAGAAGGCTCCGAAGTGGGGGAGTGCAACCTGGCACGCCACCACGGAAAAGGAGCGCTAAGGCCCGCTATCATGCCTGGACCCGGCTGCCACTGTGCGGGAGAGCACAATATCGGACCACCGGCACCAAGGGGCACCATCTCACATCTGAGACTGCTGGGCAGAAGACCGCAACTGAAGAAGGGGCACGCAATCAGATACTGAGCAGCAGCCTGGGGGAGTGAGCAAACATCAGTGGGGGCCCGCTGCGAGGTGAGGAGTGCGGCGAACGGCCTGGGGGACTTCGATATATACAGCCCTGCACAGCTATACTTGAGGGCATAACGGGAGGCAACCAGCGGCAGACCAACACACGACGAGGGATATTAAACGCTCCAACACGCTCTTGAAAGGTAGCACAAGGCGGGGTAAGACATTGCAGAGTGCGATCTGGCCAGACAAGCAAGGGCACAACGAGAGGGATTTAAGTTGGCTTCATACACTGTAGAGGCCACACCAAGGCACACATCAACGGACCATTGTCAATAAGGAGCCTCCCCCCACACACAGGACCGTAGTGGGGACATCCGTGAGAATGATAATACTGAGTCAGCACAACATGCGGGAGGACACACTCCCTGAAAATCCTGCCCAATCATCGTAGAGCCCACTCAAATAAGTCTGACACTTACCAACAAAAAAAAGGGATTCTGTAAGACTCAGGGGCCGCAGACGGAACCAAGGCCAGGCGGAATACGAAGGTCCTCGTGACACAGTAAATGCCCGGCAAGGGGGCGAGGCCAATTCAGAAGGATCATGACGGGCAGGGGCCATAGAAATACCTCAGTACAATCCAAACTTGACAAGTGCACCTATGAAAAACAGAATCCCCCCCACGCGGAGCACCACACATCCACGGGGAAAACAACAGAAGGTGAGGGGGCCAAAAAGGCAACGCTTGAGGATGTAATACAGGCCCTGGCACAGGTACAAGCCACGGTGGGAACCACGGCCACAGAGGTCACCCTGATAAGAGCAGACTTCCAAAAAATGAACGAGAGAATGAAACAAGTGGAGGTGGTGACGAAATCTTTGGTGGAGGACGTGTCGGGACTGCAAGTTGTGATGGAGAGAGTAGAGGCTGAAAATAAAGCCCTCAGGGAGAAGCTGGACGATCGGGAAGGGCGCCCGAGGAGGAACAACATCCGGCCTTGGTACTTCTCCAGGAGACACACCTCACCCGGGGGCGTCCAAAGCTCTTGACAGAAAGGGATACAGGATGGCGGTGCACTCGGAATTCACTACGGGTTCCAGGGGCACGGGTATTTTAATTAAGAAGTCATCGCAGTTCATTACAATGAGCACTAAGATAGACACACAGGGCTGCTTTGCAGCGCTCCAGGGGCAATGGGAGGGGAGGCTCATGAATGTAGTGTCGGTATACATTCCCCCGGCACTCTACTCGGTCCAGCGCTGGGGGACTTTCTCCTGACCCTACCTGAAGGGGATATATTGATCGGAGGGGACTTCAATGCCACTGTAGACGCCCAGGAAGACAGGTTCCCTGCAGTGCCTCAGACAGGTGGGCTTTCCAGCTTCCAGAGGTTCTTGAATGCTTTGGGCTTAGTTGACATATGGCGACACACACACCCATCTGCGAGACAATACACATACCACTCCACAGTACATAACAGTCTGTCATGGATCGATTACTTCCTGGCGCTGGGGGACGGCTTGCAACATGTAGATGCCATTGATATCCAGCCTAGGGGGATATCGGATCACTCTCCAGTCACACTAACACTGTCTACTCAGGAGAAATCGCATAGAAGAATCTATCCTATACACGCGTCATATCTCAAGGTCCCCAAGGTTCGAAAGGCACTCAAAGCAACAACATCGCATTACTTTGCTGAAAACACTGCCTCAGTACAGTCCGCTGCTACCCTGTGGGAGGCATACAAGGCGGTGCTTAGGGGACAGGCTATAACATCGATAGCGGGTCACAAACGAGATAGACAACGTGACCTGTTCGCGCTTGAATTGGCTCTGCATGACGCAACAGTGGCTCATGCGGCGAGCCCTATGCCTGACACATCACACCCCCTACACTTAAGACAGCAACAATATAGGGAGCACTTGAGGCAGCAGTCGGCGAATTAGATAGTCGAGACAACCCATAGAACATACGACATAGGGGATAAGGCAGGAAAAATGCTGGCCTGGCTAGATAAGAGAGGGGGAAGCACCAGGGGAATACAGCGAATATGTGACAGGGAAGGGGTAATACACACAAAGCCCAAGGAGATAGTGGAGGCACTTGCAGACTATTTTGAAGGAGTGTACACTCCGGATACTGCAGTGTCAGCGGACATGGCCCGTGCGGCACTGGGTCACGTCTCTACTCCAACACTGACGCCGGAGGCGGTCGCGGAACTGGAGGCTGACATCACGGAGGAGGAAATACAAAAATGGCTATACACGCGATGAAGACGGGTAAGGCATCGGGACCGAACGGTATCCCGATAGAATGGTACCAGGCCGCATCGGAGAGGATCAGCGGGCCCTTGTTGGCCATGTACACTGATAGTTTGGAGGTGGCTGAACTTCCGCTTGATCAACGGACCGCAACTATCGTTGCAATCCCAAGCCCAGGAAACCGCCGGAGGAGTGTTCAACATACCGCTCCATTTCCCTTCTCAATACCGAGGTTAAAATCTTGGCTAAACTCCTCGCTACCCGGCTGATTGTACACCTCCCACACCTCATACACCCAGACCAGTCAGGATTTATGCCACACAGGAATACCGCTCTCAATCTACCTAGGGTGCACGGAGTGCTAGCTGGAGCGCAGCCACTATCAGAGCCGGCGGTCATACTGGCACTTGACACAAAGATGACATTTGATATGGTGGAGTGGCAATACCTATTCGAGGTCCTGGTGCACCTGGGATTTGGCCCTAAATTTGTTGCCTGTGTCCGGCTACTTTACACTAAACCCGTAGCGCAGGTGGTGGCGAACGGACACATTTCCCGAACGTTCCTTCTAGAGCGAGGTACCCGTCAGGGTTGCCCCCTGTCGCCGCTGCTCTTTGCGATCGCATTGGAACCTCTGGCGACCTTGATTCATTCGACTCCACTGCTGAAGGTGATCGCTCGGACCGCATTTCACTGTACGCGGACGATATGCTTGTGTACCTGACGGAACCAGAACACAGCATACCAGCGCTGTTTGCTCTGTGTGACGAACAAGGGAGAGTATCAGGATATACCCTGAACTGGGCAAAGTTGGAGTTATATGTACTGCGGGGCCAGGCCCCGAAGCTAAGCGATGACTGCCCCCTAAAGTTAGCAGGGTCCTCCTTTCGATACCTGGGTGTCCATGTTTCCATGGATCCAACGGAATTCTTCAGGAAAAATCTGACACCGCTGTTGGAGCGACTGAAACAGGACGTTAAATTTTGGGCAGCGCTGCCCTTAACACTGTTGGGCAGAGCAGCGCTTTACAAGATGATGTCGCTGCCACGCTTCTTGTATATCCTGGAAAATACACTGTATCCGGTGGCACCAGGGTACTTCAGGCAGGTGTCAGCGTTGGTATCCGGCCTCATGTGAAGTAATCGCCTGGCGCGCATTGCTCAGGCTAAACTGCACAGCGGGTGGTACGACGGGGGGATTGCATTGCCAAACTTGCAACTATGTTACTGGGCCACGCAACTAAAGCCCATTAACCAATGGCTGCATGCACCCCAAGAAGACCCGGCATACAGGGCGGACAGGGCACAACTGGCCCCAATAGTATACTTGCACCTCTCTATGACCAGCGCCTAGTGCGTAAACTTACGGGACCCACGAAACTTACCACAACACTGTGGCACACTGCACAAGCAAAACTGGGGTGGAAGGGGCGACTTACTAAGCTCACCCCATTGTGGGACACCCGGGCTCTGGGCAACCTGAGACGCAGTAAAGGCTTTACACTATGGGACAACAATGGTATATCCACAGTGGGAGACCTGTGGGCAAAAGGTACGGTGATCCCCTTCGCCCAGCTGCGACAACAATACGAGCTGGTACCCACGGAATCGTTCTGGTATGTGCAGATACGGCACGCCCTACTTACAGCCATCCCACGCGAAGCAGAGGTCCCAGAGGCATCTCCCCTTGAAGATCGCCTCCTCACAGACTGCATGCAGGATCATGCTACATCCCTTACCTACTGCAAATTGATAAACAACTTAGCGTACCCAACGGTACAACTGAGAGACAAATGGGTGGTGGACCTAGGAGAAATGGACGATTCCGAATGGAATTAAGCACTGGCGTCGCCTAGGGAGGTAGGAATATCGGCGAAGTTCAGGCTCGTGCAGCTCAAGATTCTACATAGGGTGTATTACATGAGAACAACACTACACTTAATACAGCGGGCACAGCATCCCTATTGTCTTCGCGGCTGCGGGGAGGAGGGAACGCTATTTCACACCATCTGGGAATGCCCACGCATCCAGGAGTACTGGAGACAAACAATGCGTACAATATCACAAACATTGGGGGTGTCCTTTGTCCCCGAGCCACGGAAGTGCCTGTTAAATATCTGGGAGCGGAACGACCTCTCCAGACAAGGCCAACAGTGGTCCACTTTAGGTATGATGATAGCCAAACGCGACATAACACAGAAGTGGGGTGCAGTAGAGGTCCCTACGTTGGCACAATGGTGTACAAACATGGATAGGGTAATGATAACAGAGAGGGCAGTGTATACAAATAGGGCATGTCCACGCAAATGGAATAAGATATGGACCCCGTGGAATGTGTTCACGGGGAGATATGTGAACCCTTGCAGGAAGACGACACACTGACATCAGATGAGGAGGGGGAAGACGAATAGGAGGAATGGCAGAAGGGGGCGGGATTGGGGACCTGAGTCCCACCTAGATTCAAAATTGGGAGGGGGTGGGAACAGTGAATGGTTTAGCTTGCACTCACGGATTACTATGTAGAGGCACCTAATTGTGGGAGACTATGGTAACAGACGACCCCATGGTAATTGCTTTACTCACCCGTAACAGACATTCCACGAATACAACACGGGATAGGGGATGTGTACTCATTTCATCGTTGGCCATACGACTTATTGTGGGAACTTCTTGTTTATGCTGTTTATTGTTATAAAATTTAAAACCTGACCTATATAGATACATAATTTCAATGCGAGTTCTGTGCACACGCTGTCATATAATGGCGCCGTACCCCCGGGATGTCGGCACATGGGCTGTGTAATCCAGACACTACTGAACGCAGGTGAAAGTGACACAGCCGGCCCCTGGGGTTGTAGGCCAGAAGCTGTGTATGGTTTGAAAGGCACAATAAAGGTCTTGGGAAAAAAAAAAGAAAGCGTGGAGAAGATAAATGGAGAAGATAAATGGCCAACTAACTTGGTCAAATGCTTTTTCAGCATCTAAGGAGATAACGGCTAGAGAATGTTTATAGGATTTAGATTTACTAAGGACAAAATAATCTAATGTTATCAGACATATGATGACCCTTGGTAAAGCTGCATTGTTCTCCACCAATTAATTAAGGTAATAGGGATTCCAAACGGAGGGCTAAAAGTTGTGCAAAAAGTTTATAATCTAAATCGATCAAAGAAATGGGTCTATAATTTTTACACAATAAGGGATCCTTATTTTCTTTGGGAAGAAGGCAAATTAGAGCATCCTGAAAGAGGATTTAGAGGAAATGAAGTTAAGAAACAATTGATGAAGTTTAGGAAGAATTAACTTGGATAAAAGAGAATAGAACTCAATGGTAAAGCAGTCAGGGCCCGGTGCTTTACCATGTTTAATTGCACGAATCGCATTTGAATATGTTTATCCAAAGATGAAAAGACAATATTACTGTGTGGAGGGGGAGCAATCGAAGACAAATAGTGATGAATGGAGTCTTGAGAAGTGGAAGAATCAGGCGTATAGAGTTCTTGATAAAAATGAGCGAATTCTGTCAAAATGTCTTCATTTTGTAAAGCATTTGATTAGAGGAAGAGAAAATCGAATTAATTTTGGATCTTTCTTTTTTAATTTTAAGATGATTGACTAAGAGTTTCCCCGATATATTTTGACCTCTTGCAGAAGCTTTAAGTGAAAATTAGTATGCATTATCCGTGGACAATTTATTAAAAGTGAATTTAAGTTTAATAAGGTCAAGCAGACAGGATTTAGATTGTGTATGATAATAGGAGTGTTCTAATTATTTAATAAGTGTGGTGAGGAAGATTAAGATAGAGAGGATTTCTTCTTGGGGGAGACATAGGAAATTATAACATCTCTTGATGCAGCTTTGAAGGCATCCCATACAATTTGAGGAGACGGGTAAGAGGATTCATTTTCAAGAAAAGAGGTATTTGCAAAGGATTCAAAAGAACGGGTAAAATTGTGATCCAATAAAAGTGATTTGTTAAATCTCTATCGGCGAAGACCATGAGGTAGGGGAAGGAGATCCATGTTTAGAAATGCTGGAGCATGCTCTGAAATAAGAATAGGGACAATTTCTGATTGAGTAATATGTTGTGCTAGGGGCTGGTAAATAAATAAACAATCTAGGGGGGATTGAGAACAATGAACTTCAGAGAAAAAAATATATTCTAACAGAGTGGGATTGCAGAGCCGCCAAGCATCCACTAAAGACTGTTGTGTTATTGTTGAGGTAAATTGGATATGCATACGAGAGGGGATACATGTAGTTTTGGATTTGCGATTAAGTATAGCGTCAACAATCATATTGCAATCATCACCTACCAATAAAACATGACTAACCCATTGCTGTTTAAGATTAGCAATTTCTTTATCCACAATGTGTATTTCTTGAAGCAGAGCAATATCACACTTTGAGTTAGAGAGATATGATAAAACCCTTTGACGTTTTATGTGAGAACCCAAATCTTTAACATTCCATGATACAATGCGAAAAGTCATTTAAAGTGGAGAAAACAGTTTATACATTTTAAGTTGAAAAAGAAAAACAAGAAAGGGAAATGATAAGAAGAAAAAGTAAAGGAAATACATATGATCAAGAAACAAAGAGAAATCAAGAAGCTGAAATATACGCAGAATAAGAGATAGGATGTGATTGTGGAGGAAGAAAAGGATTATAATAGGTTAAAGAGAAAAAAGAAAAAGCCAGGAGAACCATGATAGGGAAGAAAAGGTAATTGCCGGGATAGAAAAAGTAGAGGAGAGAGAAAGAGGAAAAGATTAATAAAGTAATAAATATACAAAGACAAGACAAAAACCTCAAGAAAGACATACTGAAAATGAGGTTGGTGAAACCACATAAGGAAGACAACATAACAGACCAGATATCTCAGAGCGAGGTCGGAGGATAAGACACACCATCCAAAATGAAACCATTAGGCACAAGGATCAGATATAGAGGAATCCATACCTAAAACGTGATAGAACAAACAAGAGAACAAGGAAACATGCAGAAATACTTTTGAACTGGAACAATTAATACCAAGGCATCAGAAAAATAATGTACAGCGTTCTTGCAAAAAAAAAGCATGCATCAAAAATATCAAGTGTTGGAGACTCTAAAAACGTCCATGTCTTCTACTTTACAGCTGTAGATGAAACGTTGCGCAAAGCCAAATCTCCAAAGGTTGATGTTTTATTTTTGTATGTTACCATGAATAGACACGGATGAAAGAGGCCAACACGAGCATTAGGAGTACGTAGTGCTGGTCGCATATTCAAGAATTGTTTTCTTTTATCTGCAGTTTCTTTCGCATAGTCTTGCGAGAAAAAGAGAGACGTTAGATTCCTGCCAGGATATTCAGCGCTTGAGTTTGGCTGCTTGTAGGACTCTCAGTAGATTGGTGTACTCCAGAAAATACATAATGACTCCTCTTGGTTTTGTGGAAGGGGACAACAAAAGAGAACGATGACCCAAGCGATGTGCCCTTTGGGTGTTAAGGGGCGGAGACTCAGGTAAACCCAGGGTGTTAGAACATTCCTGCTAAATCAAACTGATTTTACCTACATACTGGGTATTAATGCAGCATCAGGGAAATGGGAGCACCAGGACCGAAATATCAACATGATACCTACTTCACTTGGCTGCTGTCCGGTAGCAGATGAGTCATAATGTTTGTGTGTCCGGGAAGCTGCAGAAGGGTGGCACCTCACTCCGGCCTGCTAGGGCTGGCTGCAGCACAGCAGGCTACAGCAGGCTAAGCTCTGGGGAGGCCGTGATTCTGGGACCATTTGCCGCATGGCACACGGCCTCCACACAGTGATTGGGCTGCCTGCAGCTGTCCTGGAAGTTCAGTGAGGGGCCGCCCAGTGATACTCTCCTGGCTTCCGCTTTACACTGAAATCCCCAGGTCATCACTTCTCCATATCGCCTGCATCCGGTACCAGCCGGTAGGGTTAAAAATTAATAACAGCTGACAGGGATTTGGCAGAAGCTGTTTTTTGTTTCTGAAAAACAGCACCTGAGGGGAGAGGCCGGTCCCCGGCCATGATCTTGTAGTAAAAAGGGCCGATTCCCCAACACCTTCGCACTCGCAGGTTGAACCAGTCAAACTAAAAGTAAGCGGCTCCAGAAATTGCTGCAACAGCTTACAAATACACAGAGAACACAAGAGCCTCTGCACTACTTAAAGTGAAACAAAACTGGACAACGTCAGGAGAGGGAAGCCCCCCACCGCTTCTGACCTAGTACCTCACTTCCTCCTCCTTCAGGATGTGCAAGGCACAACGGCGGTCACATCCGGATTTAATCCTGGCCCCCTCAGTCAATTTCAGTGTGGTGCGTCGGAAAGCCGCTGGGCGCCGCAGGGAATATGCAGCCAGGCACGGACAGACTGCCGGGCAAATATTGTTACACTGTAGCACTCTCAGCCACTCCAGAGCTGAGAGCACACAGTCTCAACATTTAACTGTTAACTTACTGAGCCCATGGCAGCACATCTGCGCCGGGGAACACTGAGCTTGAGCACAGCGTCGGCAGAGCGCACTGGCACCCTGCATAGCCAGAGTTACTGACTGGCATTAAATGCGTGACAATGCATTTCAGTGCGGTGATGCGGATCACCACACTGAAATGCGTGAGCGTCACACTTGATGTGTGACACTTGGCAGGCATGCACACACACAAGAAATGTCCACTTTTGTTCTTTATTTTGATGTCATTATTTCAAATCATGTAATAGCTGCGTATGAAATTGTATCGTGCTCATTCCTATTTAGGGTCAAAGTTTGAGATCCACGGATGTATGGCTGTTAATTCTGCCCACAACAGCCCCATCCTCCACAGAGTAACTGATACCGGGGGTAAAGAGGCGAGGGGTTACAGTTCGATTACAAGTGGGACACACACAGTCCCTTACAGATGTGTCAATTCGTGTCCGATTCAACAGTAATTCTTAATTTTCCCACGGACTCCCCTCGCAGAGATTTAAGCAACACAAATCTCTTTTTTAAATGCAACATGTTGGCAGTACATTTTTGGGATCTTGTAATTATCTCTGGGACTTTATAAATATTAACCGTCCCGGCAGAAATAACTTATTATGGGCCCTTGGGCATTTCCAGTGAGTTCAGGGGTTGCTTCTGTTCATTATTGGAACCTGGGCGAGGCGGTTGAATTATAGTGCCTAATTGGAGCAGGTGGTGAATTCCAACACTTAATTTTAGGGAAAGGCACTTATGGGCTTATGCAGTTCAGCGCTTGTTCGATTGATGGTGTAGGTTGTAAACTGGGGGCGAAAGCAACTTTTGGCCTCTAGAATGCCCAGTACCTGTTAATTGCCCTCGCTGGTGCCATATTATTGTTGTGTCTGGTTACCCTCACAGACGCCTTGCCATAGTTCTCTTTTAGGCCTTATTAGCCCCTTTGATGACAACTCTGATGCTAGTAGTGCCCCCTCTATTGTCTAATTAATGCCTTCTCTGATGTCTCATTATTGTCCCCTCTGATTCATTGTTATTGCCCGCTCTACTCCCTATTAATGCTTGCTTTGATGCCTTCTTATTGACCCCTTCAATGTTGTTATTGCCCTGTCTTAGGTCCTGGTATTTCCTCCTCTGACGCCCTGTTATTGCCCCTCCCCGGCTCCGGTTCTCTGCCCGGTCCCTGGTATGTTTATTTTGAGGCCTCTGGGCAGGCATTTCAATGATGGGCAAATGGGGTGGGGGGGGGGGGGGCTAAGAGAGCAGTAAGGAGTTTTTAAAGTTGTTAATGATGGTGGGGCAGTTAGTTGTTGCAATGAATGAAATAGATTTTGAATGTAATAAAAAAAATTAGAGGAACCACAGTACTATGGAACCTGATGTACACCAGCTTCAGAAATCTGAAACTCTCCTATGGTGGAACTGGTGATCTAGTCTAGGTGTTTCAATACATGGATGATGATTTGATATTTTGTCCCATACACGCTTTCTTCCAAACTTCTCTTGATAAAATGTTATTAAAAGTGTCACACATGATAGACGTAAATACCTCTAATAAGTAGAGTATAAACATAAACATGTAACTGGTGTGCATGCTAAAGACTTGGCAGCTGTGTGTGTTAGTCCATCTCTTGATGCGTTGTACTTAGCAGGGCTGGTGTAATTTCTGATATTGATATCTTTCCCTCGTCTTCAATGATTGATTGATTTTGCTCGTTATAAAGTGTCACTCATAGTCGTTGAAATGTCACTCATAATTACACTGAAATTATGAAAATGTCACACATGGCAATTTGAAACCTTGGCAGCTATGGAGCTAGAGGCGGGGGAGGCCGTTCGTTTGTATATCTTGCGCGGCAACTCTGGCACTCATTATCTACCAGCCCGAGATTAGACAATAACTTAATGAGCTTCAGAAAACAATTGAAAACATATCTTTATGCCTAAAGATCCATCATCCGGCAAGGACAGACATTGCTGGGAAGTGCGTCTCGGGTAGCCAAACGTTCTAAAACATATGAATAAATTTGAATTGAATAGTAGTGACCAGGCCAAGTGACAATCAGTGACACCTTGTCATTGAGTGGGGTGACCCTAGTTCAGCCACTGTGAGAAGGCAGCAGTCCCAATCGTCATGCAACTCTTGAGGCTCCCAGGAAGAGAGCTGTTGTGAAGGTAACTTTTATATTTTTTGATGTTTGATGCGTGTGTACGTGTATGTATGTGTTTCTGTGAGTGTGTGTGTGTGTGTGCATGGGTGTGAGTGAGTGCATGTATGCATGTGTGGACCCCATCACCCCTCCCTTCTAACATTGCAAGCCACCGCTGACTGTGACTACACCCCTGCAACTACTATTGCATTTTTTTGCTGTCTAATATAGTACAAACTCGTTATTGGAGCACTTTACATGAGCACAGGTTACATTACACATAATCACATTCATTTTTTAAAACTTTGGCATGGGGAACTTTCATGATTTGCCTAGAATCACACAATGTTCAGCTGATGCCAAGACTCAAGCCTGGCTCCCCAGTTCTGAAGTCGGCAGCTCTGACCATTACGTCACAACGTACGTGGGAAAGGTATGTGATAGCAATGAACCAAGCGTATGTGGATTGGGTGCCATGTAAATGGTGGATTATGGAACCAAGTTATGGAATACGGTGCATGCATCTCAGAGTTTTTCATCAGTGAGAGACAACATATTCTGTGATAGAACATGCCATCAGCTGTATTCCCACAAAAGGTGTGTCCAGGCTCAACTAGGGTATTTTGGGGGATTCTAAAGGTGCCCAGAGTTTGTTGATTCCTCAGGGGTTACCTAAAAAAGAACCAAAACGTTGTAATTTAAAAAACAAATGGTCAAAACATGCTTTAAAGGAAAGTTTATGTTTTTCCTCAAAATGGAATTACCAAAAGTTTCTGTGCTAAAATCAACCCCATCTCAGTTTTCAGGCACAGGCAGCGTTGTTAAAAAAATAGCATTTTCTTAACAACAGGGTTTGCTTTTTTCTAAGTTGTTATCTTTAGGCCAATTTTTTGTTGTATCTACTTAATTGCATTTTGTGTTGGAAACAGGTATAAAACTCATGGTTAAACTTAGAACGCTATACATTTTTGGAAAGTCATCGATATCTGCATTTAGGAAGCGACCATTTGTGTAGTTCTCTCATGGTTTTCCCTATGAACTAATCTTTGAAATAATAAAGATAATGCACATAAAAAGGCAAAAACTGTTATAGGTGCCTTTTTATCTGTTATCTTTTTGCACTGAAAGACGATACACAAAAGTACTATAATGTCCTGTCCATCAGACTCTTCAGGTTGATATGATATGTAGTGTTTGTTGGTTGTCCAAAAACACACAATGCCCAGAGCCAACTGAGCTGCAGCTCAAGATGATTTTTCATTGTGTTGCAAACATGCATCACTTCACATCGTAAAATACAATGCATGACAAATAGGTAATTAGGAAACATGCATTTTTCAAATGTGTCAAAGGGGTTAGGAACAGTGATAATTTGTGAAACTGTGGATTTGAGGTCGCCCTTAGTATAGCGATTCAAAAGGCTTTTTTCTAAATGTGTCCTTCCTTCCACTCTTGCTTACATTTAGATGCCGAACATGGAGAGAAATTCAATTGATACCAACGAATGTTCTACTATCCTGCCTCATCACACTTTTCCTGGTGAAAATGATATCTAACTTGTGCAGCTGTAGAAGGAAAGGCCCCAAAACACAACATGGCAACATCAAGACTTCGGGGCATATTGCCAAGCCTGGCGATATTAGATTATCGCCGCTTTAGCTGCCGTTTTTGGCCGCTAAACGGCGGTAATTATATCGACCTATTAGCAAGCTGTCGCTAACCGATGTTAGCAACAGCTTTGAGGTGATAGCTAGCGGTTTGGGGCCCGCTTTGCATGTCAGTGATATTTATCGCTAATGACATGCAAAGTGAGCGTACCCAACCTGTTAGCGACTAAAAACAGTCGCTAACATCGCTATCGCCTATTATCAATGCAGGCGCAGCGATGGAAATATTTGCGCTAAGCGTGAATATCTCCAAAAGCTAACGCCTGCTCAGACCAGTTCTTAGCCATTATATCTAATGGAAGGTGGATATTATGGTTAAGACCCTATTGGCGTTAATGCGTGAATATCGCTGTATTTTCAGCGATATTCACGCATTTCGCCGCTATCGCCGAATATTTTATTGCTTTAGAGATAAACGTTACTAATAGCACGTTATCTCTGTGATAATATCCGGCGATGCTTGGCAATAAAAAAAACTCGTTAAGCCCATTTAGCGATAAATATCGCTATTTGTTGATAATATGCCCCGACGTCTTTCAACTTGACCCATTCTGGGAATGTGAGTAGCTGTATTATTTGGGCAGTGGCTCAACCATTACCCATGGAAATCTACCAACCTTGACATCAATAAAAAACTGCAGAACCAGGGGAGTCCAGGGCGGTGTGACGTACATGAATGCCACTATGTTTCCTTACTCAAAATGTCCTGCAAACATCAACTTTGAATAATATCACAGATTGTAATGCAATTTTTGTGATAAAGTTCTGGAAGCTATCATGTTCCACGAAACTTCTGCCACCCACAATTTCCACACATCAACCAGTTCAAAACGGAACCGTACTTGTGTAGATGGGCCAATTGCCACAATAGGAAATGCCCAAAATGCACCATGGAAACATCATGATTTTGCTTGAATAATTTGGGTGCTGTGGGTTGCAGAGGTATTTGGCTCTTGAGTCGACTTCCACTCATGGAAATCTACAAAAGCCAGACATTTCTAAAACCTAGACAACAAGGGGACTACAGGGTGGTGTGAAGTGTGTGGATCCCACAACTCTATTTTACCCAGAATGTCCTAAAATCTTCAAAAGTTGCCCAACATCATTAATTTACCTCACAATTTGGGGACAGAAAGTTTAGGAATCTGCTGGCATCCACAACATCCTTCCCTGTATTCCCCCGCCATATTAGAATGGCTGGGGGGACCACGGCGGAGCAAAACACCGCCCGCCACTTTTCCGCCCCGGTCGCATTGCGGCCGGGGCGGAAAATGATTAATATGGTGGCGGTGTCTATGAGACACCGCCAGCCATATTACGATGGCAAGAGTGCAATGCCTTTCCGCAGCGGCAATGCCACCACGGAAAGGCAGGCGGTGTTCACTCTTGGGGCCCCCTGTGGGCCCCCGGAGTGAAGGCCAAAGGGGGGTGGCACACGGGGGGGTACCTGTGGTACCCCCCTGCATTTGCATAATCAAAGCGGCAGACACCGTGTGGTGCCTGCCGCTTTGATTATGTAAATGATGCAAAGCATTTTTAGTATTGTGGCGGGTGGAGCAGAGAGCTCCGCCCGCCACAATACTATAAATACAGGATGTGCCAATGTGGCGGGCACATCCTAATGGTGCGTGCGGGACCCTTGCCCTTAGGGCGGGCGGTCCCGATTTCCGATAGGATGGCGGGCGGGCAAAGCCCTCCAGCCATCCTAATAATAATAATAATAATCCACATTTGTAAAGTGTACAATCACCCGTAAGGGTCTCTAGGCGCTGGGGGCCGTCGGGAAGATTAAGCGAGCTATTGCCCAGAGTCACATGGTGCTGGGCTAACCTGCCGCCGGGGGCGGGGATTGAACATACGATGTGTGTGTCACCATAACAAGGAAATGAAACCCATCATCTGGCCTCGTCCCCCCTTGGCTTAGGACGAGGCCAGAGGTACAGACGGAGAGAACTGGGCCTCCATTTCCTGAGCAGTGGCCAGGAGAGGTGAGGTTTTCTCCCAAGAATTATTGGGAAAGAATCCAAGAGAGTTGCTGAACCGGACAAAAAAAACGCAGGAGACATTCCGCGTACAGTAAGATTTCTGGTATCATTTTGTTTGTGTAAATACTTTGTTTTGCTATGCAAACTCTATTGCAGTAGTGTATTATAAGGTCCTGATGAAAGCCTGTAGGGGATTGTCCCCTTGCAATGGCAGAAACATGTTGACCGCAATACCATCTTCTTCTGGCAGTTATTATGTCAAACTGTCATATACATGTTTTTAACATTGACACCATGATTTTGCCCTAATAAAGTTATTCCCTGTTATCGTGGTAGCCAAGTTATACACTTGTTTTTTTGATCACACATTTTTCTCACTGTAATCAATATCCCACACCACTTCACCCATTCTTTGGTATATTTGGTTGGATCCATCACTGGTGGTCCTGGAGAATCGTAGAATAACACACGATACCAACAGGTGTGTCTCCCTATCTAGACCATCGTCAACGAGAATCCCAGATGATGATATTCCGCCATATGGGTGGGCTGATGGGTTTCATTTCCTTGTTAAGGTGACACACACATCGTATCAGACACATAGTCCTTCTATAAGTGTCCCTACACTTTTTTTATATACTAATTTGGCGCAGCACTTATCACAATGAAATCTTTTCAAATATTCAAATTATTAGGCTATCAAATTGTTTTTGAAATCATGACAATTTACAAAGTGATTAGCCTAAAAAAGAAAAAGGGTTGACGCATTTCAAATCCCGAATTCTGGCGGGATTTTCATCAGGACCACACGTGGACTAAATTTGTCGTCCTTGAGTTGTCTTGTCTGACCAGACGATCGATATATACGGCCCGAGGAGACTCCATCAATCTAACTGAAAGATTACAAAGAAGAAATTAAAAACAACTTGGTATCAAATACCACATTGATCTGCCATGGAATACGTAAATATCAATCGTATCTTATAAAGAGTCATTGTACTCGGAAACAATTAAAAAATTTCAACCCCTAGATCAACAAAATTCCCTTGGAGACAAGACAACTCAAGTACGATAGATTTAGTCCACCTGTGGTCCTGATGAAAATCCCGCCAGAATTCGGGATTTGAAACGCGTCAACCCTTTTTCTTTCTTAGGCTAATCACTTTGTAAATTGTCATGAATTCAAAAACGGTTTGATAGCCTAATAATTTGAATATTTGAAAAGATTTCATTGTGATAAGTGCCCCGCCAAATTAGTATATAAAAAAAGAGTAGGGACACTTATACACAGTTTTTTTAATAATCTAATCACTCCTTCTTCTTTCCCTCTTTATGTATGAACTATGGATGGTTTGAATGTATCACAGTATGAAACTGATCACTGAGATTGATACTAGAAGTATGCTTGTTTTTCTTCTATTTTTGTTTTTTTCACTCTTTTTATCACACTTCTGTACATATCACCACATATTTTCAGAATTAAGAGTCTTCCTCCCCTACCCTTGAAAAAGTTTTAGGGTGCTGTCTGACTTGGATTAATTGTCAAACAGTGATTTTTTGTCAAAAAATAAATGAAAAAATACAAAAATAATTGAATATAAGAAGAAAAGTGTTGGAAATCAAAATTGTACTGAAATAGTGGTCCTTGCAGGCGAGTTGTTATTCCCTTGTTCTGCAGAAATTAAGAAAAATATTGAGCAGTACTAGCATATTGTTTTGTTTATCTACCAAATCCAGAGGGCCTGAATCATAAAGGTAAACTTACACTTTTCTGTGAGTTTACTACTTTTCCGTATTTGCGAAGGTAAACATAGACCAAAAGTTTAACTTTTCTAGCAGTAACTTACCCTTGTGAATATCGAAAAGTAGTAAAGTTAGACTTTTAGTCTAAATTTACCTTTTTGAATCCCGATAAGAAGTAAAGTTACACTTTTGGCGTTGGTTTACCCTTGTGAATACAGAAAAGTAGTACACTTACACAAAAGTGTAAGTTTACCTCTGTGAATCAAGCCCCGAGATTTCTGAAAACTAGACTCCCATTGGAGTGCAGGGTGGTCTCACTTGTGTGGATATCACTACATTTTCTTACCCAGAATGCACTGCAAACATCAAATATTGGCTAAAATGACTAATGTTCTCTCATTTCAGCAGTATGTTAGGTATCTCCAAAAATGTAACATCAATATTTCACCATGAAAATTTACCCAATCTTACAATGTGTGTAGCTGCTGCATTTTGGCCCAGGCTTAGCCAAAATATTTTCTTGAGCAGCAGAAAAAATCAGCATCCTCTGGCATGACACGTAATGCAGTTTGAAGTGATAGTACAGCACGAGGCAAACTCCCTGTGCTACAAAATCAGTGCAAGCTTCGCGACTTACCATACTCCACCCCTTGCGGACCTCCAGGAAGCACAGCAGAGTTTATTCAGCACTTTTTGGAGATTTGCGGAGCAGAACTCTGCGAACTCCGCCCAGGTCTAATGGTGACAAGAAAATTTCACCTAGCAGATTGATCCATTCTGGTAATGTGGCTAGCTGCAGTATTTGGGCTTGAACCTGGCCACCATGCATGGTAACTTACCAAACTCAAATAGTCCTGAAAGCTAGGCAACCAGGAGCATCCTATATGGTGTGACTTGTGTAGCTTTTACTATGTTGTCTTGCTCATAAAGCATTACAAATGTCAAACTTTTCCTAATATCTCAGAAAGGCCCCAAAACATTGTGACAACATTAAGATTTTACTTTGGAAACTGACACATTCTGGCTATGTGACTAACTACAGTATTTGGGCTCAGGCTCCTCCACCATGCATAAAAACCTACCAACCCAAATATTTCTGAAAACTGAACAAACAGGGGAGTTCAATTTGGTGTGGCGTATGTAGCTCTTACTATGTATTTTTACCCATAATGCTATGCAAATGTTACACTTTGGATAAAATTAAAGATTTTCTTATTTCTTTAAAAAAATATATATTTTTATTAAACCAATGTCAGATACAGTATATATAACACATTTCCGGCAATATTTGGAGAGCCATGCATTGAGAGGCGTAATACTTTGATCACATATAGTAACAGTTGTTCCGGATCTTATCCACTTGACCCCACAAGAACTCTAACAGGCCCCATCCCCTCAATCTTTTAAATATTTCACTTATCACCCCCCCTTATAGACCACAATATGTCTCCCATTGTCACCATATTTTCTCCAATTTATGTGGGCAGCCCCTGCTCTCCTATACAATTTTTTCCACAGCACAGCACCAGTCAAGATCAGCCTTCAAATGACCCACCTTTTGTATGGCCTCCACCCAGTCGTCATCCTCCAGTAGACCGATGTCAGCCTCCTATGCCTCGTGCAGCTTTATCAGTGGATCGGGAGAGTTATTAACTATTTTCCTAAACGTGCATGAGAGTGCTTTACCGAGGATTGGGTCTAAGATGAGACCATCCTTGCGTGGGTTATGTTCAGGAATACACTCCCCTTCCCATATGCACCTACGAAGTGCATCTCCCAGCTGCATATACTTATATCTTTCAGAGTCAGCTAATTGAAAGTCCTTCTTGAGATCTTCAAACGATACCATAGCCGGCCCCTCTATATATTTACAAGGTGGGAGATATCGAGCAGTCTCCATTTGCTAAAGCCCTGCAAATTTCCCATCTCCTTCAACAATTCACTATCTCATAATGGGGTCTGTTCCATCAGTTTATTGTCCCACCCAAGGAACCTATTCGCCCTCTTCCATGCTTGTAGGACTGTTATTGTGTGTTGGAGCATATGCTTCCCAAGCTTTCCCCTGTTTAATTCACCTGGATATCCTCTTGACCCCATCACCAAATGGTCTACCCGGTAAGCCGGGTCATTCCTGTCAGTAAAGATCCAGTCATTAATATTTATTAACTGTGATGCCCAATTGTGTTTTTTGAGATCCAGTATCGCAAGGCCCCCCTTATATACTCCTCTCTGGAGTTTGACGGGAGCTATTCTAGCCCAACCTCCGTCCCACAACAGTTTCCGTACTTCGTTGTTCACTTCTCTGAAAAACCTGTCTGGCACAGCATACAGAGTATTTTAGAGAACGTACATCATCCTTGTAGTGACATCATTTTGAACAGTACCGCTCTTCCCATCAGGGAGATCAGCAACGTCCTCCAATGGGAAACGTCTCAACGTAGGCGCTCCAGATGTGGCGGTCCTTAAAGCACCGCCCACCTCAAAGCTAAAAATTCACGTTGCGCACTTCAATGCACAACATGACAGGCACCTGGCGGTGCCGGTCACGTTGTACATTGAAGTGCAGGGGGGTACCATAGGTATACCCCAAGTGCGCCCCCCACCTCCCAGAATACCTTGGGGCCCGCAACGGGCCCCCACAGGAGATTCCCTCATACCTTCGATGCCACCACTGAAAAGCATGTTCCCGCACACATCCTAATATGGATGGCGGTGTCTAACAGACACCGCCACCATATAGAACCCTTTTCCACCCAGTTGATGAGGCGGAAAAGCGGGGACGGTCTTTCCTTCCGCCCTGTCCCCCGCAATAGTAATATGGTGTGGGGAAATGGGTGGCGGGCGGGGAAGAATATCGGGCGGATCGCCACAGCCCACATGGCGGTGGCGATCCGCCCAACATCCTAATGGGGCCCTAAGGGTTTATCTCAATTAATTTGGACCCAGAATATCCACCAAAGAGATATTTGCAAAAGACGACTAATAGTAAACCGAGACCTCGAAACGTACAAAAGGTTCCAATGCCAGTGCAAATAGCATGGGAGACAGTGGGCACCCCTGTCTTGTTTCCATGTGCAGGGCAAAAGAGCAGGAGACTGAGCCATTCACCAGTACCCTGGCTAGTGGATCCCTAAATAGCAATTTAATACATGATTGGAACCATGTGCGGAACCCTAATCTCTCCAACACCGTAAGCAGATAATGCCATTCTATGCTGTTGAACGGCATCCGTGTGCCCATTGGCAACAGCACTGCTTCCTCCTCCGGTCGGGCTTGGTCAGATGCATCACGCCATACAGACATCTTATGTTCAGTCTGGTGCTACGTGCGGTATAAATCCTGATTGTTCAGGGTGTATGAGAGTCGTAATTCCCCCAGCAAGACTAGTCGCAAGGACCTTGGTCAGGATTTTTACTTCTATAGGTAATAGTGATATAGGCCTATAAGAGCTGCATTTATCTGGTGGCTTACCCGCTTTAGGTATAACCACAGTTGTGGCCGTTTTTTGGTCCAGTGGTAAACAATCACGTTCTCTAGCTTTGTCGAACATTGCCCAGAGATGCGGCACCAACACACTTGCAGTGTCCCTGAACAATTCTGCTAATTGGCAGTTCAGCCCGCGTGCCTTCCCAGCCTGCAGTTCCTAGATTGCCCAGACTAGCTCCTCAGTTGTTATGTCTTTCTCCATATCCTCTCTGTCCTCCTCAAATAGTGTGGGGAGCCGAAAATCCACTAATAATTCCCCACAATCTGTCTCCGTTCTAGTGGGACTAGAAGGATAGACCCCTTCATAGCAATCCGCAAAGACCCTCTTTCTTCTTATTTGTTGAAAAGAAAGTTCCACAATTTGTGGGGATCTACAAAATTCCTACCACCCAGTAATCCAACACTTTTCCTTGAAACAAAAAAACTGTACTTGTGTGACTGGGACTATTGCACAGTGATAGGAACTGGTCACAATTTGGACCATGTGAAGTCAATTTGCCATCAATAAAGTCTCCACAAGGAATGGGAATGCCAGGTGGTTAGACTTTGGTCATTTTCTCTACCATAAATATGCGAGAGCAGGCTTTTGACCTACTCCTTGACATTCACATGGCATTCTGGGTGAGAAAATGTGCTTGGATCCAATCGAGCCATATCACCATGGCATCCACTGGGTAGGTTTCAGAAATGTCATGGCTTCATTGAGTTCTCTGGCTGTCAAATTATTTTTGACATGTGGGCTTGCAGAGAGGAGAGGAGGTAAGTGCTCCATTATAACCCCCTTGCACCCAACTATAACCCTGGGGGCAGAAGAAACTCTGTCTTGTGCTTTTGGGTGGGATCAATGCCCAGATGATCCAGTTTCCCACCCTATTTTCTTTCTCACTTTTTTCTTGTTACTTTTGTGGGCTTTCAGCTTTACTGAGGGGAGGATAAAGTGCTTACTCATATAATCTGCCTTCTATAAGGGTGGCGGGGGTGTGATAAAACCCATCAGATTATCATATAAAAGACTAAGAAATTAAATGGGGTGCAAGTTTTGCCCATCCTCGCATTGTTTCCCCCACCCACGGGTACCAGACAGCCATTCTGTGACCCGAGGGGGGCAGAAGAATTGGCTTATTCCACTCTCTGTTGGGTCATATGTAAAAACTGCACCCAAAAGAATGGACAATTCATCATGATTGCTGTGGGGATGATAATGCTCTATGACCCAGGGCTGAAATACTGCTTGGGCTTCAAGGGTGGGGATACAGTCTGCTGCCAGGATGGGCTAGATTCCGCCACATTCTTTTTAACCACATGGCTGCTAGGCGTTTTCCCGTCCTGCGCTGAAAAAAGTAAAACACCATAAATCATGACGAGCTGGCCTTGTCATCCGCGCACGGCAGGTAAGCGCCATGACGAGCCCAGCTCGTCATTAGCTTCGAAGGGGTTAAAAAAAGACTCTGTCCCTGATATGCAGTTAGCTTTCATTGTACCTCCTAAGAGGCAAATTGGGCGTAAATCCTTCGATCCGAGCCTAAGTGAGGTAATAAAACTATTGGGGCTTTATAGGTGTGAGAACTGTCCTTCTATCAGGATGTTGTGTCCTCACTCCTCAGCAAAAACCTATCCCTGACCTCTAGAGGGCTTTTTGTGCACTTTGGCAGGTTGGGGTAAATCTCCAAATCTGACTCCTGAGGAGAGAAAGACAATTTGTCTTTATGGGTGAAGGTCAGGCCCAATAAAGGGTTGGCCTACTCCCATCCTATGCTTTTATTTTAAACATAATCCCTGTTGCTTAGTGGGCTTTCTGACCCCCTCCCCACGGGAGGCAGAAATTCTGCTGGTGACCTTAGGAAGAGGGGCATGGGCGGATTTCAGGGCAGATCTTCGCCTCCCTATTTCTTTTAGAAACTACATTTACTGGTGTCTAGTAACTCCCCATTAAGGAGTGCAAAGGGGGGTAACCCCCCCCCCCAATTCACCCCACACAAAGGCAGAAAGCGTGTTGGGACATTTGTGGGTGGTACAAAGGCTGTCCACTCCACTCCATTCTTTCTATTTATACAAAATAATGCCTGTGCTCAAATGGGCTTTCTGACCACTCCCCTGGGAGTACAGGTTGGGGCATAATGACTGCTGCAGCCTTAAGGGCATAGCCTGATGCTTGATGGCAGGGCGGGCAGTCTCTATCCCTTTTTTTAATATAATTGCCAGGTGTCTAGTGGGTATTCTGCCACCTCCCCGTATTTGGACCATGAGGATGCATTTCAAATAAAGTGGACAAAAAGATAAGTTCCACAAATAGCTGCTGCTCGCATTCTGGTCATTTGTGTTGTTCATTGTGCTTGCTCTAAATGATTGCTGTGTAGGGCATGCAATTAATTGCTCACTAGCATGATTAGTAGAAATTTTTGTAACAAGCCTAATGTGAAATTACAGATATTACGCTCGATTATGCTTGCATTATAGAAATTTCGTCCAGGCTTAATTCTAATGCAGTGCAAATATTCAACAAAGCAAAGTTGATGATGCTTGATAAAAATTTTAGCATTGTGAAATGATGCTATTTTGCTCCATTTCCTCTGGTCCCACTTTAATGAAGCAGTGTTTTTAGCAAAAGTCAACTAACTTAGTTGAACAATAAAATGTGCAATATTAATGTGCAGACTTTGATAAACTAAAGGTGTGAACAATGTGCACTATTGCACTAGGTAGTTACATAACTCTACAAAATGTTTCTGCTTACACAGGAAAGGGCTGAGACACCTTTTAGAATGAATCGTTTAGTATAAGTATGAAGAATAATCACACATAGAAAATGCACAAAAACTGAACTTGACCTCTGTTAATATATTTGTTTTATTTCCAAAGGATGATGGGTACAGCAAATAGTGCTCTCAGTTGTTGCAGGTGTTTCATTTCTACATCGTTCTTTTTTAGTTTGCGACCTGTTTGCGCAGGCAAAATCCCTGTGGGCCATGTGCTAACACTATTTTGCGGGTCGCAAAAAATTGTGACTCGCAAAATAATGTTTAGCGACTTGAAATTTGGAAGGGGCATTCAAGGGTGTCTTGTCCTATTTGCGACTCGCAGTCCTATGTATGAATGTTTTGCAACCTTAATTGCGGTCGCAAAACACTTGTAATTTACCGCCCTCTTGCAAATGCAGGGGACAATATTTTTATGTGGCAGACAAGAGTCACAGGGACCACTACGTGCCCTTAAAAAATGAAACAAAAATGTTTCATTTTTCAAAAAAATGCATCTCGTTTTCCTTTAACACCTTAGCTGCTTTGGAACGTCCAGCTCCAGTGCTGAACGTTCCATTGCGCAGGTGCAGCTGGAACGTCCAACGGCCGACGGCAGCACTCCCGAGGTAGTGGTGCCGTCGGCCGCTGGTATAGGCGCAGCACTTAAGAGGTTAAGGAAAATGGGCTGCATTTAAAAAAAAATTGATTTATTTAAAGGCAGTCCCAAACATGGAGGTTTGCTGAGCCCAGTAGGCCACCATACCTGGGAGGGATTGCCATTCCCAATGGGGACCCCATTGAGAATGGCAAACAGTATTTCAGACACTGTTTTATATTGGAAATTGCGACTCACAATCAAGCGCAAATTTCGAGTCGCAATTTCCAATGGTTGTACATCTGGCCCAATTTGTTTTATTAGAAGGTTAAAAATGTAGTCTTATCCTAAGGCTATCGTCAATCGTCTGGTCTAATATAACAAAGTTATATTCTTGGAGATTACAGTCTGTAAGGTTTGTTCACAGCATGAGACA
Source organism: Lissotriton vulgaris (assembly GCF_964263255.1). Taxonomy (NCBI): domain Eukaryota; kingdom Metazoa; phylum Chordata; class Amphibia; order Caudata; family Salamandridae; genus Lissotriton; species Lissotriton vulgaris. The sequence continues at coordinate 1,963,264,063 of NC_141691.1, forward strand.
AAGAGGAATGATCCTATTCCCAGCAGCACACTGAAAGATGAGAGGAGGAGAAGATGCAACATGAACCACAACAACAGTTTTGGCTGTTTATGAGTATAAGTGTTCCTAGAGTAGGTGACGGTCATTAATTTTCCTGATTCAGATCTGTCCTTTTACCCTTTTTCATTTGCAGTTGGCTACAGCTGCTGCACCCCTATCCTGCTTTGTTCCTTGATGATTTGAGACTCTACTTAGTTTCTCAGACTTCTCTTGATGGGAAGTTCTGTTATGATTGATGTTAGAATCCTGTTTATACTTTGAGCTTAGTGCTTGAGCTCTCTCTCTTTAGAACTTGAACTCTTTATGGCTTTAACTGACACTTTGTGTTTTTCCCCTTCTTAAAATAGGGATTTTTTCCTTTATGAAACACACTTAATGCATTTTGCAATTGCCCTATTTGAATTAACCATTTTGCTTTCATCAACTTTGAAAAAAGATTGATTATTGACTAATATGAATAAACTGATTATTTGAATAAAGATAACTTGCTGAAGTATTAAAATATTAAAAACTGACTGAACATAGAATTGAATCTGTGATTATTATTTATGTGTCGAGTTGCTCAAGGACTGTGCATCATCACACATTGTAAACACACCAAAACTCTAACTTGGCCTGTGCTGAAGACTCCTTGTGCACCGGCTGCGTACATACTCCATGTAGAACCTAGTAGAGTCAGAACATGCTTTCTTGAATGCCAACTGTTTCTTGTGCAGACTACCAAAATGGGTGCTGCGTGAGTTGCGTCTAAAAATTAGAAGTGAAACTCGGCAGACAGTATTCACTAAGTGGCCGCCGAGTTTGACGTGCATCATCTAGACTGCTTAAATAACCAAGACTTTCTGCTACTGCTACAGCCCTACCCAAGCGCACTGACCATACACTGCTGCTTTTATCGGCAGTGCTACTCATTTTTAAAACAGTGCTCTGGGTTTGCTATGGTGGCTGAAAACAGTTCTGGTACTTCAGAGAACAACAACGCTTGGGTAGACTGAAGAGAATAACAGGTCCATTAGGAATTTAAAATTTGCGAACATAAGTGACAAGAATTTTCAATTCTATTAAGGACAAGGAGGCATATGTTCTCAAATGTTGAATTCTATGTCAGGACAGGAGGCTCCGATTATGCTTGTTCAAAGCTGATCCACTACAACAGAAGCAAGATTCACAATGGGTTTATAATAAAAGGTCTTAAATACAGACCAATCTGCAGCCTTCATGATGTCCATTAGAGTCACCCCCATGGAAAAAGCTTTGGAAGCCATAGCCCCTCGTGCTGAATGAGTACCAAAGATAGAGACATCAATACCAGCCTCAGTCATGAGCCACAGGACCCAACGGGCCAAAGTAGCCGGGGTGACAGGACGAAAGGGCTTTTGTAGAGCAATTAACAATTGACCCTGCATATCCTGACGCAAAGAAGCAGTACTCACCTCATAATCCTTCACACATTGAACTACACGAAGTTTGGGATTATTAGGAAAAAATAGGTGACAGAAGACGTATTACACTTAGTACGTCTGGAAATAGCTAAAGTAACACCCTCAGGCGTAAAACTACGACCTGCCAGGTCTAACGCACAAACATCAGACATGCGTTTGCATGAAACAAGACATAAAAGCATAGTCAACTTAGCAGAAAGTTGCTTGCGTGTCAGAGAAGAACGCTAAGGCCAAGCTTCAAAGAAACGGAAAACAATGGAAACATTCCACAGAGCTACGTACTTCGGACAAGGTGGTTTCACTAAACGAATACCCTTGAGCAATTTAGAAATCAAAGGATGCTCACCCACAGGCTTGCCATCAATATGGACATGACCTGCCGACATGACAGAACGGAAGTTACTAACCGTCCGATAAGCAAGACCGGACGAGGCGATGGAAGCCAGAAAATTAATAATCAAAGAGACATCTGCTGAAGCGGGATCCACCTCCAGTTGAGCAAACCAATCATACCTTTGTTTCCAAGACCCTGCATAACGTTTGTGTGTATTGGGTGACCAAGCCTCATTGATAAATCTGGTAGCGTCTCGTGATGGGCCCGGGACCTGCCAACGGTCCCCGAAATGCGCCATGCCACCAGGAGAAGATGACCCGACTCGATCAGAGGATGCGGATGGCCTAGAGGGTCAAGCAAGAGATTCCACCGACGGGGAAGAAGGAGCTGCACTGCACAACTCATTTCCAGGAGAACTGGTAACCAAGCTTGAGCCCTCGACAAAGGAGTTATCAGAATCAGCTCCGACTGAAAAAAGTGACGTGCGAGCCAGGACTCTGGGGATCATCATGAATGGGGGAAAGGCATAACACAGGAGCGATGGCCAGGTCTACAGAAAAGCATCCGTGGCCATGGCTTCTGGATTTGGACGCCAACTGTAAAACAGGGGATGCTGAGTGTTGAGGCGAGACGCAAAGAGGTTCATCTGACACTTGCCTCAAACATGGGAGAGAGAGCGGAAGAGACGAGGATGCAGCCTCCAGTCACTGAAGTCCTGAAGATGCCGAGAGTTCCAGTCGGCAATCAGATTGCTGTGACCAGGAAGATACTCTGCAATAACTGTGATCTTCCTCTGAAGGCAATAATGCCAAAAGTCTTAGGCAATTTCCACCAAGATCCTGGACCGCGTTCCGCCCAACTTGCTGACATACCGAACCGCTGAGACGTTGTCCATGCGGAGAAGTATGCAACAATTGGTCTGACGTAGAGAAAAACAGCGGATCGCAAAAGATCCAGCCAGAAGTTCCAGGCAGTTGATGTGGAGAGACAACTCCTCCAGAGACCACCAACCTCCCATCGATAACGGACCGCAATGGGCTCCGCAACCCCACAGACTGGCATTGGATTCAATCACCATCTCCGGTGTCGATCCGAACAGGGCTGACCCATTGCAGGCGTCCATGTGGTCTAGCCACCATATCATCTCCCACCTTGCTTCCTCTGAAAGAGGAATTAGATCTGAATAGCGAAGGCCTTTCTGGAGATGACGGATCTTCAAACGTTGAAGTGCCCGGTAGTGAAGGGGTCCTGGAAAAATTGCCCGAATGGAGGAAGCCAAAAGACCGACAATTCGTGCTAAGGACCTCAACGACACACAAAACAGAATTCAATTCCCTCTTGATGTAGCAAATCTAGTGTCTGGGCAAGAGGAGTTGACATGTGAGAGAACTGACCTGAAAACCCAGAAAGTCTATCGACTGAGAAGGTTGGAAGACTGAATTCTGAGGATTCACCAGAAAACCCAGAGACTGTAAGAGATAGATGGACCACTCCAAGTGACGCATCAACTTTTGAGAACAATCTACCATAACCAGAATGTTGTCCAAATAAACAATCATCCCCACTCCCCGTGCTCGCAAGGATTCCAAAACGTGCCTCAGAAGCTTCGTGAAGCACCAGGGTGCTGACGAGAGACTGAATGGGAGAACTTTGTACTCGAACCAAGTCCCCTGCCATTGGAATTGAAGGTACCGGAGATGTGGGCCGTAGATCGGAATTGAGAGATAAGGGTCCTTTAGGTCGAGTCGGACCATCCAGTCCCCTTCTCGGAGAAGATCCCGCAAAAGATGGATGCCCTCCATTTTGAAGTAGCGATAAACTACTCCCCTGTTGAAATCTTTGAGGTTGAGTACCAACGGGACCCACCCCCTTTTTTCTCAACTAGAAAAACTGTGCTTGCAAAACCGCGAGGATGAAGATCGGTCTGAATGACGGCCCCTTTCTGTAGAAGAGAGGCGATCTCCGCAGAAATGAACTTTTTTTCTCGAAGGGAAAAAACCAGAGGGACGGGAGGGTGGGACTGAAGAGGGGAGTGGTAGAATTCTATCTTGTAACCTTGGACCGTTTCCAACACCCATCCATCGTTGGAGATCAAGTGCCAACTGTCTAGAAAAAACTGAATTCCGCCCCCCAACATTACTTCCGACGCTGGGATTAGCCTCACCTGAAGTAGTGGAATCCTGATGTCCTTCCTGGTTTCCACCGTAGCGTCCTTTTCTATAATTTCCTTGTCCTTTACTGGAGGGATAGAAATCGGCCCTGTTGTTATAGCCGGAGTCCTGACCTCCTCCACGAGGGGACTGAAAACCACAGTTGGAATTTTGATTGGAAACACGGCCGATCGTCCCCTGTATCGACCGGCCCTGGCGAAAACCGGGCGAAATGCCCTTCTCAAGGATGCCTGCGCCTTATCCGGGCCGCTAAACGTAGCTTCAAATTTTGTTAATTCCTTAATGAAAAGGCTGTCCAAACAATTATCCTTGTGCCAACGGTCCAGACTCTGAAGAAGATAATTCAGCCAGCTTGGGGTCCAATTTCAACAAGATGGAGCGACGGCGCTCGCACGACAAAGCGCAATTGGCATTGCCCAACTGACAAATCGCTCTCTGAGACCATTCAATCAAGTCATCTGGATCCACAGCTGAAGATTCCTTGGCACGAAAGCCAAGATCCAGAATCTTTGTAAGGAGACCTAAAAAATCCAACAATGTATCTTGGCAGGAACGCCAAGCCCTGTCCAGACCTTTCTTGGGATCTTTTGCATATTTTTTTAGATAAGTGACCATCGTTGGATCAACTTCGGGTTTTTTCAGCTAATGTATCAGACAAATCAGGGTGGGGACAATCCGAACGGAGGCGTGCCCTGACATCTTTCTCAAAAGGTTGCCGAATGAGCTTGGACATATTCGGCGACAGCAGAGGATGGCAGCCAAGATGAAGAATTAGGGTGCATAATGTCTGAAGGCTCGAGCGTGAGGAGTTGAGGATGCGAAGGGGCATCAACGAAATGTTCCTTACGTTTCCTTTTTAATGGAGGAGGCTCATTGTGATCTGAAGAGGAAGTAGTATGAGTCTCATCAGTGTCCGTCTCTTGAAACTGCGAGGTAGAGGACTTTTTAGAAGACTTTTCTGTCGAACGGCCACTAGCCAAAGTTTTAGCCAATTTCTGAAAATCAGAAGCATGGGGATTACTAGGAGACTTTGAAGAACGACCAGAAGAAGATGGAAGCCAGCCTTGTTGCTGCGCATAATCTCAAAGATGTCGCTTCAAAAGGGCTATTGCGCGTACCAGCACCTTATTCACAGAATGTTGGACTCCCTGGTCCAAAGCCTCTACCAGATCTTGTTCCATGCAACCAGAGGCGTCATCGTCATCATACTACTCTTCCTCTTTTTAGTAGTCGCCCATAATTGCACAAGAGTAAATATTAAATGCCCACAGAGGAGAGAAAATTCAAATATGCCAAAGGCACAATGAAGGGGGAGTGACTGAACCCACTAAGCAAGCCAGGCAGGAAGAGGCAGAGCCTGTCACCAAGTAAAAAATAATTAATTAATTGTGGAGGGAGGGCTTGCTGAAAAAACGAGCCACTCTAGGCAGCGCCTATGCGTATTATACAGCCGAAAGCTTATTGTAGCATAAGGGCGTAAGAGGATGGCTGTGGGCAAATGCTGCCAAAGACGCTGTCATTTTGTAGAAACTCCGTGTAAAATCGGAGATCCACAAATAAAATGGCCGCCGCACATGCGCGGAAACGGCCGCCCGATCCTAAACCAAGAGGAGCACTCGCGTACTGAGCGCAAGCCTGCCAGCCCCAATCTCCCACTCCACAAGCTGTGAGACGCGCGGGAGCAAAGCGCCACGACCGGGGAGGTGAGCACACGCGGCGCGCAGATAAGAACTGAAGCGCCGAACAAAAAGGAGGGAAAATGGCAGGAAATACCAAAATGAGAATGCCGAACAGGGCAGCCAACACAGCGGCAAAAGCGCATACACAGCACGATTATAAACACCATTAAACAAAGCTCAAATAAGTTAAGGTAAGCAATCAAAACAAATACTGCATTAATAATGAAAGGCACTTAACTGGCTGCGGAGCAGCAAAGAAAGAGGATGTGATACTCTCTACATAACCTTTTATACTATGGTCTCTATGGTTGGTCATGTGAAACCCTGGTGTTCATGAGTACTGTTGTTTGTTTTTTATATACTGTTTTCTAATTGGCTGTTGAACATTTCTAATAAAGAAATGAGAAAGCATAATCGGAGCCTCCTGTCCTGACATAGAATTGATGGAAGACCTGCTCCAGAAGGATCATAAGGTACCACCAGTCACGTCCGTGGGTTCAACAGTACCTGTAACATGTCGCCATCATATTTGTAGTATTGGCTACAAATACACTTCAATCAATAAGTTGATTTATTGTAGGTATATCAGGTACTGCACAGAATACACACATGGCTCCACGAGTTCCACTGGGTGACTGAAACGTCAACCCAGAACTTAGCACTACTATATACGATGAATTAATTTTTGCCATCTGACTTTAGTGATCATAACCCAATAGTGTGTAGCCTTATGTTTTCTCTGGGTAATACCTATTAAAAAATTCACGTCCTTTCACTCAACATGGTTTTTAAAGAACAAAGGCATACGTTTAAAATAGGAAAAGGTCGACACTGGTACATTCTTGGCTGGCCTAATCTCTGCTAAACATGATGATTTCATGATGTGTTTGGGAGAGGATGATATAGTGGCCAGTATTGAAGGTCTCTGTGATCAATCTGCTAGCTTGTTGGTTATTAAACCAACTTATAAGGATCTTTGCCCATATAAATGGTTTAATTTAACATGTACACTTGCACTCAGTCAAAGGAGACACTTACACACACCCCTGTAATAGTGAAATAATAAGAAAATTCCCTAGAGATTAGAACACTGGACATAAGAACTCCAGCATGGGAAGATCTCTACGTCACTTCTGCCCTGAGAGACTCTAGGGGGCCTCATTTATGAGGCCTCTTGCGCCATCAGAACGTCACTTTTTGTGATGTTCCGTGGCGTAGAAGCCTGTGTGATATTTATCAGTCAGCACTAAGCCACTTTTTTGGGCTTAATGCTGCCTGATAAATATCAGTCCATTTAATGCAGTGTTCTGCATTAAAGGGGCGTCCATGGCATTTTGACACTGCCCCAGATTTACGTGAAATTGTAAATCTGAGGAAGTGCCAAAAGCTTACGCTTCCCTAGGGGAGGCATAAGGGAGGCGCAACTGGGAGAAATATCTTAATTTCTCCTCGTTTTTCCTTTTTCTATGTGCGCTGCATTCTGCAGCACGCATAGAAAGAGGAAAAGCCTCTTGTGATTATTTTTGTACAGAAGGGTTTCCCTTCCTGTACAAAAATATTCAACCCTGCAATGCAGACACCCTTGCACCATGGTGCAAAGGTGCCTGCGTTGACTCAGGCAGCCCGTATTGCGCAGGCGCAGGGGAAAAGGACAGGAATGGGCGGTATCTTCTAGATACAGTGCATTCCTCCCCGTTTCTTTTGCCGTAGGGAAGCGCAGCAGGAAGGCCTGCTACGCTGCCCTATGGCAAAACCTCATAAATTTGCCCCTTGGGTGTTTAAGGATGTTATAAATAGGCCATACTTTGTGGATCACAATCAAACAAAAATTGAATGTCACATTCCACTGGGAAACTTTGTGGTCAATTTTCGCAGATTCGTTTCTCAGGAAGATCAGCAACAAGTTATTACAGACCTTATTTCTCCGACAGAGGCTGACATTTTGCCATTTAGTAATTCCATAGAACTTGATGCTGTAGCAAGGGCTATTTTACAGTCAACCGCAGGGAAGGCCGAAGGCCCCAGTGGGGTGCCCATTGATATCTATAGACAAAATTCAGAATTTTGGGCACCTCTTCTAATTAATGTTTTCCTTGCGGCAGTTAATGGAGAAATTCCCTATTGCTGGAAGAAGTCCACAATTTTTCCTGTATTTAAAAAGGGAAATAAAAGCCTTCTTTCTTGTTATCGGCTCATCTCCCTTTTGGACTCGTCGTCAAAGATATTAGGCTGAGTCCTTTAAGAGACCTTTGATTGCTCGATCCTTGAAAGTACATTTTGCTCTGATATACAATATGGCTTCAGGCCGGGGATCGGGACAGTTGAGCAGAGTCTTAATCTCCTCTTAATTTCAGGGAAATATGTTCAGGCAAGGAGAGAGGCTATTCACTTAGCCTTTCTGGACCTCTCTAGTGCCTTTGACATGGTTGCTAGGGGCAAGTTACGGTCCATGATGTGCAGGGCAGGGATTGACCCTGCCCTAGTACATTTTCTAGCACATTTACACAGTGATAATAAGGTGCAAGTCTGCTATAGCTTAACTGGAGACTATACTACACCTTTCTACATAAACCACATTGAGACCACTTTGATTGCAAAAGGAAAAGATCTTCCTAGAGTGGGCGACCCCTTGGTACTGGCTTTGATCGCCCGTACAGCTAATGGTCTGCCACTGCTCCTCAATACTTTTAATACTTCCATGAATGGTCTTAACCTAAAAGTTGATCAATAATAATCACACCTCTGTGGTTAAAAAGAACCCCTCCCGCTCTTTATATATTGATGGTATTTTCATCACAAAAGTCCAGAATTTTAATTACCTTGGTATCATTTTTCAGATAAATTTAGGTGGGATGACTTGATCAAACAGAGGGCCTGCAAATTTGCAGGGCCTATTGATGGTATTTTTCATTTTTTGAAAAAAGTAGGACAAAGGCAAAAAACTGACTCCTTTGAGTGCCATGGAGCAGGTGCGTGGGGGTACAACTGTCCAGCTAGCCTCCAGAAAACGGAGAACACATTTTTACACAGGCTGCTTGCAACAACTAAAAGTACATCCAGTCTTATTGTCCACCTGGAGACTGGACTTCCTTTATTAGAGGCCCTAGTCCATCCAGCAATCTTTTATGTTTGGCTTAAGATCTGGCATTCAAGCTGTTCTCACTCTGGTATAGAAGATTGTCTGAGGCTAGATGGAACTTTTCTAATCCCTTGCCTTTCCCATGTTTGAAGGGCTTACACTAATATGGGCCTTTCTAATCTTTTTGTTTCCCCCAATGAACTCGTCAATAGATCCAAGTCTATGGTAAAAATCCTTTATTGTCAATTCAAAAACCAAGTCAGATTTGTCAAAAATCAACGATTGAGGATTGTACAATGCTATCTAGATTTAAAGCAGGAGGCAGGAATGGAATACTACCTAACATGGGTCACAAATAACAAACACTCATTTCATCTAACTCATTTTCGACTCGGCACCCTGCATTTTATGGTTGCTTACTGCCATCAGGTAACATGGTTTCATTCCCTGCCTCCTTGCTATTGTGAAAGCATCTCCAAGCAAACAATGTTACATTTTATGTTTTTTTGTAAATTCTATGACTACCATAGACAACAATACTTATTACTATTTTCACGCACCCTTGGATTTAGATCTTCTAAAGATTGTCTGATTATCTCCAAATTTTAGCCAGCGAGCAGTGTTATAATTAGCTTTGTATCTCAAGCATTTAGACTTAGAAAAAGATTGAAGGATGAATGTATTTTTTACCTAATCATGATATTTCAGTTGTGTTACTATGCTTTGTATTTATATGGTTACTTTTGTTTTTTGGATTTTATACTGTATAGTTTTATCTTTGTTCAGTATTATCAATACATTTTACTTGTGATGTAATATCCTATATGGCTTGTAGCTGAAGACAGAATTTGACGATTGATTGATTGATTCTACGCTATAACGAGTGTGCAAGTGCATAGTTTGCATATGGTTAATCGGACAGTAATTGAGGTATTTGCTTGTGTAATAGATTGTGGTAGGCATACATCTTCAATTGAGAATCCCTTACAAATGTCTGCATCTTAATTTCTGTTGTTTGCCACCACTGATGATTTAGGACCCTTTTGAAACTTGCATGTCAATAATAGATTTGGAATGGATGTTAAATCAGTATTCAGTAATACCTACAATGTACCAAAAAGATGCCTGGTAATTAGGATTCAGGATAATTAACACTGGTTGATATGGCATAAAGTAGCATACATAATAGATAAGAATTTGTGCTTGACCAAGATGGCATGTAAGTGCCAATGCTTTTTATACCTCTAAGTTTATTTATTTGGAGCCCTTGGAGTGAAAGCCATTAGGGCAGCCGTAAGAATAAGGAAATGGGCTAGATTTTGGTACTTTGTTGAGTTTGTTGTGCAAACTAAACAATGGAAAGCTAACACGAGAAGCCTGCACAAGTAATTCAGATCGAGTCACAAGAGATCATTTTGCTTTCCCTTCTGTGGGCTGGCATCAAAGCGACAATTAATCCATGGGCTGTGGTTAGGTACAGGTAGCTGGTTTGAGTGACAATGGTGAGGAGAGAGCTATTGGGAAAATTAGTACATCATGGAAGAAAAGAGCACATCAAATGAGAGTAGGAGTAGCAAAAAGTATAAGGAAGTGTAGTTGAAAAAAAATGAGGCAAAACAGTAATTTTAAATAATATGCAACACAGGAGGAGGTGAAAAAGAAAATGAGTCTGGCAGAGCGTAAGGTACAAATAAAAGGAGAATTTGTGAAAATACAAGCAGGAGTAAGAGTAAAATAAAGTAAGACTTAGAGAAGAAGAATGAGTAGAATAGAGAATAAGAGTGAGCCTTAGTAAGAGATGGGGTAAGAAGACTAGTAACTATATATGAAAAACTATGAGTATGTATAGGAGTTACAAACAGTAAAGATATGAGTAATAAAAAAGAGTAGGATTAATATTAACTGTCTGAGTAGGAGCAACAGTTCTAAGTGTGGACGGTGACTTTTGCCACTTCGGCTCTCCACTTGGAGAGCCCAGTCCAGCCAACTCCACCTACCCACAGCGGAGCAGAGTTTTAACAGCTTAACTCTGAAAGTGCAGTTGAAAAAAGTTATAGGGAAAACGTCGCACAACTTGCAAAGTCTCTACTGGAAATAAAAAATTCTATACAACAGAGACTGATGGATGTCCTCACCCCACCGCCCACAACCAGAACACACTTCTATAGGATGCTCACCGTTTGGTGGGATTATATGTGTTACCTCAGTTTGCCTATGGCTCGAGTGGGCGTGTAAGTGAAACGTTTCTGTCAGCATAGTCAGAGACGTTTTAAGACATGGGCAAAGTGGGCTCAGGCCCGGAGCCCCAGCCTTTTAGGGGGGCCACTGATAGAGTCAGCTCTGTTCTGCAGACAGTCTTCCCCAAATGACCTTGAATAATTCTTCAACAAATTGTTTTAAATGCCATTTTCCTTTAAATTATTTTCAAAGTGGGTGATGTGTAGGAGTCTATTGCAGACATTTTGCAGAGAAATGTAAATATGGTTCATGCAACAGTCATAGAAAAAGGTTATTTTAGAGCAAAACAGAATCTCACATATAAGAAATGGGAGGGAGTCACAGAGATAACTTGCAATATAAGTGAGCTGCTGCTGTGTTACAATATTGAAAACATACCTCACAATCCCTGAACACTAGATGTAAACACATTTAGAATTTTGACTAATGTGCTTGTGTGCTGTCAGTGACCTGGCCAAAGAAAGCATGAAAGAGCTGAAACTGGATCATAAATTCAAATCTGTTCAAAACAGGGGCCCCCAAAATATATTTAGCCCAGGGCCCGCAAACTCCTTAAGTTGTCTCTGAGCTTAGTGACATTCAAGTCAAGGTGATGCTTCACACAGAAATCCCCCTAGTGCAGTACCAAGACTCCAGCTCACTGGCTTTAATAAGGAAGTGAAGTTAATGTGCAGCACTTGACCTTAGTTTTTTTTTAAGAAGCACCGTGCAAAAGTGAGGACATAACGGGGCACCGGAAATGGAGCTGGAAGCAGTGTGTTTCACGTCCTCCTGTGTGGAGCGGGAGGGAATGCTCAGAGCCCTCAGGTTCCACTGCCAACAAAAGGAGCCGACTGGCCCGAGATCATGACACGAGCCACTGTCGCCATGCCCTTGAGAAAAGCAGAAGGATGTGAGGTGAGTGTAGGGAGGAGGGGAATTCCGTGGAATTTCACTGAGTTTTTTAGCAACTACGCAGTATTCTGCATAGTGCAACTCCATGCACCGTGAACCCTTAAACAGTAGGAAAATATTTAGAGTAGAGATAGTAATAGGAGTATGAAGCTGTAGTGGATGATTGGTGAGCTAAAGAAGAGAAATAGGAGATCAAGGAGAGCTTTAGGAGAAAATAAGATAGAGGAGAGCAAGTGAAAGGGTCATTATACAGGCAGTAAACAAACGAGAGCTGGATGGAGATATACAAAAGATACAAGAGAGTGATGGAGAGAAAGAAGAGATGGAGTGTGTGGCAATTAAAACAAAATAGAAAGGCAGGAAAGTGGAGAGAAACATTAGAATTGGAAGATTGAAGAAAGAGCAGTAATGGGCAAAGAAGGTGATAGATAAAGGGAAGATGTTGAGAATATGAATAATAGAAACCAGATAGACAGACAGAAAGAGTAGAGATATGTAGGAAACGTTGTAAAACTAAGGGGAGAATGGTAACGAGAACCTGAGTAAGAGTTGTGGTTGAATACAGTAAGCTAGGGAAGAAGAAAGACGGAGTGAGTAGGTGTAAAAAAAGTAGTAATTTTATGAGTAAATGTAGGAGTATGTGTAGGAGTTGGAGACAGTCGAGTTATGAAACGGAGCAGCAACATGAGCCTAGTGATACAATTGGTGAAAGAAGAAGCCAAACCAAGATGACTTCATTGTTCAAGGACCTTCTGCAAAGGAAATGACATCACTAGATTTCTCATCATCCATCCGTACAGGAAGTAATATCACTGGTTCCCTGCCACATCTGTATCTTCTCCTTTCACTAACCATCCAGACACCTCCACCCTGCAGGACTCGTACTCGCAAACATCCCATGCATACACAGAACCAGATAAGGAGGACAACCATTCTCTTACAGCACTCCTAAAGCTTGGAATGACCTCCCACTCAGCAGCAGAGCCTCCACCTCTCTTCCTGAATTCCACAAGAAGCTGAAGACTTATCTTTTCAATTAATCAACCTACTGTAGCTGGTGCTAGCCTCACACACCTGCTCCATGCCAGGATACCATTGCATGTGATAGTGTGCTTTAGAACTAAACATAGCATACAGGAAAGAGTAAAGGAGAGTGAAAGTTACAAAATAGATACAGCTGAATTCAAAGAAAAGAAGGTACAAAATGTATTTATTTATTTATTTGAGAGTTTGCTATAGAACAAACGTGATTGAGGGGTATCAGAGCTCTGTACAAAAAAAAGGTAGGAGAAGTGACATAGATTGCTGGTTAGTTACATATGTGTTATAGCCATTCTAGAAAAGATATCAAGTAGGATCATAAGATTACAGAGATAGGATATCAACTTTGATAGCTTTTAGCGTCCAATTTTACATATCCAGTTAAGCATAAGTTGCCTCCTCATATTCTTCACCCAAGGTGGATCTGGGGGACTTCTGTGTAAACTACGGAGTGTCCATCTAAAAGAGTGTTTGTATAGATTTAAGGTCATTTTCATATCTGCATCAAATACACTAGAATAAAATATTCATGGTCAATTTGCTATCTGTTTCATTTAAAAATATTAGTTTCATAAAGAGAAAGATATCAGCCTGCAGTAGAAGTTCTAAATTATCATGAATATGCACATTCAGTTATGTAGAATGTTTTGTCCTCATATTCCCCCATCTGAAGAGGACCTGGAAGACTTCCATGTGAGCTGTTGACTGTCTGATGCACTTTTATCATCTTTCTGGTATGTAGATTTAGGCGCATTGTTGAGGTTGTAGTAATTAGGACCAATTAGTACCAAGCTGTTTTCAAACCATATTGATTTCAAATCTTCCTTGAAGTTGCTCAGTGCATAACTCTAAAAGCAAGAAGTTCCATATGCTTGATTTGCTGCCCGAGAAAGAGCAGGCATGGGACATGGAAAAAGAAAAGGATTGGAGACTATCAAAGAATGATGCAAATAAACAGGGGAGGGAATAATAGAGGGATAGGTGTATTACTATGATTAGTGCAGGAGGATCTGTGGCATCTATGGCCGGGTATGTTCAGGCCCACTTCTTTATTATTTTGGCTGTTTTTAACCACCAACAACTCAGGTGGGGGGTCCATTTTACTTACCTGCATTGCCGCCCATGGCACTCTTGCTACTCCATTACCCAACCTTTATCTTAAAAAGAAATCACCTTACATTACTCCTTTGACACAAAACTAACTGCACCTTCACTAAAAATGGTAGTTAAATTAAAGCGGTTATTGTGGGGACATCACTGACACATATTGACAAGTGACTAGAGAACCATCTCTTACTTGTGTTCCACATGCGAGGCCCGATTCACAAAGGGACCTCTAGGTATGAAGCTCCAGTCACAAGTGTTGTTTTATGTCTTGCTTTTGTATTTGGGAGGCTGTGTGTTGGAAGATGTTTTTTTATATAATTTGAAGATAAAATAAATGTTTATTTTTTTCTAAAGTGTTATCTAGGAAATAAATAATATTATTTAATAAAAAAAGATTTTTAGATATTAAAATATATTTTTTCAAATTTTCTTTTCCAATATTCCCTATGTGGTGTCCCTGTTATTCCTTGCCTTCGTGGATATATATGATAGTGTGTTACAATATCAGTGACTGGCCTTGAGTGGCACTTGGCTTACTCCTAGGCCTAGCTTAAGTAGAAGTGAGCCTACTTTGTCAGTAGGACTACTGTAGTTGATGTCGGTGATTTCTTTTAGTAAATAGCATTTGCCTTAATCTTTTGTGGGTGTGCTTAAGCATTTTCCTGAACCTCACCAAACCCTTCTCTAAATTTCTCTTAACCCACACTGTTAGTATTTGGTATTCCACAATTTCCCACTTTACAACCACTCCCCTTTACCCCAGTCACATTTACTTAAAACATGTATACCTACATGCACGAAGATCTCTACGCTGGGTAGGTAGAGATCTTCGACTGCAGCTTTGTAAATATCGTTTATGAATGTGTTCATTAGTGCTATTGCTTTGGTGCTTCCTGCTCTCAAAATGCCTTTGTGAACAGGCTCTGTATGGTATTTGTTTCACACAATGGCAGAAAGAGGCAGTCCTAGGTCATCGTTTTGCTTTTTTGCCCTGGCATAGTTCAATCCATTATTCTGCCAACCCAATGCTTTCCTTTTTCTTCCTGCCCATCCCCATTGATTGTTTAGGCATATATTATTACTTTGAGTTTCAAAGGGTAAGTTTATTAAAAGTATGTCACAAAAAATACAACAAAATATCAAATAGCAGAGCATGAAGATAAACAATACAAAGCATAATATAATGGTAGATAGGCAAATAATCATAGAAGAGGAAAAGGTTAAAGGCAAGGGTAGAAGGTGAAAGGAAGAGAAAAAAGGGCACTAGACATAATAATTATACAATGAAAATAAGATTGCAATACATCTACTATAATAATAAAAATGACAATAAACAAAACTAAGAAATTAATGAGTTTGAGGAACTTCTTGAATGCGTGGTAATGGGGCAAAGGACCGTTTAGCACTATTATCCAAAAACTCTGTAACAGGAGACCACAAAAGTAATCTATTAAACTTCAAGGAATTAGGAAATACAAAAGTTGTGTCAAGTCTGTGGTTGTGACAAACAGAATACAACCAAGCAGAATGTAAACGAGCTGACCGATCACTACATAACCTCAATTGGAAATATCGTCAATGACACCATGCCACTAAAACTAAAAAGAGTCACAGAAAAGCCCAAAAATCCTTGGTTTAGTGAGTCACTGAATGAGGACAGGCGCAAACTGAGAATGGCCGAAAGAAAATGGAGACAACACCCTTCCTCCCCAGAGTTGAAAGACCTTAGAAAAATCAGGAACCAATATAACAAAAAGATAATCAACTCCAAAAAAGAATTTATAAGAGCAGAACTTGACAATGCCAAAAACAGACGACGGAAACTCTTCGAGATCTTAAAGCAACAGTCGGATAAACTAGCCAAATCGGCCCAAGAGAACTCAAAAACGCCCTTAAGCTGCGAGGAATTCTCATCATTTTTCACGGAAAAGACCAAATCGCTAGAGGCGGAGCTCTCAAACGCTGTGGCTATCCTCCCAACCCAACCGTTGCCGACCAGCGAGGCTTCCATGACAGCAGAGAATACTAAGACAAAAAATAAAGCAAATTGGGACACATTTGAATTATACGACCAGGACAAGATCGCCAAAACGCTGTCTGAAATCAGACCGAACAACCACTATCAGGACCCTCTACCTGCAAAATGTGTTAAAGAAATCAGCCATATCGTGGTCCCGATCTGGACCAAAATAATAAACGCATCCCTTGCACAAGGGATCCTCCCTGACTGTCTAAAAACAGGACAAGTTGTGCCAATAATCAAAAAACCAACAGCGGAAACAACAGATCCGAATAACTACCGACCAGTAACCAACATCCCCCTACTGGCCAAAGTAATTGAGAAATGCGTGCAGAGCCAACTGAAACAACACATCACCAAGTTCTCCTTACTAGACGAATGCCAATCAGGATTCAGAGCAGGACATAGCACGGAAACAGCGATCCTGCATATTGTAGATGACGCGCTACAAGCCCTAGACCAAAATCAAGCATGCCTATTGATTCTACTCGACCTATCATCCACATTTGACACGGTAAATCATGAAGCATTATTGTCCAGGCTGCAGGACAGGATGGGACTATCCGGAAATGTGCTGAAATGGTTCAATTCTTTTCTACGGAACAGAACACAATGATTTCTGGTTAACCAAGCAATCTCACCCCCTTGTCCTAATACAATTGGGGTCCGGCAAGGTTCTACGCTATCACCGGATCTATTCAACCTGTATGTCGAACCTCTTACAGACATTCTTCGGAACTCTCAGATATCCTACCACATGTACGCAGATGACACGCAAATATACTTGAAGATCACCTCCCTTGATGACATCGATCTAATGAATGAGACATTAAAGATGGCGCTACAATGGTTAACTACTAATCATCTGAAACTAAATGCCCATAAAACAGAATTCTTGCTAATTTCACCTCCAAGGAGCCACTCTGAAATAAAGGAATGGACCAAATTGGTGACTGCGCTTAACTGCACCCCAACCCTAGTCAACTCTGCTAAATCACTAGGAATCACATTGGATGAGAACCTTGACATGAAAGCCCACATTAATTCAATGGCAAAAAGCGCCCGCTACCATTTGAGCTACCTAAGAAAATTAAAACCATTCATTTCAGAGGCAGATCTAAAACTGGCTATACAATCTCTAGTTATATCAAGGATTGAATATGGTTGCTCCACATTAGCTGGCCTACCTAAAACATCCACAGCACCACTAAAAGCCTGTCTCAACGCAGCGGCAAGACGCATCACAGGATCTAGGAAATTTGATCATATATCTCCTCACTTGAAAGCACTAAACTGGCTTCCTTATGAGGCCAGAATTCAAATGAAGTTAGCATGTATTACCCACAAAGCGGTGCACTATAACACGCCAAGATACCTAGCCAAGAAAATCAAGCTATCGGGAGGAAACAGACCAACTAGAAGCGCCAAGGAGCTGCTGTTGCGGCCAGCCATCTTCCGAAAGAAAAAGTCTTATGACCGAACTTTCTCTGGAGCTGCCCCCAGAATCTGGAATTCACTCCCTCCAAGTCTGAGGAAGATTAAAAATATTGTAACATTCAAACGGGAACTGAAGAGTCTTATGTTGAGTAAATACCTTGCATAGGGAAGCAGGCCGATCGTGGGTTCGAATACTTATGTCAGCGGATGGAGGGCCCTCTCAAGAATATTATTCAAGAATGTTATCATTGATAAGGAACTAACTCCTCACACAAGCCCTGACTGTGTCCTGAACGTTACCACAGTCCTAGGCGAACTTATAATTGTTTTCTAAAGCCAAAACTATATAACCTCTACCTCACCTTAGTTGTCGATATAGACATGGATATAAGCTAAGCCTCACCTACCTTTATTGCTAATTGCACATGCGTTTGGAATAGTTAGATTTAGGCACCCTCTCATAGCCACAGTTTCCTCTACCTCATATCTGTTTGTTTGTATAAATGTTTGTATAAATGATTCTGTATTGCCAATATGTAACCTACCTCGATGTTAAGCGCTCTGATACCCACGGGTCTTGTTCGCGCTATACAAAACACTATAATAAATAAATAAATAAATAAATAAGCTAAATACGAGAGTTTGGAAGCATCCTTCCAATTCTTTATGATCAGCTGAAAAGCAGTGGCTATTAATAGGTCAATAATTTGTGTTTGGGCTTTTGGTTTGTTCCAACATGCGGAGAGACTGCCTAAAAAGATATTAACAAATGAAAGGGGGATGGAAGTCTTGAAAATAGCATTAATTTGAGACGAGACTAAATCCCAAAAATGCATAACATGGGGGCATGAAAAAAGTAAATGATGGAAGTCAGCCTGCGCATATGAACAGGACCAGCTGGTGTCTGGAGTGTCAGAATGCATTTTGTGTAATATATTATTACATTTAATCTGCTTGAGGTGGACAGTTTAGGAATATGGAAATGTGCAAAGCTCTAGTAATATCAGAATCTGTTTCACATGCCTGTGTACCACAATAAATGCCAGGAATGGCCACAAGTTCCTAGTGAAAAACACACAATATTAGGGATGCACATCTTCTGTTCGGTTGCCCACTAGTCCCAGGAGCGCTATCTGAGACAAGGCAACCATAATGACTAGTTGGAGGTGGCCACAAGACAGAGTATGTTGACAGTGCAACATGTACGTCTGTACTCGCTGAATTTAAATATTACAACTGAAACATATGTTAAGATCACAAGTGGAAACAAAATCGACAGTACAAGCCAATGAGATTTCTGAATCTATGCATGTGTCATGTTGACAAATTAAAATGCTGATGTTGTCAGACTTCCAAAAGAAACATGACTTATCTATTAGTACCATGACTGACTATTTCAGTCACAAGTCATTCGACTACACAGGAGTTAAGAATCAATGTAGCGTACACTGAGAATTGAATCACAACATACCAGACAGTTTGACATGGGCTGTACAGGAAGAGGCAAATCGTGACTCAGACAATTTCTACAAGATAATTTTGCTATATTGCTGTTCATGAAAAAGTGGAATGAAACCCTAGGCTTGATATAATGATGGAAACTGCTATAACTAATCATACAAAACGTTAATATTTATTAGGTTAAACACACACCTAATCGAATATCTCACAGATGATGATGCAATCTTTGATAAGACAGAAGATGTGCCTTTTGCAGCACTGAGAGTTGTGTTGTCCATATGAGGAATTGTGTCTGTAAGTAGGTTATATTTTCAGTAAATCAAATAGCATAATCATTTAAATATGCTAATAAAGGTTTATTAAAAGATGTTAGTCAATTACAAAGGGCAAATATGTAATTAGTTTCAAAATCTGTCAAAAATACACAATCATTCATATTGCAATTCGACTCAGTCTAATGCAGCAGGCGGTCTGATATTAAATCAAACCGCAGAAAGTATGTACAAATAATTAAAAGCTCTAAGCATGAGACAAACTGACAGAGGTCTGCTCACAAAGAGTCAGTTCAAGTAACCTGCATACGAAGTGTAGCCCACCAAGACAAGCACCTTAAGTCTTCTTCCTCATCTCCTTAACAAGAACCTTTCATCTTAAAATATACAGTGAAAACCACACAATCAGCATGAATTCAGAAGATTGTTACATAGGTTCAACGAATCACAGTACAGAGTATAATGCATCATTACCTAACAACAACCTAAACATCATCCCCTAATAATAATAATAAGTTCCTTTTTGACCAAATGTTATCAGATGTGACAGTATAAATCTAGATTCACTCAAAACTATGACAAACTAATATGATGACTAGACCAACTGGGAACAGGCAGCAAGGGCCTTGAACAGTTACATTTTAATGGAAGGTTTCCACCAGTGCTCACTAAGAACAACATATCAACAAACCATTTCATTTGGGCGCATTTCGGTGCATGCTGAGACAGTGAAAGATGAAAACATGGATACACAGTAAAACAAGGTTAAGCTTGCATCGTTTAGTCCTTGTTTGGCCAGTGTTAAAGAAAACAATCACAAACCCTCAGATTCAGGTCAATCTGAGAATTTCTACCCGGTAGAAAACTATCTATATTGTGATAAACCCAATTTATGATTCAGACAAGGATTTTTAAATGGTTAGATGAGTCTAGTAAACGTTATGGAATCGCTATTTGGAAGGGAGGTGTTAAGGCCTTCATTTTAAAGTATCTGTTTCTTAAGGTGTATAATAGTGTTTTGTGATTAAAACCCGGTCAAAAAAATGTATATTTTACCACCAATTCAAAATTGATAGTAAGCCGTTTACAAACGGGAATGGGTCCTACTGGGACCTCTTCCCTTTGAGGGTGTTGCCAAAAACTTTTTTTGTGAGAAGGCAGAGCTTTTTGGGACCAATGGCTTCTTCTAAAAAGGTTTGATCAGCTTTTCATTTTTTATAAATGCATCTAATTTTATTTAATCTAAAATGGACTGCATTTAAAAAATAATTGCTTTATTTAAAATCAATCACAAGCACTGCAGTCTGCTGACCCCAGCAATCCACCATGGCTGTGACCAGGGCCAGACTGGGAACCAAAACGGGCCCTGGCAAAGTGCTCGGCTGCCCCCCTACCCCGATTGGTGGTGCGACCGCGCTCTTTGCCATGGCCGGTTTTTGGCCGATTTTGTTACAGGGCTGTTTTTGCAGCAACACTGAAAAAATGGCCCTGTAACAAAAACAGCCCCCAGGGGCCCATAACTCTCACCCGCCTTTCGGCGCACCGGGGTATTGCCCGGTGCCCGCAACGGCCAGTCCGGGCCTGGCTGTGACTTGATCTAATCGTAGTGGGTCGCAATTTGCAACCTGTCCCTTGCATATTAAAGTGCAACCCCCTACGTTTGCAAATTTTGTGAACCGACCTCTAAGTACACAAGTCGGTGTGCAAAATTCCTTTCCATTCACAAAAGGTCGGTACACCATTTGCAACCACTTTTAGTAAATTGAAAATTTGGGAATCGGACCCATGGTTCTTTAAAATACAGCACTCTTTTTGTGCAAAACATTTTCATCATTAAACCAATTCATATTTATTCATCAGAAAGATGATCTTCAGCCAATTCCTAAAACTATATGAAACTTCCTCTGCACAAAATATTTCCAAAAGTTTAACAAGATATTGCTCCTTAGGCACTCACTACAGAAATACAAATGCACATGGGCACATTTTCAGCATTAAGCACATCACAGCTTCTACACAAATTCACTCCGAGTGGACTATGAGCTGCAAATGCAGAGTTAAGATTAACTGGGTCTTGGCCTTTTTGTTCTCATCTCCTCCTATTTTTTTAATTACAGGAACTACAATTTCCAAGAAGTATCCCAAACCGCTGGGAAGGCAGCAGTATTTTCAGTTTTTGTTATGAAGCTCTTTGACCCACTAACCCACTGCCTGAGTCCACCGCTATTGGTCAAGATGTTACAGCTTTTACATGAAAGCAACCAATCTCAGAGAAGGCTGCTCCACTAGTTGTATTGCACATGTCAGGCAGAGGCTGTTACACAGATTACAAATATTTCCCCCAAAGAGTCCTTCATGATTATGATGGCTTCTTTGGTCTAGCGCTAGCTTATACCTTTTGATTATACCCTGCCTACTTCAGCCACTAACTAACTTCAATATGAGTGGCGAATTCGGCCCCTTCTCAAGTAGCCCATCCACACAAACGTAGTTCCATCACTACCAGAAATGACTATGGACATGTACTTTTGAGACCAAAAGTTGCTTTTCTTTTAGCCATTTTTTATGGTCCAAGGCCTGGCACTTCCCCTAAAATACTATTGTTTTTCTCAGTACTTGTTTGAATTACATCAGCTGAGTTGAGAGAACTTCTAGGGCAGTGTGCTTTTTTGCTCAGAAAAACAAAATAATTGATGAATCGATGGATGGAAAAAGTTCAGAATTGATGAAAAAAAGTGAAACCTGATGGAAACAAATAAGGATGGAGAGAAAGATTGACATAAGACTGAAAGAAAGATGAGGAAAAGGAAGGAAAGACATTTAAGAATGTTATAATTCCTTCAGTGGGAGCAAACTCCTGAACTGCTGACATATTTACTTGACGCATCCCTTACATGCAGAGTATTTGCGATATGGTTCAGCATAGGGGTGTTTATTTGTTCTGACTATTTGCTTGATGCTCAGTGACAACAATATGGTATGCATCTTTTTGGCACAGGTGTTAAGCCTTTAGCAATTGGATTTTTGAGACGGATTCAGGGCCAGCATTGGGCAGGCGTACCCAGTACTAGTCCTTGAAGCTTTGGCTGTGGAGTGTCTTGTTATGGCTCCACCAGCCATGCTTTTGAGGAGCAGGGTGTAATCGTCACCTCTGTTGTAGTTGAAGTTACATGGTTGCTTCAGTTTACGCTTGGTTGTTTGCTGCTGTACTAAACGGCTGCCCTGTCTAGTGTTCATTGTGACTCTTTCCCATGAGGTTTTAGACTTATCAGAAGCATCATGTAGGGCACTGAGATTCCTTCTTCACTCTGATGTTAAATGTCCCTTGTATGTGTTGTACACTAGCAGTTGCTTGCTTCCTTTAATTCAGAGTGTGCCACCTTACCACCTCTTTTCACATTTAAGGTAAGAGGAATTATTTATTCATAACGTTTTATATAGTGCGAACGTGACCCACTTTTCAGTATACATATAAAACATAAATGGATGAGTTGGTATACAAGCATTCAAATGTGTAATTTCGTACAAAAGAGATATATCATATATCTATAACAAACCTAGGGGACCGGTAATCTGCAGGACATTGCACAGTATACAGCTAATGAGCATTAGGTGATTGTGCTAACAAACAAACATGTAATATACTCTTCGATTCACAATGGGTATAAAGTATATAGATAATAAAGGGGACCCGAGGCCAATTAAGCTTTACACTACATACAGATATTTAGCATTAAGGATTGTGGTATTAATCTTACATACAATAGTCTTGTACATTCCACCGGAGATAGGCAATGATATGCGGATATTATAGGTGACTCAGTGCCAGCCTACTTTTAAGACTTAGGATGTGAATTTGTTCAATAGTAGTATTTTTACTTCTTTTTTGAATGTGGTAAAGGAAGAGATTCCACGCACCCCTGAAGGTAAGGAGTTCCAAATCTTTGGTGCAATCCCTAAGAAAGCTCTGTAGCCAGTTCTCTTCTTTTGAAAGGATTGAGGTTTCAGAAGGAAAGTACTCACACTTCGAAATTGTCTGCAACCTCCTGACCTTTCTAACTTTAGAGCTAAGTAACTGGGTGTATTGTTATGTATTGCTTTGTGGGTCATGCAGGCCACTTTTAGGTGTATTCTTGCCTCGTAAGGTCTCGTAATATGCCATGGATGACTGGCTGACTCTCATATTTCTTTTTTCACAGCGCTGTGTTTCCTGAGTGCTGCTCTAGATGTGGCCAATCTAGCATTTCAGCCTTTATGTTGGGTGTTTTCTTATTGTGAAAGTATGTTACACAAGTTTCCATGGATGATGTTCAGCAACTTCGCTGCCCTGTTTGTTTGCCAGCTGAGAATATATTGGGCATGTCCTAAGCATGAATAGTGACACTCATAAACTTGTGTGTATCACATTGGTTGTCAGGAATGCTGCTGTATTAGGTGTTATATGCAGTGGTGGTATATGACATTGTTCACCCAATGTCATTCTTTTAGCCAGACGATTTTATCAGGATGGCACTAACATCCTCTGAACGCCAGTGGGTTGTTAGTGGGCCAAATGTTCAATGTTTATTTGTTTAGTTGTACTTGTTTAACTTTAGTTGCTGCTTCAGGAGGGCTACAGCATTGATCCACTACCTTGTAAGTATTGATGTTATGTTTCCTGTGATAAGGAGTGTGCCTCTCTTGCAGCAGAGTGGATAAGGGGCTTGCTTTTCATATATTATGAACCCTGTTCATGCTATTTATGGCCCATTGTCTTCTTGTATCAAAGATACTACAGGTCCATTCGGGCTGCCATATCAGTACCTGCCATGTTTGCAGTGGCTAGCCTTCGGGCCCTGCCTCCTCCTGCTTGAAGGAAAAACTATCCATGGTTGTGCTGGATTCTCACATTGATAAATTATCCTCTTTTGGCGCCAGGTGATGCCTCTGTTCCTTTATGGTGTGTCTCTATTGGAAGGTGACTCTTTTCAAGATTTCAGTTTAGCATATTGCAGCAAAAATGCCTACCCATTTTTTGAGTCTTTGCTCAATTAAAAACATATTTAAGTATGTTTATTTCCCTTTTACAGTCAATGTTAGAGGATTTTTTTTTTTTTTTAGTGTTGTTCCACAATCTTTGTTGGTGTCTGGTGTTAATCTTTGACTGCTCTCTCCAGTGTCTAGGCTGTGGCAAGAGCACGCCATGCTTTATCCACATTCCTGGGCCAGCTTATCATTGGCGTGCACGGTGAATTGGAGCTGAGGCTGCTTCACTCAAATTCCGACCATTCCATGATGTATGGTAAAAATTGTAGCTGTTTTTAAATAATGTACATCTGTTCTATGTAACTCTTGGTCTCTCAGAATGAGACACTGTAAGGATGGGATGGGTCATGAACTATATTGCATAAATATGGTCCATTCATGTCCTTTCACTTTGAAGTAGGCGACTGTCACCAAGGTGACTTGATGCACTGTCCTACGCTAAAATCCCTAAATGAGGCCCTTAATCTCTGAAATGGATTCAAAATTCCTCAGCAGGGCAATTAGCAGGCTGTGGTTGAGGAGGGCTCCATGACATCACATATCCACTGGATCAGGTCTCCACAAAGCTGTTGACTTTTAGAGGGAAAATAAATTAATACCATGCCAAGAGAAGATTTCTCCCTAGCCAGATAATTAGTAGCTTTGCTCGGTGATGATTTGTACGTTTGGGCAGAGTCACTTTTTTGAAGCACAGATTCTTCCATCAGGGCAAGTCTGCAGGCCCGAGCCAAACAAGGCTTCACATAGCAAGTATCCGTCACCATGAGGTCCCACTGAATTGGATTGGCTGCTGCTGGGAAGCTTTGAGCTGAAGCAGCCTAAATGTTCAGCCTACTGCAAAGCACCTTTGCTGGATTGACTTGTCAGGTTGGTCCTGGGCTTCTAGAGCTCTTTGCATCCAAAAAGATTCTAAATACCAGGTTTCAGGAGATGATACGAGGAGTAAACTTTGACACATCCCAATGTTCCAGGAGCTCACAAACAGCACTTGAGAGTCATTACTAACAGCAAAAGCCCCCACCATGGTCCAGAATGGTTACAGTTGTGCAGATGCAGGAAATGCCTCTTATAAGTTGTTATGTCCCTGTATCTTGAGCAGCGATTTCACCTTTGGGGTCTTCTTTGTCCCGGGTAGAAGAAGCCAAGCAGGTCCAATCTTCTTTGCTCATCTAAGTTCTCATACAACATATCCAGTCATCCTCTGATCTTCTGCAGGCCCAGTAGTGATTTGAGGAGGTTACTGGGGGCACCACATTTATGCCTGGCACCATCCTGTAGGCGAAGGAGACTCCTGCTTCCCTCCTAACCAATGGGATAAAAGCTCCCAGGGGTAATCCTACCCACTTTTTCAGCATTTCCAATGCCACCTACCGCAATCAATCCCATAATGTCCCTCTCTAACTAGAATCAAAATGGCAGAACTTTCTTCCCCTGTGAAGAACTTGTAGGCCTATCCTAGAAGTGTTGCCATGTAAGTGAGCAACCCGTCTTCTGTGGTCACTCTAACCTAATTTTGGTAGTAGCTCCTCTCTTACTGGGAGTAGTGCCTGCCTGACTGGGGGGAACAAAAGAAGGTTCTGCCCAGGTGTCTGCTAACATTTGCTCTTTAAAGTTAAGCATGTTTCTGGGCTCAGCCCACTGGCCATGCTGTCAAGAAAACAACAACACCTCCCCCTACCCAAGGCCTTTTTTGTACTCTGACAGTCGTTTTCACACCTCATCAACGGGGTTATTGAGCTTCCAGGTGAAAGAATGAGCTCATGCAAAAGGGGTGACATAAATATTTTTAAAAGGAAGACTCTGACCTTTCAAAAAATGGCTTATTTAGACAGGTTGAGATTGCAGTTTAAAACGGCAACAGTCAGGCTAGAAATGGTAGGCCTGTAGTCATGTTTTGGCAGAATGGACGATTCAGTCCACCAGTGACATTTAACTTACAGCCCACGGGTACACTTTGTACCATATTCAAGGGACTTATGGGTAAGTTATATATGTCCGTTAGGGGTAGTTGAAGTTATTCACATCGAAAGGGGGAGCGCAGCCAGCTAAAATAGTCAAAGGAAAAATCTGAGGGTGTACAATAAAAAATATGGTCATTTTCTGCACACATTTTATAGTTTGCTTAGAACTTTGCTATTTGATATTGATTTCCTGAAAATGAGTGTTGTTCACATAGCTAAAAGAAGATTAAAACATCTGAAGTAAAAGCGTTCAATCAGTGAAGCCAGCCAAATGTTCTGATTCCAAAAACAACAAAACATTGCACATTCAAGAAAATCATTGACCTAAGTTGGAAAATGGAGCACTTACAATTAAAGAAATGTCAAATGTTCTGTGTGAAGCCTTCTTAGAATGCAAGGTCCCACTTGGGAAGACTCCATACCAAGCTCATGCAGAACATGTGTGATGGAGACCTCATTATGCCAGAAGAGTAGAGCACACATACTAAATGCTGCATGTGAATTTTCATTCCCAAAGCGGACAGTCATTTCTAAAAGTGCTAGTATGTGAATGGCTTGGAATCACCTCATGTAGTGCAAATGCAGCAACAGGCAAAATGCAAAAACACATAGCAGAATAAAACCCTGTCTACTTGGACTTAAGCAGAACCATCCTGGTTCTCTCTAAATGCAGCGTCCTGTGAAGCAGTGATTCTTATTTAAGTATACACTACCTATAAAGCCTGCAAGGATGAAATCCCTGAGTAGCTAAAGAAAATGGCTTCTCATAACAACTACATCGAAATCATCAGCTGCAGCAACAACAGGAAAATCTGCCCTTCTGAATTCAAGCACACACAAGAAGCATGAATGAAAACCCATTAAGGACAATGATCGCACCTCTGAAATGGCTTGGACCTTCGGAACGCATGCCTCCTATAGACCAGTGTGTGTAGCCACTTAAATAATGAAGTGATCAATCGCCATCTGTAGATATAGATGAGTGAGCCCAAATAAAGTGCTAGGCAACTACCTGACAAATTCAAGAGTTTTAGATGCTTCAGACACCTTGACCAAAAAGCAGGTTTCAAGCTCATGAGACAGATTAAAAGACACTGACCAAGCACAGGACCAGTGTGCAAACACAATGCAACCCCACTCATAAATATGCCCCCAAGTTAGTTATCATCTATATGCTCCTACAAGCACAGTATCAGATAAAAAGTAATGCCACCACATATGATACCCAGAACCATCTCTGACAGAAATAAATGAATCTACGTCACCATTACACCCATAATATAGATGTTCGTAACACACTAAATATACGTAAATAAACTGATAACGAAACAAGAATCCCTTGTTTTTTTAGATTTGGGTATGTTTATTCAATTAGTTCAGCATAAAAACCTAGGGTCTGATTTAGAGTTTGGCCGATGGCCTACTCCATCAAAACATGATGTATTTCTTGTAAGCCGTATTAGGAGTGCTATAGACTATAATACACTTGTATTACGGTGAATGGCATATCCACCATGTCTACAACAGAGTATCAAGTCCGCCAAACTCAAAATAAGGCATTTAGACTTAGGGCTCGATGTAGGTAATTCTAATTTACCACTTCTTAAATACCGAATCATACCGATTGGGTATTTAAGAAGTGGTAAATTAGAGGGGGGGAAATGTAGGTAAATCAGAATCGGTAAGTACCGAATCGGTAAGATTCGGTATTTACTGATTCTGTAAATTCCAAATCGGTATCCCCCATTGATTCCTATGGGCCTTGAAGCCCATAGGAATCAATGTGGAATACCGAATCGGTATTTACCGATTCGGTAAATTCCGAATATTGCAAGGGTGCAGGGGGTGTCACTTTGATACCCTCTGGCACCCCAATTCCGGACTTGTGTGCCATGTGGCACACAGACATGCCCTAAGGGCATGTCTGTGTGTCACATTGCACAGGTGTGCATGCACACCTGTATTCGGTATTTTACCACTCAATTGGATTGGGTGGTAAAATACCGAATCTAACTGGCCTTTGGGACTCAGAAGAGTCCCACCTACATATGGAAGGTACCGAATCGGTAAAAATACCGATTCGGTATTTTACCGA
Organism: Lissotriton vulgaris; assembly: GCF_964263255.1. Classification (NCBI taxonomy): domain Eukaryota; kingdom Metazoa; phylum Chordata; class Amphibia; order Caudata; family Salamandridae; genus Lissotriton; species Lissotriton vulgaris. The sequence goes on from NC_141691.1 coordinate 1,963,292,358, forward strand.
ATCGGTAAATTTAACGATTCTGTAAATTTACTGATACGGTAAAATAGGCCACCCACATCAGGAATGACCATTTACCGGTCGGTAACGGCCGAAATCGGCCGTTACCGGTCGGTAAATGGCCACCTACATCTGGCCCTTAGTTCCTTGCTAAAAAAATCAATTCTCCCCCAATAGTCATTCCCAAATATTAGAAACATGAAAAACACCTCTGCAATATAGAATATTACATAGTTTGATCAATATTTCATGATCTTCACCTCTATACTACTGAACTTTACAGCCTGTCTACACCATTATTATTCTGCTGAAAGGAAAACCTTTTAACAGTCCCTAAACTAAGAGTATTCGATTGGATTGCAATAAATTGAGGTAAACTCATTTATGTGTCCCTGTACCAATGTGACAATCTAATATAAATTGAAAAAAAACAGCACTATTATCTTGAATGTTTATTAAAATGAATGAATGTAGGGGGAGGAGCTAAGCGTGCATCCAAGATGGTCGCGTGAGCTGTGAGCTCCCGAGACCCTCGCCGCCTCCTACATCTATCCTGTCACGGATCCTGTTTTTAACGACGGGTTATTGTAGCTCTAACTCTCCTGATTTACTTGGCCTTTTCAAAAATTGAATCGGACGCCGGACACCTGAAACACTCCGTCCTGACGACTGAAGGCCTACACCTTGGGACAACCCGGGACTCGAGCATCGGAAATACCCGGGGGGTAGTTGAACAATAACGGCGGATGGAAGGAGACTGCTACCCCTGGTCTACTTTCGGTTTCAATTTTCCTGCTCTTGTCCGCTGAAAGACGACTGTCCTTTGTTCTTGCCGGTCCATGAGCCAACTTGCTCAACTGATCCTCACCGGCACCCTGCCTTTTTGATTTTTCGCAGTTTCTCTCCATGGGGAGCCATTCGCACCAGGTCCCAAAAGCCCCTTTGGGGCGCACAGCTCAATATGGCGGGCAAACCTGAAAGCGATAAACGGACGACCAAGAACACGTCACGGGGTGGTGCAACTCAATCCAACATTATGGACCGATATACGCGCCCCAAGGGTTCCCCCAGCGAAACTGGCAAAACTCAAGAGGACCTCGGAGGTGGCCCCCCAGAAACGGAAGAGCTGACTCTGCGAGATGTAATGGGCGCCATCGCAAGTATGAGGTCATCTATGGGCCAGCAGTATGAAACTTTGGCCTTCAAGATTGACTCAGTGGCTGTTGATGTCAGTTTGATTAGGACGGACTTGGCCAAAACTAATGAGAGAGTCAAGTCGCTGGATATCAAAACTGCCAGCCTCACCACCGACGTGTCCGACCTCCAGACCGAGGTCCGGAACATACGAACCTCGAGTGAACAGTTTGCCCGCCGCCTTGAGGATTTTGAAAGCCACGCAAGGCGCAACAATGTTCGCATCGTCGAAGTTAGGGAGACTTCAGCTGAACAATCGACTGATCTCCTTGTGTAAGATCTGATTTTACCATCTTGCTCCTAAGGGCCTCAGCAACTTTGTTGTGGTGGAGCGGCCCCACGAAATTTGAGAACGCATCCATCAGCTTCTACCCCGACTTTACCCAATCGGTGCAGAAACAGAGACTGGGATTTATCGGGGTGAAACATAGACTAAGGGACCTGGGCCTGAAGTATGCCATGCTCTGGCTACGGATTGAACATAATGAGCGTGTACTGTTTTTTGATATGCCGGAGGTGGTTAGTGACTGGTTGGACACTTTGTCAACACAACGGGACCGTACAGAGCAACCCGTAGGCGTGGAGGGAGGCCAGACGGACCAGGAAGAGTGAGGAGACCGGCGTGAGCAACTCCCATACCGCATTGCAGTGGTTCGTCTCATTTTTGGGTCAATGACACTTTCACGATGCAAACCCTGATGCGGCGGGGGGATTGGGTCTTTTCCTCCTCTTGGGGTGTTCCTTTTTCTTCTTGTAGATTAGTTTTTGTCTAGGGTAGGGCGACAGGCACACTGCAAGTTGGGGTGGTTTTTTGTAGGGGTGGGCGGCCAGCTACGCTCCGTCTGCGGAGTGTGCGTAGTGCCGCCTACTCCGCATTTTGCGGAGCCGGCGGAGCCAGGCGGCACTACGCACGCTCCGCAGACGGAGCGTAGCTGGCCGCCACCACCTCCCTCCCGCCCTCCCTAAATACATTAAATTAAAGGAATAAATTAATTTAAAACACACTTACCTTGCCGGCCGCTGCCCGCCGCGTCCCCGGGGCTCGCTATCTTCCGTCTTCCGTCTTCTTTCGTAATGCGCATGCGCGGGCGGCCGCGCATGCGCATTTTCTCGTGAGAAATGCGCATGCGCGGGCGCCCGCGCATGCGCATTACGAAAGAAGCCGGAAGATAGCGAGCCCCGGGGACGCGGCGGGCAGCGGCCGGCAAGGTAAGTGTGTTTTAAATTAATTTATTCCTTTAATTTAATGTATTTCGGGAGGGCGGGAGGGAGGCGGGAGGCGGCTGGCGGGGCTGGCGGCCGGGTGGTGTTTGCGGAGTGGGGCTACGCGGAGTGCGGAGGTGGGCGTAGTTTCTCGCCCACTTCGCGTAGCTCCGCGAAGCCCCACTCCGCCAACTCCGCCCAGGCCTAGTTTTTTGTACTATCGCAGGGGTGCAGGAAGGGGGGATGTGTGTGTGGGGCTTTTTGGGGGAGGGGGGTTTCTTTTCTTTGTTTGAATTGTTTTAGAGGCTACGTATTGTTGTACATTTTGATCTCTGTATCCTTCTCGGGATTGGGGGACCCCGCCAGTGTTTATGGGATGGGGGATAGGGGGTTAAGAGTCTTAAGTTGGAATGTTAATGGCTTGGGGGACAGGATAAAGCGGGAGATAGTACTTCAATACTTGAAACACCACTCCCCTGATATTGTATTATTGCAAGAAACACACTTGGTGGGGAACACGTTTCACGCTATGAATCGGAGGGGCTATTGTTTGGTTGCACATTCAGGGTTCACCTCTGGATCCAGAGGAAATGGTGTTCTTGTTAGAAATTCCCTCCCCTACTGTCCTGAATGATAGGGGACGGTATGCGGCCATTATTGGTAGGTGGGAGGGGAGGACGATTTCCATCCTCTCAGTATACGTTCCCCCGTGTTTACAGACCACGATGTTTGCCGACTTGGGGAAGCTGGTACTGGAGCTCCCCGAGGGGATTTTGGTTGTGGGAGGAGATTTTAACTCTGTTGTTAGTGGCATGGAAGATCGTAACCCTCCAAGAGATCTCACGCGGTCGCAGTCCTGTCTTGGGGGCTTCTTGGATACATTTGGGCTGGTCGTTTGTTGGCGGATGTTACAGCCTTGGTTAGGCTCAATACACCTTCCACTCGGGGGCACACGGGAGCCTCGCTAGGCTCGATTACATCCTCATGCCTGCGGCACAGGCCGTATCGGTGAGAGAGGTCCGACATTTGCCCAGAGGCATCTCGGATCACTCCCCGCTATGGCTACTCATAGATCTCCATCTGGGAGTCGGGGGTCGGGTTGCACCGATCAATCCTTGGCATCTCCATAATCCTGAAACCCGGGCGGGTGTGGTTAAGGCTATCGACAATTACTTTGCCGAAAATGTGGGATCGGTGTCCTCGTCCGTGTCCTTATGGGAGGCTTTCAAAACTGTTAGTCGGGGACAGACACTGTCGCTGATTGCCTGTGCTAAGAAACGTCATAATGAGGAGGTTGTGCAGCTAGAATCTGAAATCACTGCTCTAGAGGCCGATCTTGAGTCCGGGGTCACGCAAGATAAGGTGCATGTCTTGAATTTAAAACCATCTGACTATAAAGCCTTGGTGACGAATGCTGCTAAAGCCATGAGTCGTTAGCAACAGGGCCGTTTGTATGATGTGGGTGCAAAGCAGGGAAATTGATTGCGTGGTTGGACAAGAGGGAAAGACTGAGTCGAGTGGTGCTGGTTGTTGAACGTGCGGATGGTGTGCGTGTGGTGGATCCACTGGAGATCGTGGAAGAGTTTGCATGTCATTTCCAAACGGTGTATGCTCCAGTCTCAGATAGGCCGGAGGAGGACTCACATCTTTTACTCAGAGATATCGCATTGCCCAGCTTATCTGACTCTGATAGAGAGCTTATGGAGGCGGAATTTACCACCGATGAAATATCGCTCGCTATTCGCTCCATTCGCTCGGGAAAAGCTACAGGCCCAAATGGTATACCCATCGAGTTATATAAGTTGTGTCCGAACAAAACGGCGCCGTATCTTCGTTCAATGTTTTCGGAGTCCAAGGAGAGGGGATTGCTTCCCCGAGACCAGAAATTGGCGTCTATCGCCATAATTCATAAAGAGGGGAAACCCCGTGAGCTGTGTACCTCTTACAGACCCATTTCGCTTCTGAATGCCGAACCTAAAATCCTGGCGAAATTGTTAGCGAATTGATTAATTAAAGTGATTGGGGACCTGATACATCCAGATCAGTCTGTCTTTATTCCAACCCGAAACACTGTGTTGAGTCTACGCCGTCTTCACGGCATTCTTGCAAGGGCGCGGACGTTGCGTGAGCCGGCCATTTTGGTTTCTCTAGACGCCACTATGGCCTTTGATACAGTGGAATGGCCATACCTATGGACGGCCCTTACGAAGTTTGGCTCCGGGCCGGTGTTCATTAGCTGAGTCAAGCTTCTCTATGAGGAGCCTCTGGCTCAGGTTGTTGCTAATGGAAGGGTCTCGGCTCCCTTTGTTCTTGGGAGAGGTACGCGACAAGGTTGCCCCCTGTCCGCGCTGCTTTTTGCTTTGGCTTTGGAAGCCCTGGCCGCATGGTTGGGGTGGGAACTATCGCTCAAAGGCATCAGGTGGACCCCCGACTTTGAAGACCGCATATCATTAGATGCGGACGACATCCTCCTTTACCTCACTTCCCCTCGGAAATCGCTGGGGGTACTGTTTGATGTCCTCAGCTCCTTTGGTAAGAACTCAGGTCTGGTGATCAACTGGAATAAGTCATGTGTCTACTCGCTCACTGATGATACGCCTCTCGTGGCGCGTAATTGCCCGATACAACTTTCACACTCCGGCTTCAAGTATTTGGAAATATATATCTCGCTTGACCCCGCAAATAGGTACCAGCGTAATTTGCTCCCCCCGCTTCTCCGGTTGAGAGCTGATGTGAAAGCTTGGTGTAGGCTGCCGCTGTCCCTCGTGGGCAGGGCAGCTCTATTCAAAATGATGTCCCTGCCAAGATTTTTGTATGCACTTCAAAACACTCTCGACCTTGTGCCCACCAGCTATTTCCATGAGATCGAAAGCCTTCAGAGAAAATTACTGTAGATCGGGCGACCTCGTATTGCCCTGGCTAAATTGACACTGCCTTGGTATGGTGGAGGCATTGCGCTACCTGACATCAGGCGTTACTACTGGGCTTCCCAACTAAGCGCGGTCAATCACGCAATGTATGGCTTGGTGTCCAACCCGGCCTTCGCCATGGACAAATGGTTGCTCCCGGGCGGGAACTATTACAGGGCGCTATATTCCAGACAGTCGGACAGGACGCTAACGGGACCCACCAAGGTGGCGGTGCGGATCTGGTATAGTGTGAACGCAGCCATGGGCTGGTCGGATATTGTTACTCGAGCGGCTCCACTGTATGTCTCTAAGAAGTTAGGTAACTTATGTACCACCAAGGGCTTTGAGAAATGGGACCTAATCGGTATTAGCAAGGTGGAGGACCTTTGGATTAAGGATAGGGTAAAGACCTTCGATGAGTTAAAAACTGAATATTCGCTTAGCGATAGGGAATACTTCCGTTACCTGCAGGTCCGGCATGCGATTGGCTCGGTCTTCCCGACCGGTACCCTCATTCCGGAATCCTCTGCCCTGGAGGACAGAGTGCTCGACGGTCACCTCCCGGACAGCACCATCTCCCTAATATATAAGAAACTGATAAACGACCAGACAGACCTTCTTCTACAGCTGCGGGAGGCCTGGACCAGCGATGGACTGGAGCTAGATGATGAGGATTGGCAGGCAGCGATATCCTCTCCTAAGGAGGTGGCTATCCCGGCCCGTCTTCGACTGGTGCAACTTAAAATTTTACACCGTGTGTATGTGACAGGCCCCCGATTGTTACGCATGGGATACTCTGTGGATGGACTGTGTAAGCGTGGGTGTGGAATGATGGGTACCTTCCTCCATATCCTGTGGGAATGCCCCGAGGTAGTATCCTTTTGGAGCCGTGTGCATGACGTCGTGAAAGAGGTAACGTGAGTTTCGATTTTGCCTGAGGCCCGTAGGTGTCTGCTGAATGTGTGGGAACCCAACGACTATAACGTGGCTCAGACACAATGGGCCACTTTAGGAAACATGGTCGCCAAACGAGACATTGCACAACTGTGAGGGTCCTCGAGGGCGCTCAGTTTGTCTGCCTGGTCAAAGAACATGGACTGGTGCATGTTTCGAGAAAGAACGGTGTATGTCGCACGAAGTAGACCCAAGAAGTGGGGCAGGATATGGACCCAGTGGAATCAGTATTGCGGAGAGATCTGCACTCCCCCTTTTGTAAATCCACCGGAGGTGCTGCAATCCCATTAGCAGGATATTCCTTTTGTGGTCCTGATCTTACTTGATACACTGATTGCTAGCTCTCTTCCCCCTTCCCCCCCACTTTTTTATAGCTAATAAGCTTCACCTGCTGCTACATAAGATCTTTTAGGTGCGGTTCTCCCCCTCCCGGAGGATCACTAATGTGTATAATTCCTGTCTTGCCTCGTCAGTTATTTATATTTTTCTTTCTTATTTATTTTGTTGGTTTCCTTTTATAAAACAAAAAAGAAAAAACCTTATTTCTCCTGTGTTTCAATATGCATAGACATGACATGTAAGCTAATTGCCGCCGGACCCCCGGGTTGCCGGCTGAAGCGCTGTGTAACTGAACTATCCTATGCACTTGTCTATATTGGTGACAGCCGACCCTGGCGGTTGTATGCTTGCTACTGTATAATTATAACTGTCAATAAAGGTTTTAAAAAAAAGAAAATGATAATGAATGTAAATGTATTTAATGAATGTATCATTTATTTATAGATTTATTTTAAAAAATTACAACTTTACTTAATAATTGATTTAAAAGTTATTTAAAGAATTAGTTCTAATTAATTGCATTTATTTCCAAAAAATGTTGTTACATTTATTTCTAAATTTTAAAAAGTTTATTACACTATAATGAAATACTTAACCTTTTCCTGTCATCGGACTTGGAGGATTGCAGGAGGTGACTTTTACCGTCAGGAACAGGCTTGGGACCTTCACCCTACGACTTGCCGGACCCGCTGTGCGGGTCCCGCTGCGGAGAAGGTCACTCTGCGGGGGAGCCTCAACCCACCAGGCATCTCGGTCACCGGCAGGGCTGCGAGCAGGCGAGCAGGGACTCCATTGCCCAGGAGTCCCTGCGTGCAACACCTGTGGCCGCTCTCCCTGCCGGCAACGCCCCCTGACAGCGGCTCAAAACTGCAGCGTTTCCCGTGCTGAAGTGGGAAACCTTTTCCTGTCATCGGACTTGGAGGATTGCAGGAGGCGACTTTTACCGTCAGGAACAGGCTTGGGACCTTCACCCTACGACTTGCCGGACCCGCTGCGCGGGTCCCGCTGCGGAGAAGGTCACTCTGCGGGGGAGCCTAAACCCACCAGGCATCTCGGTCACCGGCAGGGCTGCGAGCAGGCGAGCAGGGACTCCATTGCCCAGGAGTCCCTGCGTGCAACACCTGTGGCCGCTCTCCCTGCCGGCAACGCCCCCTGACAGCGGCTCAAAACTGCAGCGTTTCCCGTGCTGAAGTGGGAAACCTTTTCCTGTCATCGGACTTGGAGGATTGCAGGAGGCGACTTTTACCGTCAGGAACAGGCTTGGGACCTTCACCCTACGACTTGCCGGACCCGCTGCGCGGGTCCCGCTGCGGAGAAGGTCACTCTGCGGGGGAGCCTCAACCCACCAGGCATCTCGGTCACCAGCAGGGCTGCGAGCAGGCGAGCAGGGACTCCATTGCGCAGGAGTCCCTGCGTGCAACACCTGTGGCCGCTCTCCCTGCCGGCAACGCCCACTGCCCTACCCTATATCTTAAGGCAGTGTATCCGCTGCGCGGGAGCGCGCGGGAGCGACCGGGGCGAAGACCGGGCAAAGAGCGGGCCGTTTGAGGCCGTTCGAGGACGGAGAGGACTGGACTGGCCCACCCTCCATCGCTCTTTCCTTACAGGCAAACATCCCTTGTTCCATAAGATATGAGTACCAGGGCAACTCGGAGCAAGACCTCCAAGGCAGCCTCGCAAATTAGCGGCCCTATGGACGATTTTATCACCCGTACTAACATAGCCATTGATAATGAAATATCCAAATTACAAACCCGGGTGTCCTTAGAACTGGGTGCTGCCAGAAGACTGTCACAAGTGATAGCGCTCTCAAAAAAATCCTCCCTAGGCCACATAACCACTTCGGTTACTCCGGAACGCCCTGCCATCCCTCAATGTGTAGTTACACAGGCTGATGTCCATCGGATCTCTACCAACTCCACCCCCTCTCCATCGCTAGAGCGATATTCCAACGTAGATGAAGCCAACCTCCCAGTTGCATTTTGCGCCCAGAACCCGACCCCTAACCCTCAGTTATCCTCAAACCCCACTACTGGTAAACCACCTAAAAGGAAGCGTCGAACAGGCACTGCTTACGCACGCAAAAAAGCGAAAATTGTGCTTCCCCAAAACCTAACCTCCACAAGAGCACTGTCACCTAACGTGTCACCTAACGTGATTCAAGAAAAAAGCACGGGGTCTCAACTCCCTAGGGAGGGAGGTACAGTGGATTTCGACGCCACCCCACCTAGTATCGACCAAAAGATCGAGGGCTTGCAGACCGAAGGGTTGGGCAACAATGAAAGGGAATTCATAGATCTGGTCTGGTCATCCCTAAAGAAACTTCTTTCCCCTCTTGACCTTAGACTCTCGAGAATAGAGAATAACCTGCTCGAGATGGAAAAAAGTATTATTGCTCTGGCCACTCTTGGTTTGAGAACTCTTGAAAACCAGGGGCACCCTGTGCCAGATATAACACCACCAATTCCCACCGTTCAAGTGCAGGATGTCCCACCCTCAACCCCTGCCATTTTACGGCAGGATGTCCCACCCCCAGCCCCAGCCCCCTCACGGCCGATACCCAAGCCAAGGTCTGTGGCGGTGAACCAAATTCCCCTTGCCGCCAAACCTAAGGCTCCCCAACGAGCCCCAAATTCCCAATTAGGAAAGCCTAAACCTGGCGCCCATTCCAAACCTACCCTGAGTACCGTACAGGATCCTCCTTCAAAGGACAACTTCAGAGGGGGGTACCTTGACCTTCCCCCTGAGGCCAACGACTATGTGGTGGTACTAACGGGTGTTCCCCAGATTGGTGTAGACCAGCATGAGAACCACTGGTCGTTGAAAAATAAAATAATGTATTGGTTAAATATTAATAGACCTATCCCCAATGGCCGGAGAAGCAGAGTCCTGATGGTTCGAAGAACTCGCTGGGTGGGCCCAACAAAGAAATCCAGTCCAGGGGACTGTATAGTGGTGACCTTTGAGGACCCACATACGGCACAATTCATCTGCTCCTGGCCTGGTTCTGAAGGGTCCCCGGTCATACCCAGACCTCTGTCTTTCTTTTATCCACCCCGTGTCCAGCATACCCCGGCGGATGATTGGTCCTTAGTTCAGCACCAACCTTGGAAGAGCCACCCTAAAGCCTATAACCAATTCCAACCACTTTGGAACGGCTTTCCTACCTCAAACAGATATGGTGGCCTGGAGGAGGTGGATTGACTTTCTAGCCAACACACTCAACATAACCCTGAAAAATCTTTTTCCCTGCACACCCGAAGCCCACCTGAGCACGTACCCCCAGATCTCCCAACGGACCTAGTGGGATCTACAAATGGCTTGGACACTAAAGAAGGGTTGATGTCTCCTGTTATTTCTGACCTACTTGTCTCGGAAGGCTGCTCAGTTTCACCTACTACGACTCCCCAACCATTAATCCAAGGGGGCGCAGCAGAGGCGAACCGGATTGATACAACCAAGGCTCCTTCACTGCAGCATTCTGACTCCTGTGTAAATGTTTTCAGAGAGGCTGCACCCGAAATTTCTCCACCTACTTATCCCTTTTCACAGCACACCTCTGGTACACCGTTAATAAAGATCCTGAGCTGGAATGTGGCTGGGCTTGTCCGCAATCTTGAGAATCCAGATTGGATTGCCCTTCTAGAACCCTATAGCATCTGCCTTTTACAGGAAACCTGGTGCCAAGAACCAAGGCACAGAGTGGGGTTCACGACCTACTTTGTTCCAGCTGTACAACAACCTGGCTCTAAAGGTCGCCCTTCAGGCGGTCTATTGATTTGGATTAGTATTGCCTTAAGGCTAGGTGTTACCCAAAGGTCTACTAAATCTCCTGACCTACAATGGTTATCACTGCATCACAAAGGAGGGAGGACCCTAGAAGACATTAACATTTATCTGAGGGGCTCTAATGGTGGGCCTTCACGTTTATCATCAACAGGCCTAAGCAACGAACTAGCCTCTTGCAACATTGATTCTTATGTCCTTCTTGCGGGTGATTTTAACTGTTGCTTTGAGCCATTGTCTAGGGAAGACATTCTGGATACTTTTGAAGAGGACTCAAGGAGAGGTATCCCTATCTTAACCATCGATCCGATTCCCAAATGGACGCAAAGCGCAATAGATATCAATGCCCTTTGTCTGGAACATAATCTGAGACCAGCCAACGGCCGTTCCAAATCGGACCCTATGGGAGCCCATACATATAACAGGACTGGGCGAACTTCCAGAATTGACTTTGTCATGCTCAATTTTAATCTGTGGACTTTCCACCAAGATATGGAGGTCATTGTATCCAGTGACAGTGATCACAACCCACTTTCTCTTTCGATCACCAGTCCATGGCAAGATGGGACCTATGCTAGCTCAGACCATAAGTGGAAAACCTCACGTGAAATCGCTCCCTCTAACTGTAGTAGGCGCTTGAAGTGGGCAAGAGTCTCGGCGGACGAAGAGAGGCTATCACAAGCTGGGTCTATTCTGCTAGAGGCTGATTCCAAGCTCGATACACTAAGCCCCACGGGTAAAAAGACCCTACTTTTGTTTACAAAGACCATAGAGGCTCTGAGTGATTTGTTTATTATCTCCCAACCGAGCACCAAGGTGGCCCCAAAAGGTGCTTCCACGTCCAGAACCAAGTGGTACTCCTCGAAATGCCAGGCAGCGAAGGGGGCTCTTATCTCGGCAGTAAAAAATAATGAGCCAGATAATGTAAGGGCTGCAAGGAAGACTTATAAAAGAGTTGTGACCGAAGCAAAAGAGGCATATGATCTAAACTTCTGGTGGGACTTGGCCGAAGCAAGCAAAAAGAAAAACGCCAAGGAGTTTTGGGATCTGCTAAGAGCCAGGGAAAAGCCCATTGATCGGCAAATAACCTGTAACATCTCCGGTGCTGTATGGTTGGAACATTTCTCCAAGCTGTATTCCATCCCACTGGGGGCTTGCCATCATATCGTGGCTCCTTTACCTTGCCCTACAACTGTCCTCATAAGTAGTGATGGTCCATTTTCTAGACAGGAGGTAGAAAAGGCAATTAAGGGCATTGTTTCCAACAAAGCTGCTGGCCCTGATGGGATCCCGGGCGATTTGCTAAAAACCTACCCGGCGTGGTGGAGCAGACTGATCACTTCCCTCCTAAATGAGGCCCTGCTAGGAGGCTCTTTCCCTGATTCCTGGAGGGGAGCGGAAGTGGTCCCTATTTTTAAGAAGGGCTCCAGAGACGATCCGGCAAATTATCGCCCCATCAGCCTGCTGGACTCAACTCAAAAGGTGGCGGGCAAAGTTGTTCTGACCAGGATATTGCAGTGGGCAGAGGAAAATCAGATACTGTCCAACCTCCAAGCAGGCTTCGGAACGGGGACTGGCACTATTGAGCAGACATTTCGCCTCCTTATGCTCTATTGGAAAGTTGTGGTGTTGGGGGGGGGGCAGTTTGTACTTGGTCTTTATTGACCTACGCACAGCGTTCGATCTGGTCCCACGAGCTTTATTGTGGAATGTTCTTAATGAGTTAGGCTTACCACCCTACCTGTTAGCCTTACTGATAAAATTCCACGATAGCAATTTCGCCCAAATTAGATGGGGTTCACAGGGCGAAAAAACACCTCGCATTCCGGTGAACAGGGGCGTCCGCCAGGGTTGTGTGCTTGCCCCCACTCTGTTTTCTCTCTATGTTAACGGAGTGGTGGAGCATCTCTCACAAGATCCATCTGATGCGCCGACCCTGGCGGGGAAGAAAATTCCGACGCTCCTGTTCGCGGATGACACCCTTCTAATTTCTAAGACTCCAGTGGGCATCCAAAAATTGCTATCCAGCTTCAAGTCCTTTTGTGATGATAAAGGCCTGGCCATAAATATAGGAAAGACCAAGTTCCTTGTCCTTAACCCCTCCAAAAAAACAGTTGTTTCCCCCGTTCTAGACTCTGTCCATCTAGAGAGAGTCAAGGAATTTGACTATCTGGGTATACGGTTATCCGACTCTACGAGCTGGAGGGCACACCATCAGAAGGTGTTTCTTGCTCACAAGAGGGTAGCTGGAGCCCTGCTCAAACAACAGCGAGCTTCGCCATTGAAACCCATCGGGGCAGTCCTAGATATCTACAGGGCAAGGGTTGTAAGCGCGGCATTATACGGCGCGGAACTGTGGGGCTCACAGAAAATTGATACCTTGGTCTCCCTTGATAATAATTTTCATAAAGATCTCTTGAGACTGCCCCACAGCACTCCTACAATCCCCATTTTGCTAGATGCGGGTTCCCGCTCAATATGCGACCAAGCAAAACTACGCCCTCTTTTATTATGGTCTAGAATCTGGAATGTCCCTGAACTCCACAGCTACGCAGATGCTCTGGAAGATCTTCTGTCCCTTCCAGGATGCCACAAGATTACCTGGCTTAGGGATGTTAAGTGCCTTCTCTACAAACTGGGGCTAGGAGATGCTTGGGATAGTAAAACAGCTCCCTCAAAACAAGTAATAAAAAAAGCCTTCTGGTCGTGGGTGGACAACGAAAGAATGTGCAATTCTAATCACTGTAAATCTGTCGCCCAGTTCTTGTTAATTAAAGAACTCCCTTTTAGGGAACCCTATTTGGACTCTATCCACAACTCTGGTGACAGAGCACTGTACATTAAATTCAGGTTAGGTGTACTCCCTCTTGGTCAATTTACCTCAACCTGGAAACCGCCTCTACAAACTGTGCCATTCTGTCCCTTTTGCGAAATGAGGGTTGAATCTGTTGCACACTTGTTGTTCGAATGCAACACCTATGTAGCACCTAGGAAGTTGTGGTTGAGACCATTATGTAGGAGTCTGGGAACAAGATCTCATTTAGAAGCCCTGCGCATATTGTGCACTGACGCAAGACCCTTTTTCGCCTGCTGTCTGGCTAAATTCTTAGGCTGGGCCTGGCGCTTAAGAACTGCAAAAAAACTGTTGATACAGTAGTATGCTTTCCCCCTCCTTTTTCCCCCCTCTTAAAAAACCATTTGACTATTTGGATTGTTTTTTTATACTGTATATTGCGAAATATGTTGTTCACTGTATTGCATGTGCTAAATTATGTTTTTTATCATTGTGAAGTGCAGCTTTTATGATATGTTTTTATATCGAAATAAAGCTTACCTACCTTTTTTTGTAAATAATATATCTTTTTTACTTTAAATAAAATGCAGATATTTTTAACATTTAAAACATTACTTCATATTGTTAAATCTCTGTCTCTAATATTTTCTATGGAACTGAGTTGAGGTCTAATGATTGGACTTGCATGGAGCTGGATTTACTCAAGGTCTGAGCAGCAGTACATCTACAACTGTTTCAGGAATTTTGTAGCAGTAGTAACGATTAAAAGTACAGTCTGCGACTAGCAATGGGTTTACTCTTGTGTTGTCCCTCCCTAAACCTCATTTCAATCCTCCCCAACCCCTACTTACCCACACTAAACCCTTTCCATAATGTACTATGTATTCCCTATTTTCCAGCTTTGACTAAAAGAATGTGGGCTAACACATGCTGAGACCTCCACAAACAGGGATTAAATCTCTGTATAGAAAATATAGGCAAAGCAGAGACAAGAGGTTCCCTTGTAGGTTTGTAAATAGCATTTTTTAGTGTGTACATAGTAATATATAAAGTATTCTGTGATACAGCCTGAAATCTACACTGTCCACCTCCAAAATCACACCGACAGAAGCAATGCAAGCGAAGACTGCCAGATTGAGCTGTAACCATAACATTCTAAACTTATCTTCCTTGGCTCTGAATAATGTCCACAATTAAGTTACAAATCCACTGCACCAGCCACAAGCCTGTAGAATTCAACCACAACCACAACTGATGTGGCTGTGTTATCTTGTGGGAGAGAGATGAGAAGGCCAGAAGAGAATTCGTTTTGCCACCGGAATCCTTTAACCGCCTGAAGAGTAAATCAACTGCCAGGTGGGAACGGTGTCCTGGGGAAAGGGGACGTGGAGAAAACAAAAATGACGTCCTTGAGATCCCTCAAGATGACTGTAGGAGTCCTCCAAGCTGCAGATACCTTCAGTGTTAAGTGTTAGTGATGCCTATTACTAAGTGCTCATTGAATACATGTACATATGCTTACGGTGCACAGTAGATATATGTTCTTACCTAATATCTTTCACTTTCCCACTAGTAAGGATAGGCTGGGGACTTGTGTTTGCAGTGCACTCCTGAGGGAAATTAAATCAGCAAGTGTAGGTAAAGACAAGTACAACCCAAGCACTTTCTAAAACAAAAAGATATTTAGATAATTTACATCCTAAAATGATAAGTAACTTTTATAACCAGACCCAGAAAAAATGCAGAGGAATTAAATCATTCTCTAAGTTGAAAAGAAATCAAATGTATATAAATCCATCAGAGTAGTAAAGTACTTAAGTTTTGCCAAGAAAAAATTGTACCCAAAAAATAAGTATTTTTTCTTTCGTAGCATTTCATAATCACTAGTCACCAGGATCACCAATTTCCCTCAGAAGGGTAGGTTGAAATATCCAATGAGCATATGTAACCATGCACCTCACCAACATAGATGAACAGTCTGCTGGTGGTAAATTATCCTATATCCTTTTGTTGCTGTATGTTTCCAGAGAAGAAAATCCATACACTTCAAAAATCTTATGAAAGCCAAAAAACATGCAGGGAGGAATAAAACAAAAGGCTTTCGGGACTTGTAGCATCCACCGGAATATTCACTAATGAGGCCGCCACAAAATCAGGTGGGAAAATGCAGTGTGGAATACATACACATGTGCACAAGACACAAACAATTGCAGGCAGTGTTTTACTTCCGGGTGCAGCCTTTATGCTGCCACACCCGAGAAACACTGAAGAACACAGCAGAGACTTCTGGGAGGCGCATCGATGCAGGGGAGCAGGGAACACTAGACCGCGCCCCCTGCCTTGACCTTCTGCAACGCTTCCAGGTTCTGGGTTGCGCCGCGTGTCATGCAGGACTTGAAGCTGTGACAAAGGACTTCACATGAATGAGACTAAGGTACCTATCTGAAACACATATTTGCCCCTCACTAGTTACCAAAAAGCAACCTTGAGTAGCCAACCGGCATACAATCCACAAACCCAAGTTCTGGAGGAAAGCTTTAGGGCCCTTCTCTTTAGAATTTCCTTAAACCCGCTCCAAGAGTAGAAGCAAGCTACCAGCAACTCATAGGATTCATAGAGATAAAACTGTTCAAGACATCCTGGGCTTGAGTACTGCACCAGACAATAAAGTGATTGATCAATGTCTACCAAATCCCCAATCCATATTATAGACAGACTGTACCTTCTCTCAATAAACAGAATATTTATATGATCCCTGATCATTCATTCATTGAAAGTATTCCATGCTCCACACCCACACTCATTGAAAGCCATATTCATGTCATGTGTGTCTACATCACTACTTCAGTAATTGATTAGCAAGGATGCATTCTGCCACCAGAAACTTTGTTGTATAAACTGAGGAATAATTGAGGTACAACCTGTGCCCAGAACTAAATAATATTCACCAATATGAACAAGGAAGACTTCTAATAGGTTAATTTAGATATAATACAGTGGCATTCACCTAAAGAAATTTTGCAAAAATATGTGTTGACGTGAAGCTCAGAGCATAAATATTTAGATTTTTTTTTAAACGGGTAAGGACTAATTGAAATGAGAAAGATCCACAATTGCATCCAATCTAGAGACAGAAACTGATGGCAGAGACACCACTGACATGAAAGAGGTAGGATACACCGGAAACACACAAGTACAGATCTTACAACTTTCACGTTTCCATGCATAGGTGGTAGTCCAGTCCATGCTCTGCTCTGCATCTGGAACTTCAAGGTCTCCATCTCTCTGATCTGTGACATTCAAAAACACATGAAGAAGGTGGAAGGCAATGAATGTAGTGAGGGCAGGCTTGTGCAGGTGTCAGACTCTTAAAGTTATTAATATAATGTAATGGTAGACTCACTATTGGCATATTAAACGAAACACATTGGGCATGTTAAAAGTACAAATTTAGAATATACCTTAAAATACTTAAGAGGCACATGCCAGGCATGGTGTGCTATTTCTACTTACACATATGGACTGAGTAATGAAAGGTTTTTATGTTTACTGATGAGGCATTTTCAATAAATATATTTACCCTCAGACTGAACACATTTTCTTTTATTCCTCTCTATTGCAAAATATATTCAATGAAAAAAACAAAGGTTGGGGATACATTATTGTCAGGAAAACACATTCTTTATTCTTTCTATGCAAGCACAACTTAAACAACACAAACATTATAAATTCAAACAGTATAGTTATAACTTAAATTAATGATTTACACACCTCCTTCAAATTACTATAACTGCCGCACCTCCGTATCCAGTTTCGTCAACTCATTTGCCACCCCACTACATTAACCAAAACTCGCTACTCAGCCATGCACTGTGTTCTTACAAATGATGTAATTTGATATGCCATAAGTGTTGTTAGGAACGCTATGATTTCACATGGTATTACTAATGTAATATGGAAGGGTATAACCAGTGCATGGAGAAGGTGTGAATTATTGTTAATGTAGTGTGGCGAGTATAGAAAGAATAAATACAGTTTTCCAAATTAAAGCTCATCCCTACATTTTGGTATTTTCTAATAAAAATATCTTTCTAATCGTCGTGTTGAGTGTCATTTAATAGTGTGTATTAATTGGAGTGTTGTGGAGTGAAGTGGAAGAGAGTGTCGTAGAGTGTAGTGTGGCAGAGTTGAGTATTAAAGAGATGAGTAAAGTACAGTGGAGTAGTCATGAGCGGAGTGGAGTGGGGTAGCGTACCGTTCAGTCAAGTTTTAAACAGTGGAGTGGACAGGCATGTTGTACAGTGGAGTGTCATATTTTATAGTAGCGCAGGGTGTTGCAGACTATCATAGGTTACAGTTCAGAGTTGTACAGAGGAGTGGCATAGACTGGAGTAGGGTATTGTAGAGGATCGTTCAGTAGTATATCATCGAGAAGAGTGTTATAGAGTACACTGGAGGAGAGTGTGATAAAGTGGAGTGGTGTGTCCTATATTGGAGTGGTGTGTCATAGAGAAGGAGCAGAGTGGTGTCTGGTTGAATGTTATACAGTGAAGTATAATGGCATACATTGGATGGGCATAATGTGGAGTAGAGTGGTATAGAGTAGAATAGAGGGTAATTTAGTCTTGTAGACTTGAGTTGCATATACTAGAGTAGAGTGTCGAATAGTGGAGCGGCATAGAATGGAGTGTGATGCAGTAGCGTCCAGTAGGATAAACTACAGTGCAGTGGTTTATAGTGGAGTGGAGAATACTGCATTAGGGTAGCAAAGAGTAGAGTAAATTATCATAGAATGGAGTGGCATGTCATTGAGTATAGTAGTGTAGAGTACCGAGAGGCATAGCATACAGCTTAAAAACAAACTACAGCTGTATATCCTAGTTCTCCAGCTTAGATCCAGCGATCTATTACTGCTATGCTCCTAACACATCCATACAACCAGATTTGGGAGTCGCTCCATCTCTTTCTTAGCTCTGCAACACTGGAATCGGCTGACTATGTCCATGGACTTTACTCTTTTTAAAAACTTTAGAGAATCTGGCTGTTTAATCTCTAACCTCGATATTGCACTGTGAACTGTCCTCTGTGACTATGGCATTGAGAGATCCCCTCGGGGGTGATTTATGCACCTAACAAATCAATAAATAAATACAGCTGAGTAAGGTGTTAAGAATGGAAGTACTGTATTGAACAATACAGTGCAGTGGTGTGTCACACAGTATTGTAAAGTGTTGTAGACAACAGGAGAGTAAGTTGCACACATTGTCACAGAGTACAGTGGAGTAAAGTGCGTGGCAGGGGCAAATAAAAAGTTTCATACAGGGTTGTAAAGTGAACTAGGGTATCTCAGCAACATAAAGTGGAATAGAGTGGTGTACGGTGCCATCCTGCATAGTACAGTTTTGTGGAGTGTAGGGGTATAAAGTGAAGAGAGTCTAGTTCAGCATAGCAGAGTGTTGTTCAGTGGAGCTGTATAGAGTACAGTAGTGTGTTGTACAGTGTAGCTTTGTAGAGTGGATTGTTGTATAGTGCATAGAGTGAGGTAAAATACAGTGTAGTAGAGGCGAGCAGAGTGACATGACATAGCGGGGAGTAAGTTATAATAAAGTGTGTACGTGTGCTATAAAGTAGACTGGAGTGGAGTGGACTGGAGTACAGTGTAGTTGTGTAGCATTGAGTCAATCAAACTATTATAGATAGGAGTGGCACCTGATATAGTAGAGTGGAGGGCTGTGTCGTAAAGTATTTAACAGTGTTGTATAGGGGTTTAGAGTTTTGTACAATGTTGAGTATGGCACAGAGTGTAGTGTAGAGCTTAACAGCAGAGTGTACGGGGATAGGGTAGTGTGGAGAAGTGTAGAGTCCCATTAAGTGTGGAAGAGTTTTGTAGAGTGGACTTATATTGAGTGGGGCAGAATGTTGTTCAGTGGAGTGAAATATAGTGGAGTGCCGTACACTGTACCGGCATGATGTGGCGTATCATACAGTAGAGTAGCATACAGTGGAATAGCATACAGTGGAATACTATACAGTGGAATAGCGTCCAGTGAAATTTAGGAGAGTGCTGTGGCATAGAGTGGAATAGTGTACACTACAGTGTCATACAGTGGAGTGGCATACAGTGGAATAGAGTAGAGTGGAGGGACATACAGTGTAGTGGCATACTGTGAAAAGCAGATAGTGAAGTAGGATACAGCGGAGTGGCATACAGTGGAGTAGAGTTCAATGGAATAGCATAGAATAGAGTAGTTTAGAGATGAGTGGCATAGACTGGAATAGCATAGAATGGAGTAGCATCGTGGTGTTCAGTGAAATAGCTTACAAAGAAGTGCTGTATAATGAGGAGGCATACAGTGGAATACCATACAGTGGAGTGTCATACAGTGAAATGGTGGAGAGTGGAATAGTGTATAGTGGAGGAATATTGAGTGCACAGGCGTACAGTCTAGTGCTGTAGGCTGCAGTGACCTACAATGTAGTGGGGTAGAGTGGAATCCATATCCGTACTAATATTATAAAGAGAGAGCCCAAGCCTTTGAGGCGGGTAATCTCAGTAACCACAGCACCAATCACAACACCCAATACAGCATTGGAAAGGGCAGTTGCAGCAGAAGGACATGCAGACGGCCACCATATACATTTAAAAGGTAAAAGAACCGTGCCAGCAAAGTAGTCCCTTGTGGGCGTGTCTGCGCGCTGCTGTTGGCTTGTGCTGGGGCGTGACTCAAACTGCTGTGGGCGTGTGATGGGGGCGTGACAAACGCTGGGGGCGTGTGGTACGTTCCACCCTTCATGCCATGTGAGTTGTACATACAAGCGCCAATTACGCAATTGCGCCGCATCAAGTGGCACGCTGGGGTCGTGACACGCTGGGGGTGTGACACGCTGGGGCAGAGACAAACTCTGTGGGCATGATTATGGGGTGCAGGGGTATATAAAGGGACGAGGGTGGGATTCGTTTTTAGGGTGTAAAAGGTAATAAAATAAAATAATAAATACATAAAAATAATATCAATAATAATGCAATTTAAAAGAATAAATGTTTTATTTAAATTTAAAAAATGTGTATATATATAGCTTATGTACAGGATAGCGGGGATTTTCTCCGAAAAATATATGACTTTGACTGGAATGATGAATATGTTTTCATGACACTTGACGTACAATTATTGTATACCAGTATAAGACACACGGATGGACTTAAAGCACTCCAACATTACCTCAACCTGAGACCGATTACTATCTATGATCACACAGCCATGCTTTTGCAAATGGTAAATGTAAATGTATTGCGATTTATATAGCACACGTATCACCTGAAGGCATCAAGGCGCTTGCCTTGGGAACCCGTCCTGGTATTCCCCTGTGAGATAACCCCAGCAGGGTATCCACAAGGTGAAAGCCAGGCATCCCGCCGCGAGGGGCCGTAGTGGAGATTAAGCAAGCTATTGCCCAGAGTCGCAGAGTGTGAACCCGTGAGTTGAGTAGGCACCGGAATGAGAATTATCGAGTCCGTGGAATTTTTGAGCCCAAGACCCACCGAGGCGGGGAATTGAACCCTGGTCCAGGACCGATCTCAGCTTCTGGGTCTGCCGCCTCTAACCCCTGAGCCACACTTCTCCTAGAATGGTGTCTTACCAACAATACGTTTATCTTTGATCGGTTACACTGTAAACAACTCCAGGGCTCAGCCATGGGTACTTGCTTCTCCCCCAGTTATGCTAATTTGCATATGGGCTGGTGGGAGGAGCAAGTACTAGCAGTCACCTAGGCGCCTATAATGAAGGAGAATGTTATAATATACAAACGCTATATAGACGACATCTTCATCCTCTGGAAAGGGTCAGAAGAGAATGCAGTAAACTTTGCTTCTGCTATTAATGAGAACACCCTACACTTAAAATTCACATGTTCCACCAGTAAAAAGTCAATACAATTTCTTGATATAGAACTGTACGTAGAAAATAGCAAAATTCAAACTAAAACATATAGGAAACCTACTGCAGGAAACGCTGTGCTACATGCACAAAGTTTCCATCCAGTTAAACTGATGGAATCAATTCCGTATGCAGAATGTCTACGTATGACCAGAAATTGTAGTACTGAGGCAGCAACCCAAGAGGCCAAATCCAATCTATTTGATAGACTGAGCAAAAGAGGTTATAAACCACAAACTCTTGCCCAGGCAGAACTTAAATGCCATAAAGTGAATAGAAGGGATCTTCTATTCTCAGACAAAAACAAAAAAGAGCAACAAGCCAAATCAGTCCCAGACATCCCAAGATTGCTAACGGGGTACAATGCCTATCACAGCCAGGTGAGAAAAATCTTACAGAGACACTGGCTATTGATACACAATGATCCTGTAATAGGACAATGGTGTGGCAGAAGCCCATGTATCACCTTTAGAAGGGATAAATCAATGCGGAATCAGTTGGTTGTCAGTGCACCTACTGTAACCAAGCCACCGAATTAGCTAAGTAACCAGAGAGGTTTCACCAAGTGCTCCAAATGTAAAGCCTGCAGACAAGGTATCAACACCAAGGAAGTAATTGTTCAGTTTAGAAATAAACCCTATGTCATCAGAGGTCTGTACAACTGTAAGACAGAGTACGCAGTGTACGTTCTTGTGTGCAAATGTGGTAAGAGGTATGTCGGAAGTACTATCCATCCGGCACATGTCCGAATCCTGCAACATTTGCGAGCCATAAGTAATAACGATGAAACCTATCCAGTGGCTAGGCACATAAACAAGGCGCACGCTGGCAATAGCAATGACATTAAATATTTTGTCATTGACAGTATTGCCAAAAGTATCAGAGGAGGGGATCGCAGACTTGCCTTAAGGCGCTTGGAATCTAGATATATCATCCTACTAGATTCCAAGATCCCTAATGGGCTCAATGCCGATGAAGCATTGGCCGTTCATTTGTAAGCAGCATTATAGTACTCCAGTTTTCCCCTTTTCCCCACTCCTTTATCATCTACATCACACGTCTTTATTTCATTTTTAGGTCTGGTTGTCCAGTACCCCCGGAAATCACTGTGTCTCATTCACATATGGTCCCTAGGTAGCCAACCCCGGGTATGGGCAAACACAGGTGAAATTTAAAACAGGTAAATCTATAAGCATTGGAGAGGATATTTTCATTTAGTATGTTGTATAATTTAAAATGTATAACCTTAAGCCATATACATCGCCATTTCATTGTATTATATGGTAATTACTTCACTTGGAGAAGAGGCTCGCATGTTCGAGTTGTTGGTTTGCTGTGTTACAATTATTTGACACCTTTGATTCTGACATATATTTCACATGTATATATGCTACGTTCAATATGGCTCTAATTAGGATACATACTATTGTGCATATACGGTACATGACCGTCAGATGTAATATTTTATCCATGTCCTCGCCATGCTATGCACACCTTAGCCAGCATGCGCACTACCTATGTTTAAATGTGTTTTTTATTTTGCTTAGATCTGGTCATGCCGCTTTACAAAGCCTGTTTGCCACACCTATTATCCGAAGGTTACATAAATCATTGTTGACCACGTAATACATTTAGGGTCTGAATCGCTCATGTTTGATTTTGCCTTTCACCTTATATTACGTTCAGTGGTATGTATTGTATTTTTTTTTTTTCTGTTCAGTGATGTTGATAATGTTAATGCGTCAATTACCATGGGTTATCTACAGAGGAACTCTTCAATGTCACTGGTAGTTCTAACATGAGTACACGAGGGTAACCATAACAACCAGTAACCTATCACAGTGATTTAACTGTTTTCTCCTATTGTGGAGTACGTGGGTGTGTGCATATATACCAGCATTTTTTCTGTTGTAGATGAAGTGATCAAGGCGGAGGCTTCCGCCGAAACGCGTCTGTAAGCAGCTTGTGGAAAATAAATGTAACTTGAGTTGAACTCACGGTGTCAGTGCCATCCTTGATTGTAAGGAACGCGGCTTGGTAACCAATATATATATATACATATATACAAACATATATTTAATGTTTTAATAATGTACTTTTACAATGTATATGACTTTACCACACATGCATTTGCGTTATAATGTCATGAGTGATAAAGTCATATGCGTTGTAAAAGTTTTAGAAAAGATGGCTTTGCGGAGAAATAGTCCCGCGTTATAAAAATTGCAGTGTGATGGTATGCGGGATGTTGGTTTGCGGAATATCATCACATATTCGTTTCCCGCTGTTCTTATTTTTTATGACCCACACTGATGCTCTTCGGCAAACCTAGCCCTGAACCCTAAAAATACCCCTGTACCCCAAAACCCAAACCTAGCCCTGAACCCTAAAATACCCCTGTACCCCAAAACCCAAACCTAGCCCTGAACCCTAAAAATACCCCTGTACCCCAAAACCCAAACCTATCCCTGAACCCTAAAATACACCCGTACCTCAAAACCCAAACCTAGCCCTGAACCCTTAAAATACCCCTGTACCCCAAAACCCAAACCTACCCCTGAACGCTAAAAATACTCCTATACCCCAAAACCCAAACCTAGCCCTGAACCCTAAAAATACCCCTGTACCCCAAAGCCTAAACCTAGCCCGGAACCCTAAAATACCCCTGTACCCCAAACACAAACTAGCCCTGAACCCTAAAATACCCCTGTACCCCAAAACCCAAACCTAGCCCTGAACCCTAAAAATACCCCTGTACCCAATACCCAAACCTAGCCCTGAACCCTAAAAACACCCCTGTACCCCAAAAACCAAACCTACCCCTGAACCCTAAAAAAATCCTGTACCCCAAAACCCAAACCTATCCCTGAACCCTAAAATACCCCTGGACACCAAAACCCAAACCAACCCCCCCTGAACCCTAAAAATACCCCTGTACCCTGAAACCCAAACATAGCCCTGAAAAACCCAAACATAGCCCTGAACTCTAAAAATACCCCTGTACCCCAAAACCCAAACCTAGCCCTGAACCCTAAAAATGCCCCTGTACCCCAAAACCCAAACCTAGCCCTGAAACCTAAAAATACCCCTGTACCCCAAAACCCATACCTATCCCTAAACCCTAAAAATACCCCTGTACCCCGTAACCCAAAACTATATCTGAACCCTTAAAATACCCAAACACCCCAAAACATATACCTCAGTACCCCAAAACATACACCCCTATACCACTACTTACCTTATCCAAATATTTTTAAAAAACATGATTTTACCATTCATACATTTACAACGAATGTCGTTGTAAATGTATGCGTGGTAAAAGCATATAAAATGTAACGCCATGCATTATAATGGCATTGCAGAGTCATGGTACTTTCGTAATGAAAGTATGCGGAGTGATGGTATGCGGAAAGAAAGTTGCGGAATAATGGCTGTTTACCGCGGGAAACAATCATTCAAGACTCACACAATTCTAATTGTTAGACGGTCGGCGATGGCCCTCAAGCGGGGCACACGCGAATGAGCGTGCCACATTACACACATTCTATTTCATACCCGTACAACGTCAGGACGGGCTGCTAGTATTATATATTGGAGTGGCGTAGACTTGAGTGGCGTCCAATGGAATCGCATTGGACGCATACACTTGAGTGGTGTGGAGTGGAGTATGTACAATGGAGTGGCATACAGTTCAGTGCCATTGACTGCAGTTATGTACAGTGGAGCAGGGTAGAGTAGAAAAGCATGCAATGGCATAAAATGGAATATTGTACAATGTAGTGGGATAGAGTAGAGTGGCACAAACTTTATTGGCGTAGAGTGGAGAAGTGTACAGTGGAGTAACATACTGTGGAATAGCGTACAGTGGACTGTCATAGAATGTAGTGGCATGCAGTGGAATATCATAAAGTGGAGTAGCGTAGAGTGGAATCATAAGCAGTGGAGTAGCGTATAGTGCAGTAGTGACAATGGAGTGGTGTACAGTGGAGTGTCATACCCTGGAGTGACATACAGTGGTGTGTGCAACGTAGAATGGAGTGGTGTACAGTAGAGTTTCTCATACAGGAGCTGCATAGAGTGTAGCACCTTCTAGTGGAGGGGCATGCAGTGAACTAGCGAACAGTGGAATGTTATAATAAAAACTATGTAAAAAGAAAGAGTCACATGCATGTCATTCAATAAAACCTTTGTCAGACCTGAAAGCTTTAGTGTGGTCTTTCCCAAACATTTTGCCTGCTTACCTTCACTTTTTGCTGTATTCTTGTTGTTGGCCTTAGGACTCTGAGGACTTTTACCACTGCAAATCAGTGCTAAAGTGGATGTGTTCTCCCCTAAAACATGGTTTAACTGACTTATAAACAACTGGTCTATTTAATTTAGACTGTGCCCAGGGCCTGTAATTTAAAATGCTACTAGTGGGTCTCCAGCACTGATTGTTTTACACACACAAGCAGACCTTTAAAACATGTCTTAAGCTTGCTATTGCAGAGCCTGTGTTGTGCACTTTAACCTGCCATCTTGTCTTAGCATTTTTACACCCCCTTGCCGAGCCTTAACCCCTTTGCTGCTGGGCCTTCCTCCTCCCCCTGTGCCAAGCCTTTTATGGCTATTAGGGGTAGTTTGTGCTTAGGCCCATGTAACTTTTTGTCTGCAAGAAGTATTCATGCCAAATTTGCGTCCTTTTCTTCTAACACCCTGAAGATCCTTCAGGTACCCAGGGTTTGTGGATTCCCCTTGAGGGGACCGAGAAACTAGCCAAAATACAGCTACATTTTGGGGTTTTGGGGAAAAATGTGGAAAAAGTCCTGCAGAAGAAAGCGCCTGTTTTTCCCCTGCAAATGGTATCAACAAAGGGTTAGTGGTGCTCAAATCACCATCTTACCAGCTTTCAGGAACAGGCAGACTTTTGGTAGAAAACCAGCATTTTAATTTCTACACAGTTTTTCAATTTTACTGGGACATAGTCTATTTTTCCTATTGTTTGTGCTTTCAAACATCTTCCAGTTAGTGGTAGAAATTGGTGTGAAAGTAATAATGGATCCTGGGAAACTATTCATTTCCATAAATTAGACAAAAGTCTGAATTCAGCAAGGCGTCATTTGTGTAGCTCCTTCAAGGTTTTCCTATAGAAACAGTTGAACTATAAAATATTGAAATTGAGTTGAATAAAACAGCCAATTGTGCCAATGTGTCACCTGTAACTTCTTATAAGTATGGCAGATTTTTTTAAAGATATATAACATTATGTCTGCTGGACCCTTCTGGTTGCAGAGATATGTAGGACTATGTAGGTTCAACAAGTACCTTGGTTACCCAGAGCCAATAACTGAGCTGCGCCTTGCAATGGTCTTCATAGTGTACCATGTATATAGCACTTTATTTAGTAAAATGTAAATAGTAAAAAATAGGTATCAAGGAAACCTATGTATTTTGTAAATGGGAACAAAATATAGAGTTTAGAAGCAGTGGACATTTGCACATCCCTCAATTGTGAGCCCCAGTACTAGCCTGTGCATTAGAGGATATTTTTCAAAAATAATTCTTTTTTACACATTGTCTTACATTTGGAAGGCAGAAATGCATAGAAAGTAAATTGGTAATAACATTTTTTCTACTGTTCTGTGTTTCCCCAAGTCTTCTGATGAAAATGGTACCTCACTTGTGTGGGTAGGTCTAGTGTCCACAAATGGAAATGGCCCGCCCACAATGCAACATGGACCCATCACATTTTTCAAGTGAAAACTGACCCTTTTTTCGCAATGTCCCTAGCTATAGATTTTGGACCCTAGCTCAGCCGCCACCCACGTAAACCTAGCAATCCTGTACATTTTTTAAAACTTGACATCCTGGGGAATACAGGATCGGGTGACTTGTGTGGCTTTCACCAGGTTCTGTTACCCAGAATCCCTTCCAAACCTCAAACTTTGCCAAAGAAAACCATTTTTCTTAGTTTTCTGTGATGGAAAGTTCTGGAATCTGAAGGGAGTCACAAACTTCAATGCACCTAGCATTACCCCAAGTAGCCCGATAAAAATGGTATCTCACTTGTGTGGGTAGGCTTAGTGCCCGCAACAGGAAACGGCAGAAAACAAAACTTGGGCACATCAAATTTGTCCTGAGAAAAAGGACCCTTTATTCGCTATGTGCCTAGCAGTGGATTTTGGACAACCACTGATCCAGCACCTTGGGAAGCCTTGCAAACCTGCACATTTTTGAAAACTAGATACCCAGGGGTATTCAGGATGGGGTGACTTGTGTGGCTCTTATCAAGTAATGTTACCCTGAATCCCTTGCAAACCTGAACTTTGTCAAAAGAAACACATTTTCCTCAATTTTCCGTGATGGAAAGTTCTAGAATCCGTTGTGGACCACAAACTTCCACACACCCAGCATTCCCCCAAGTCTCCCCCAAAAAATGGTACCTCACTTGCATGGGTAGGCCTAGTGCCCGTGACAGGAAATGGTCCAAAAATGCAATATGAGCACGTCACATTTTTCCAGTGAAAACGGACGCTTTTCGCAATGTGCCTAGCTCTGGATTTTGTACCCTCACTCAGTCAGAACCTAGAGAAATCTAAAAAAACCTGTGCATTTTTTAAAAGTAGACACCCAGGGAAATCCGGGATAGGTTGACTTGCGTTGCTCTCCCTAGGTTCTGGTACCCAGAATCCCATGTAAACCTCAAACTTTGTAAAAAAACAACTAATTTTTCTCACTTTTCAGTGTTGGAAAGTGCTGGAATCTATGAGGAGCCACATACTTCCACACGCCCATCATTACCCTAAGTCTCCCAAGAAAAATGGTACCTCAATTGTCTGGGTAGGGCTGGTGCCCATGACAGGAAACGGCCAAAAACAGAGCATCGGCACATCAAATTTTTCCACTGAAAACAGATCCTTTTTTCACAATGTGCCTAGCTGTGGATTTCAGATCCTCCCTCAACAGCAGTGGTTTTTATTGCAGATTCCCCCCAAAAAAAAACATACAGTTGTTCATACCGATGTGCCCGCCCCTCCCAATCGCCGTACCCAAATCGTCAATCAGCCCTCTACCCAGCCAGTATGCCCACATCCTGGAGGCCGGGCGGCGTCATTTAGGTAGTACGCAAACCTGGTATTAGCGTAGGGAGGCCAGGACCGTCACTCGGTCAGAAGCTCTAGTATCTGCTTTTAACTCTAGTACCCCATTCCCCAACTGTCAGGCAATCCATGCTGAAGCTCAAACTGAAGATCCTAATGTATGCCACTATTATGGTCCTAAGTTCCCTTCATTAACCAACCTGTCCCTTGCCTCGGTCGCTCTTGGGGACACACCCCATGTGCGCTCAGTTTATCCTAGAAATAACATACACACTACTCATAGCATCATGTCATGCCACCTTCCTGTGTCAGCATCCCTTCACACCCACATGGAATACCCTGTCCTCACATCCCACCCCCCCAACAAACCCCAACTGGTGTGGGCCTAGCTCATACATAGTACCTAACAAAAGAGAAGAGACCATCGTGATCTTACATAATATACTTTGTTTCCCAAGGAACTTCCTTTCACAACCCTTCGTGCTTAGCCCTCTTCAGTCTCCAAGCTATTTTTGAACGTCTGCGATAGGTCTTCCCATGCCCTCGCCATTTCTAAACTCTTTTCATTAGCCGTGCGGGTTGCCTGCCTACGTCTAATGGTACCTTCGCTACATGCCCGCTTGCACATCTCACTCGCCCATCTCCTACTCGAAGGGCCCTCTTTCGACTTCCAGTGCCAGGTTATTTCCCTCTGAGCTAGCATAAGGCCCAAGTCAATAAATTTTACTGGTGATCTTAGTTCTCTTTGTATGAGGAAACCAAAGCAGCAGACAAGTCGCCATGTCGTATTCTACCAGCCTCTCCGTAGCCTCATTCAGTAGCTCCCCCACCTCCACCCAATAGAGTCCCAGCCTAGAGCAGTCCCACAACATGTACTCCAGCTTTACTTCAGGCATTAGGCATTGAGGGCATGCTGCATCTTTGACCTGGAAATATTTCTTGATTTTCCCCGGAGTAAGGTAGGCCCTATGTAGCACAAAAAAGTGCACTTGCTGGAAGTGAGTATTCCTGCTCCCTTTCCACGTCCTCCTCAGGATCTGGCCCCATGTCACATCCGGTATGGGCTTCCCCACACTCTCCTCCCATTTCTGCTTGAGCGCTGTAAGTGGTTCTAACCCTTCCTGCAATATTCGGGACTGCAAACGAGTGACCACTTTAAAAGTGCCCGCCTCCATCACCACGTACTGGCAGGCCATCGTCGTTTTAGGTTCCATTTGCCCCGATTTCCAGCAACATTCTCTGTAAGAACCTGTAGCTGCGCTGCTAAATAGTAGAGCTCAAAGTTAGGGACAGCTAGCCCTCCATCCAATTTTGGTCTCAGCAGTGTATCCAGCGTTACTCGTCTCCTCCCATGTCCCCATATGAAATCTATTGTAAGCGTACGCAATTCGCGAAAGAATCTTGGGGGTATCCACAGCGGGAGCGTACGGAAATAGTAGAGTAAGCGAGGCAGGGCCACCATTTTCAATAGTGCCACTCTCCCCACCACTGACAGTGGAAGTGTTGCCCAAAATGCCAAACAGCCCCTCAGAGCCCTTATACAGCGCCCCACATTTCCCTCCAGCATGGCGTCCGCAGCGTGGTACATCCGGACTCCCAGGTAAGTGAAGCATGACCTCTCCCATAGCAGACCAGATGGCAAAAACGGCTGCTGCATGTCTGCCTTCAGAGGGAAAACACATGTCTTATTCTAGTTAACTATGAGGCCAGAAAGCGTCCCAAATTCTAGGAGCAGAGTTACCGCCCCATGTAGTGCCATGGTCGTGTCCTCCAGGAACAGGAGCAGGTCATCTGCATATAAGGAAATATGATGTGGGTTTCCTCCGCATAAAAGGCCACTATATGCCTTCCCCATTCTGGCTTGGGTCGCTAGAGGCTCAATTGCCAATGCGAACAGCAAGGGCGAGAGCGAACAGCCCTGCCTTGTGCCTTTCTGTACCGGATATTGCGAGGATATAACAGTTCCCAGTCTGACCCTGGCCATCGCCAAGGAATATAGGATCCTCGTCCATTTCCTAAAACGTTCCCCAAGACCAAATCTCTCCAGCACTCTATCCAGGTAATCCCATTCCGGGCTATCAAACGCCTTCTCTATGTCCACCGACAATACAGCCGGGAGCATATCAATATCTAGGTCACTCTCCAATACTCGCACTAGGCGGCGAATGTTAACCGAAGTATTCCTAGTCGGAATAAACCCTGCTTGATCAGCATGAATCAGGGTAGTCATGTGGGGCAGCAGCCTCGTGGCTAATATTTTGCTCAAGATTTTATAGTCTACGGTCAACATTGACAATGGTCTATAAGAAGTCACGTCGCTACCTTCCCTTCCTGGATTCAACAGGGGTATCACCAGCGCCTCCCTCATGGACTGCGGTAGGTGGCCCAATTCTGCTGACTCATTGTACACCTCCACTAATCGGGGTGCTAGGATATCTACATATTTTACATAGAATTCTATAGGGAGCCCATCTACTCCTGGAGTCTTATTCTTAGCCATCTGCTTGATCGCTCCTCTCACCTCCTCCAACTGAATTTTCTGCCCCAATCTCTCAGCATCCTCTTCCTCCAATTGCGGGAGCGGGGTCCCCACTAAATATTCCACTATTTCTGTCTCCTCAGCCTCTAGATGACTATGATACAGTGTCGTATAATAACTCAAGAAGCACAAGAGTATTTCAGACTGGGAGTACACCACGTCTCCTGACTCCGTTCTCATGTTTAAAATCGAGCACCCCCCTGACACTGGTGTTGCTAGTTTTGCCAGAAGCGTCCCCACTTTGTCACCCTCCGCATGGACTTTTACCACATATTGTCTATAATCAAAACTCCGCAATCTTTTCGTCTCAGCCGCCACAAGCTCTTTAGCCTCCAGCAACCGTTTCTGTAGCCCCTTCTGTTCCAGTCTTTGCTTCTCTACTTCCCACAGCGCCGCTTCCGCTTTTGCTGCATCAGCCAACACTACTTTCCTCTCCCCCGTGTGATTGCTAATGCATAGCCCCCTCATCACTATTTCAAAAGCGTCCCATTCCACTCCCCTGGTAGATGCCGTTCCTTCATTTACTGCAAAGTAGCTATCAATACCTGCCCGAATTTTGGTGCTAAAGATCAGATCCTCCAGGGTATCCGGCTGTAACCGCCAAGTGGGTATTGCGGTTGTTGGCATTGGAAGGCCACCACTTGAGGATTATGATCCGATATTGTCCTGGCCAAAAATTCAGAACTAGTCACCAGGGGAGCCAACGCACGACTACAAAGGATCGTGTCAATTCTAACATGTAACTCATGGAGCGCAGAGAAGAAAGAATAATCCCTAGCTTCTGGGTGGTGTTCCCTCCATATATCCGTGAGCCCCCACTTGTCCTGCCAGTTCTCTCTCTGCCTCGCCGTTCTGCGGACCAGGGAGTCAGCTGTCAAGCTGCCACCCACTAGGAACCACGCTGCAGGAGCGACGATATTCCCAACTCTCTTCCCCGCACAGACTGCAGCCTGCCAGATAATTAACACGACCAACTACAGTCTGAGCCCGGGGAGAGGGAAGGGTAAAAAGAACAAGGGTGAAGGAATGGCTTCGATGGACCCAGAACGTCTCCAGTTCCCTTTAGTCTCGACGCAAACAAGAGACTAACTTCCCACACTGCAGAGGGGAGAAAAGAAACAGGACAAAGATCAACAAACAACACAACATACAGACGTGTCCTTTCTCTATACGCAAGCGTTATCTGCATAAAACCAGCACACCAGCTGCTGTGTGCGTGTTCCCTGCCTGCTGCCTGCTGCCTCGCTAGCCGAGCTTCGGACGCGTGACCACGCCCCCTGCCTCTAGTTGTGTGGTCCGCGACCTGCCCCCGTCGTCATTGCTGACCACCTCTCCTTCAGGAAGAAGCTGAAGACCTGGCTGTTCGAGCAGTAACGGCACCCCCCTCCCCCCAGCGCCTTGAGACCCTACGGGTAAGTAGTGCGCTCTATAAATGTCTTTGATTGATTGATTGACAACAACAACCCCTTCTTCTCTTCTCTCTTACCCAATTTAGGGATTCAGTAGTCCAGAATCAGAGACTCCATAAAGGGGAACCAATAAAAGCTGGAACGACTTGAGCCATCCAAATAATGGAATACCACGTAAATTGCCTTATCTTGGTATGCGGGGAAAAAAGTCCAAAGACTGAAAAAAAAACCTTGATAATCCAAGCGTGGTACGTTCAACACCCGATTCCCGAAAACCCAAAACTGTGGCCACAAAAAAAAAGAATAACAAACACTGACTATCAGCCGGTTCATGAAAGCATCCCAGTAATACACAAGGATGTGGATAGGACCTACAGCACCCGGATGTAGAGTCTCCGACGTGTATCTTCAGCCTGCATGCAGCCGCGCACAGACCGTAACTAATCCCAAAGCAGGTCCAAGTTCTGCTCGCAATACTCAAGCTTCCGAATACCAGATAAATGTCACAGCAATCCATCCATGGCGCAACGCAAAACGAAGCCTCGCTTTGCTCACTCGAAAGCGTCCGATCTTGCACCACACGAAACACGGCAGGAAATCCATCGCTGAGACCACGAAGGGTATTAACACAAAGGCAACGTGACCGTCTAGAAACCAAGCAAGGAATGCCCGGCCAGGCTTCATTAAATAACGTCACAGGGAAAGAAGGAGGGAGACGGGCGTGACCAACTGCATGCACATAGAGAGAGGACTAGGAAAGTCAAAGAAAGATAGGGTTCACTAACGTTCTATCCTACCTAATTCCCAACAGTACCTCCCCGCAAAGGCCTCCCTACCGGACGAGGCTTAGAAGGGTGACGCAAATGGAACAACCTCACCAACCGAGGAGCGTGAACCCCTACCGCTGCCTCCCAAGAGCGCTCCTCAGGGGGATAACCTTTCCAATCGATCAGGTACATCAATCTCCCACCCTCCTTCTGGAATCCAGGATAGCATTAACCTCGAACTCCTCTTTCTCACCTACCACAACAGGAGGAGGGGGGTGGCAAAACCTGGGCAGTGTTCGTGTACGGTTTCAACAGAGAAGTATGGAAAACAGGATGGACCCCGTACTCATCCGGCAACCCCACTTTCATGGCCAAAGGGTTCACCACTTTAATGATAGGAAAAGGGCCCACATATCTAGGCTGCAGTTTTCGAGAACCACCAATCCTTAGATTTTTCGTGGATAGCCACACCCTAACCCCAACCTGGTAGCAAGGAGCTGGTACCCTGTGTCTATCTGCCTGTTTCTTCATATCGTCCTTGGCCTGCGCTAGGTGTTCTTGCGCCCTGTTCCAAATCTGAACCAATGAAAGCCCCAGAGTAGTCACAGCCGGCACCTGGCCCGAGGGTTTAATGTGAACTGCTCTAGGATGAAACCCCATAGAACAGAAGAAAGGAGTCATTCCTACAGCGGAGTGCACACTGTTGTTATATGCAAATTCCGCTAACGGAAGAGCCATAACCCAACTACATGTTAATGACGTTACAAGACACCTCAGATACTGTTCCATGGTCTGGTTGGCGCGCTCGGTTTGTCCGTCCGATTGTGGGTGGTATGCAGATGATAAACACAATTTCATCCGTAACGCTGTACACAACTCCGTCCAAAAATGGGAAATAAACTGGGCCCCATGGTCAGACACAATAGCAGAAGGCAAACCGTGCAACCGCACCACAGAGGATACAAATATCAGAGCCAATTCCCTCGCTGTAGGTATCCTAGCTAGGGGGACAAAATGTGCCATCTTCGTAAAAGAATCGACCACGACAAGTATAACTGTAAATCCTGATTCCGATGGTAAATCAGTCACGAAATCCATACTTATCGTATGCCAAGGCGCAGGGGTTACTGGCAGGGGGTGCAATAAACCAGAAGGTCTAGTATGAGTTGGTTTATTTATCGCACATACAGGACAGGCCGCAACAAAAGACTGCATATCTCGTGCCAAAGACTCCCACCAAAACCACCGCAAACAGAACTCCTTAGTCTTATTCATACCAGGATGGCCTACTAGAGATGAGGAATGACACCACTCCAGCACCATTTCCCGAAGTTCATGGGGGATAAACAATTTATCCTTGTGATACAACAGCCCATTTCTCAAGGAAAACAATGGTTGAGACAACCAAGGTGCAAGATCTGTTCCATCCATCTTTTGTTGAACCAAAGTCATGAAGTCTTCAGTAGAAATGCTTCCCACTATCCTGAGCTATAAAAGACCCTCTCTCTTTCTCAACGGCAAGGTCTGCCTGGTTCACATGAATACGGGATAAAGCATCCCACTTTAGTTGCTGAGCCGCAGGCCTATACGTAATGATAAAATCATACTCATTAAAAAAAGAAACCCAGCGCATTTGGCGAGGGATAAAAAGCCCGTGCAGAACGAAAGAACTCCAAGTTCTTATGATCAGTAAAGATCGCTATAGGATGCCGAGCTCCCCATAAATGATGACGCCATTCTTCGAATGATAGCTTAATGGCCAACAGCTCACGCTCCGCTACGGTGTAATTCCGTTCGGCGGGCAACAAGGTCTTTGAAAAAAAGGCAATGGGATGCATAAATCCCGTCTCCACATCTCTTTGCGACAAAACCCCTCCTACTGCACACAAAGAGGCATCAGCCTCAACAAAAAAAGGCAATGTCGGGTCAGGATGAACTAAGACAGGAGCCGAAGTAAACCTTTCTATCAACAGATCCAAAGCGGTTTGGGCAAGATCCGACCAAACAAAAGGTACTCCCTTTCTCAACAACACCGTCATGGGGGCTACTATATCTGAGAAGTGAGATATAAAACGCCGATAGAAATTGGCGAAACCGAGCAATACTTGTATGTCTCTTATGCAAGTCGGGGGCGGCCAAGATGTTATAGCCTCAATCTTCTTAGGATCCATCATGATCCCCTCAGCTGATACGATGAACCCCAGAAACTCTACCCTGGATGTGTGAAAGCAACATTTCTCTAGTCTCACGTACAACTGGTATTCCTTCAGACACTGCAGAACCTGAACAACATGTACTTCATGTTCCTTAACAGAGTTGGAAAAAATGAGGATGTTGTCAATGTAAACAATGACGCTCAAATCCAGATATTCCCTTAACACCTCGTTAATAAAGAACTTAAAAGCAGCCGGAGCGTTACAAAGCCCAAAAGGCATAACGCAATACTCATAGAGGCCAAATTTAGTCCGGAAGGCAGTTTTCCATTCATCGCCTTCACGGAAACGGATAAGATGGTACGCGCCCCTGAGATCGAGTTTAGTAAATACCGTCGCATGCTTCAGTTGATCCGGTAACACAGGTATTAAGGGAAGAGGGTATTTGTTCTTAATTGTACCCTTATTGAGCGCCCTGTAGTCTACACATGCCCGAAGACCACCCTCCTTCTTCGGAATAAAAAAGATGGCCGAAGACACAGAAGAAGAAGAGGGACGAATGAACCCTTTCGCTAACATCTCTTCAATATAATCTTTCAGATGCTGTTCTTCCAGGCCAGACAGAGCATAAATACGACAACACGGTAAGGACACACCAGGCACCAGATCAATTCGACAATCAAAGGGGCGGTGAGGGGGGAGATCTCTGGCTTTCCCCTTATCAAACACATCAATAAATTCAGAATAAGGTTCAGGGACCTTGATCTCTACTTCTTGTCTTCCACTTGTCCCCACTGCACAAGTCAACGGTGTTATCCAATCTGTGGCGACCTTGTAACAACTTTGTAAACAGTGAATAGTGTCAAGAGTCACTGTTTGCCTAATCCAGTCTATTTTTAGATTATGTGTCTGCAACCATGGAACACCCAAAACAACACCAAAAGAAGGAGCATCGATTAAATTGAATCCCATTTCTTCTGAATGCCCGTTGTCACAAATCATACACAGAGGCTCTGTCTGCCGCGTAATGGTCCCAGAGGATAGTTCAGTACCATCTATGGCTCTCACGGGCTCTGGCTGTTCTTTATAAACCCAGGGAACACACATCTTCTCTGCTAACTTGATGTCCATAAAATTCCCTGTGGCGCCAAAATCCAATAATGCAGACACCGGAGCCCTATGACTGTTGGAAATAACCAAACATACCGTGATGGTAAAATGTCTAAGCACCCTCTTCACTATCCCAGAAATCTGATAAGGAGTAATAACCTCTGATTCCGTTACCACCTCTTCCTGTGTCTTAACACAAGCCATGGCCTTACGAGGAGGTAGATTAGATGGTTTCACAGGACAATCCCTTGCGTAAAGACCTGCTAGCCCACAATATAAGCACAGGTTGTTAGTACGACACCTTTCCTTCTCTACATGGCTCAGGGGACCCCTTATTCCACATATTTCCATCGGCTCCGGTACCTGTTTCTGTACCCCAGAGCCTCGTAACTCACTCCGAACTGGCACGGGTCGTGACAAAGGGAATCTATTCCTTTCCCCCGCCTTTCCAGCAATCTATGATTCAACTTTACAACCAAGTCGATAAACTCCGTACAATCTTCAGGAGGGTTAACCACCTGGGACACCACATCCTTTAAGTCTTCGCATAACCCCTGATAGAACAATGAGGTTCTCTTGTCTGCTGGCCAATGCGTCTCCGACACTAGTCTATTGAAGGTAGACACATAGGTTAATGAATCTTGTTTTCCCTGTCTTAGTTTTAGCAACTCGGCGTCACTAGCTTGCATGAATGCATGTTTGGCAAATAGACTACGCATTTGTTCCTTAAATGCAAGATAGTTATACAACACAGGGTCGTCGTTTTCAACTAATGGCACAGCCCACGTAGCCGCAGTCCCCGCTAAATAAGAAATCACAAACGCCACTTTTGCAGAGTCATTAGGAAAGGCAGTGGGTCTACACATAAAATGTAGATGGCACTGATTCATAAAGACCGCATATTTGTTGGAGTCGCCTGTAAATCGGTCTGGAACAGCCAAAGGAACAGGAGTAGGAGTAGTGACATTAACAGTCATGGGGTGCCACTACTTCCGGTTCCCCTATCGTACTGGAATGTTGCAGGTTGAAGCACAGTTTTACTCATATCCCAACCTCCCTGATCTCTCGACCTGGCCGTACTAAATTCCTGGTTCTCCTGTTTTAGATCCTGCAACTGCGTCTGCAATGCAGTAATGGCCCCCATAAGTTCCTGCATAGTAGGGACCCTTTCCTCCTGCCCGCTATCTGACTTATCGACATCCATCCTCGCTCGGGCAGCTTAACCTTTCGTGGACTTGGTTTTCTGTCAAGCTGCCACCCACTAGGAACCACGCTGCAGGAGCGACGATATTCCCAACTCTCTTCCCCGCACAGACTGCAGCCTGCCAGATAATTAACACGACCAACTACAGTCTGAGCCCGGGGAGAGGGAAGGGTAAAAAGAACAAGGGTGAAGGAATGGCTTCGATGGACCCAGAACGTCTCCAGTTCCCTTTAGTCTTGCCGCAAACAAGAGACTAACTTCCCACACTGCAGAGGGGAGAAAAGAAACAGGACAAAGATCAACAAACAACACAACATACAGACGTGTCCTTTCTCTATACGCAAGCGTTATCTGCATAAAACCAGCACACCAGCTGCTGTGTGCGTGTTCCCTGCCTGCTGCCTGCTGCCTCGCTAGCCGAGCTTCGGACGCGTGACCACGCCCCCTGCCTCTAGTTGTGTGGTCCGCGACCTGCCCCCGTCGTCATTGCTGACCACCTCTCCTTCAGGAAGAAGCTGAAGACCTGGCTGTTCGAGCAGTAACGGCACCCCACTCCCCCCAGCGCCTTGAGACCCTACGGGTAAGTAGTGCGCTCTATAAATGTCTTTGATTGATTGATTGACAACAACAACCCCTTCTTCTCTTCTCTCTTACCCAATTTAGGGATTCAGTAGTCCAGAATCAGAGACTCCATAAAGGGGAACCAATAAAAGCTGGAACGACTTGAGCCATCCAAATAATGGAATACCACGTAAATTGCCTTATCTTGGTATGCGGGGAAAAAAGTCCAAAGACTGAAAAAAAAACCTTGATAATCCAAGCGTGGTACGTTCAACACCCGATTCCCGAAAACCCAAAACTGTGGCCACAAAAAAAAAGAATAACAAACACTGACTATCAGCCGGTTCATGAAAGCATCCCAGTAATACACAAGGATGTGGATAGGACCTACAGCACCCGGATGTAGAGTCTCCGACGTGTATCTTCAGCCTGCATGCAGCCGCGCACAGACCGTAACTAATCCCAAAGCAGGTCCAAGTTCTGCTCGCAATACTCAAGCTTCCGAATACCAGATAAATGTCACAGCAATCCATCCATGGCGCAACGCAAAACGAAGCCTCGCTTTGCTCACTCGAAAGCGTCCGATCTTGCACCACACGAAACACGGCAGGAAATCCATCGCTGAGACCACGAAGGGTATTAACACAAAGGCAACGTGACCGTCTAGAAACCAAGCAAGGAATGCCCGGCCAGGCTTCATTAAATAACGTCACAGGGAAAGAAGGAGGGAGACGGGCGTGACCAACTGCATGCACATAGAGAGAGGACTAGGAAAGTCAAAGAAAGATAGGGTTCACTAACGTTCTATCCTACCTAATTCCCAACAGTACCTCCCCGCAAAGGCCTCCCTACCGGACGAGGCTTAGAAGGGTGACGCAAATGGAACAACCTCACCAACCGAGGAGCGTGAACCCCTACCGCTGCCTCCCAAGAGCGCTCCTCAGGGGGATAACCTTTCCAATCGATCAGGTACATCAATCTCCCACCCTCCTTCTGGAATCCAGGATAGCATTAACCTCGAACTCCTCTTTCTCACCTACCACAACAGGAGGAGGGGGGTGGCAAAACCTGGGCAGTGTTCGTGTACGGTTTCAACAGAGAAGTATGGAAAACAGGATGGACCCCGTACTCATCCGGCAACCCCACTTTCATGGCCAAAGGGTTCACCACTTTAATGATAGGAAAAGGGCCCACATATCTAGGCTGCAGTTTTCGAGAACCACCAATCCTTAGATTTTTCGTGGATAGCCACACCCTAACCCCAACCTGGTAGCAAGGAGCTGGTACCCTGTGTCTATCTGCCTGTTTCTTCATATCGTCCTTGGCCTGCGCTAGGTGTTCTTGCGCCCTGTTCCAAATCTGAACCAATGAAAGCCCCAGAGTAGTCACAGCCGGCACCTGGCCCGAGGGTTTAATGTGAACTGCTCTAGGATGAAACCCCATAGAACAGAAGAAAGGAGTCATTCCTACAGCGGAGTGCACACTGTTGTTATATGCAAATTCCGCTAACGGAAGAGCCATAACCCAACTACATGTTAATGACGTTACAAGACACCTCAGATACTGTTCCATGGTCTGGTTGGCGCGCTCGGTTTGTCCGTCCGATTGTGGGTGGTATGCAGATGATAAACACAATTTCATCCGTAACGCTGTACACAACTCCGTCCAAAAATGGGAAATAAACTGGGCCCCATGGTCAGACACAATAGCAGAAGGCAAACCGTGCAACCGCACCACAGAGGATACAAATATCAGAGCCAATTCCCTCGCTGTAGGTATCCTAGCTAGGGGGACAAAATGTGCCATCTTCGTAAAAGAATCGACCACGACAAGTATAACTGTAAATCCTGATTCCGATGGTAAATCAGTCACGAAATCCATACTTATCGTATGCCAAGGCGCAGGGGGTACTGGCAGGGGGTGCAATAAACCAGAAGGTCTAGTATGAGTTGGTTTATTTATCGCACATACAGGACAGGCCGCAACAAAAGACTGCATATCTCGTGCCAAAGACTCCCACCAAAACCACCGCAAACAGAACTCCTTAGTCTTATTCATACCAGGATGGCCTACTAGAGATGAGGAATGACACCACTCCAGCACCATTTCCCGAAGTTCATGGGGGATAAACAATTTATCCTCGTGATACAACAGCCCATTTCTCAAGGAAAACAATGGTTGAGACAACCAAGGTGCAAGATCTGTTCCATCCATCTTTTGTTGAACCAAAGTCATGAAGTCTTCAGTAGAAATGCTTCCCACTATCCTGAGCTATAAAAGACCCTCTCTCTTTCTCAACGGCAAGGTCTGCCTGGTTCACATGAATACGGGATAAAGCATCCCACTTTAGTTGCTGAGCCGCAGGCCTATACGTAATGATAAAATCATACTCATTAAAAAAAGAAACCCAGCGCATTTGGCGAGGGATAAAAAGCCCGTGCAGAACGAAAGAACTCCAAGTTCTTATGATCAGTAAAGATCGCTATAGGATGCCGAGCTCCCCATAAATGATGACGCCATTCTTCGAATGATAGCTTAATGGCCAACAGCTCACGCTCCGCTACGGTGTAATTCCGTTCGGCGGGCAACAAGGTCTTTGAAAAAAAGGCAATGGGATGCATAAATCCCGTCTCCACATCTCTTTGCGACAAAACCCCTCCTACTGCACACAAAGAGGCATCAGCCTCAACAAAAAAAGGCAATGTCGGGTCAGGATGAACAAAGACAGGAGCCGAAGTAAACCTTTCTATCAACAGATCCAAAGCGGTTTGGGCAAGATCCGACCAAACAAAAGGTACTCCCTTTCTCAACAACACCGTCATGGGGGCTACTATATCTGAGAAGTGAGATATAAAACGCCGATAGAAATTGGCGAAACCGAGCAATACTTGTATGTCTCTTATGCAAGTCGGGGGCGGCCAAGATGTTATAGCCTCAATCTTCTTAGGATCCATCATGATCCCCTCAGCTGATACGATGAACCCCAGAAACTCTACCCTGGATGTGTGAAAGCAACATTTCTCTAGTCTCACGTACAACTGGTATTCCTTCAGACACTGCAGAACCTGAACAACATGTACTTCATGTTCCTTAACAGAGTTGGAAAAAATGAGGATGTTGTCAATGTAAACAATGACGCTCAAATCCAGATATTCCCTTAACACCTCGTTAATAAAGAACTTAAAAGCAGCCGGAGCGTTACAAAGCCCAAAAGGCATAACGCAATACTCATAGAGGCCAAATTTAGTCCGGAAGGCAGTTTTCCATTCATCGCCTTCACGGAAACGGATAAGATGGTACGCGCCCCTGAGATCGAGTTTAGTAAATACCGTCGCATGCTTCAGTTGATCCGGTAACACAGGTATTAAGGGAAGAGGGTATTTGTTCTTAATTGTACCCTTATTGAGCGCCCTGTAGTCTACACATGCCCGAAGACCACCCTCCTTCTTCGGAATAAAAAAGATGGCCGAAGACACAGAAGAAGAAGAGGGACGAATGAACCCTTTCGCTAACATCTCTTCAATATAATCTTTCAGATGCTGTTCTTCCAGGCCAGACAGAGCATAAATACGACAACACGGTAAGGACACACCAGGCACCAGATCAATTCGACAATCAAAGGGGCGGTGAGGGGGGAGATCTCTGGCTTTCCCCTTATCAAACACATCAATAAATTCAGAATAAGGTTCAGGGACCTTGATCTCTACTTCTTGTCTTCCACTTGTCCCCACTGCACAAGTCAACGGTGTTATCCAATCTGTGGCGACCTTGTAACAACTTTGTAAACAGTGAATAGTGTCAAGAGTCACTGTTTGCCTAATCCAGTCTATTTTTAGATTATGTGTCTGCAACCATGGAACACCCAAAACAACACCAAAAGAAGGAGCATCGATTAAATTGAATCCCATTTCTTCTGAATGCCCGTTGTCACAAATCATACACAGAGGCTCTGTCTGCCGCGTAATGGTCCCAGAGGATAGTTCAGTACCATCTATGGCTCTCACGGGCTCTGGCTGTTCTTTATAAACCCAGGGAACACACATCTTCTCTGCTAACTTGATGTCCATAAAATTCCCTGTGGCGCCAAAATCCAATAATGCAGACACCGGAGCCCTATGACTGTTGGAAATAACCAAACATACCGTGATGGTAAAATGTCTAAGCACCCTCTTCACTATCCCAGAAATCTGATAAGGAGTAATAACCTCTGATTCCGTTACCACCTCTTCCTGTGTCTTAACACAAGCCATGGCCTTACGAGGAGGTAGATTAGATGGTTTCACAGGACAATCCCTTGCGTAATGACCTGCTAGCCCACAATATAAGCACAGGTTGTTAGTACGACACCTTTCCTTCTCTACATGGCTCAGGGGACCCCTTATTCCACATATTTCCATCGGCTCCGGTACCTGTTTCTGTACCCCAGAGCCTCGTAACTCACTCCGAACTGGCACGGGTCGTGACAAAGGGAATCTATTCCTTTCCCCCGCCTTTCCAGCAATCTATGATTCAACTTTACAACCAAGTCGATAAACTCCGTACAATCTTCAGGAGGGTTAACCACCTGGGACACCACATCCTTTAAGTTTTCGCATAACCCCTGATAGAACAATGAGGTTCTCTTGTCTGCTGGCCAATGCGTCTCCGACACTAGTCTATTGAAGGTAGACACATAGGTTAATGAATCTTGTTTTCCCTGTCTTAGTTTTAGCAACTCGGCGTCACTAGCTTGCATGAATGCATGTTTGGCAAATAGACTACGCATTTGTTCCTTAAATGCAAGATAGTTATACAACACAGGGTCGTCGTTTTCAACTAATGGCACAGCCCACGTAGCCGCAGTCCCCGCTAAATAAGAAATCACAAACGCCACTTTTGCAGAGTCATTAGGAAAGGCAGTGGGTCTACACATAAAATGTAGATGGCACTGATTCATAAAGACCGCATATTTGTTGGAGTCGCCTGTAAATCGGTCTGGAACAGCCAAAGGAACAGGAGTAGGAGTAGTGACATTAACAGTCATGGGGTGCCACTACTTCCGGTTCCCCTATCGTACTGGAATGTTGCAGGTTGAAGCACAGTTTTACTCATATCCCAACCTCCCTGATCTCTCGACCTGGCCGTACTAAATTCCTGGTTCTCCTGTTTTAGATCCTGCAACTGCGTCTGCAATGCAGTAATGGCCCCCATAAGTTCCTGCATAGTAGGGACCCTTTCCTCCTGCCCGCTATCTGACTTATCGACATCCATCCTCGCTCGGGCAGCTTAACCTTTCGTGGACTTGGTTTTCTGTCAAGCTGCCACCCACTAGGAACCACGCTGCAGGAGCGACGATATTCCCAACTCTCTTCCCCGCACAGACTGCAGCCTGCCAGATAATTAACACGACCAACTACAGTCTGAGCCCGGGGAGAGGGAAGGGTAAAAAGAACAAGGGTGAAGGAATGGCTTCGATGGACCCAGAACGTCTCCAGTTCCCTTTAGTCTTGCCGCAAACAAGAGACTAACTTCCCACACTGCAGAGGGGAGAAAAGAAACAGGACAAAGATCAACAAACAACACAACATACAGACGTGTCCTTTCTCTATGCGCAAGCGTTATCTGCATACCACAACAACCCATTCTTCTCTTCTCTCTTACCCGATTTAGGGATTCAGAAGTCCAGAATCAGCGACTCCATAAAGGGGAACCGATAAAAGCTGGAACGACTTGAGCCATCCAAATAATGGAATACCACGTAAATTGCCTTATCTTGGTATGCGGGGAAAAAAGTCCAAAGACTGAAAAAAAACCCTTGATAATCCAAGCGTGGTACGTTCAACACCCGATTCCCGAAAACCCAAAACTGTGGCCACAAAAAAAAAGAAAAACAAACACCGACTATCAGCCGGTTCATGAAAGCATCCCAGTAATACACAAGGATGTGGATAGGACCTACAACACCCGGATGTAGAGTCTCCATCGTGTATCTTCAGCCTGCACGCAGCCGTGCACAGACCGTAACTAATCCCAAAGCAGGTCCAAGTTCTGCTCGCAATACTCAAGCTTCCGAATAACAGATAAATGTCACAGCAATCCATCCATGGCGCAACGCAAAATGAAGCCTCGCTTTGCTCACTCGAAAGCGTCCGATCTTGCACCACATGAAACAGGCAGGAAATCCAACGCTGAGATCACGAAGGGTAATAACACAAAGGCAATGTGACCATCTAGAAACCAAGCAAGGAATGCCCGGCCAGGCTTCATTAAATAACGTCACAGGGAAAGAAGGAGGGAGAGGGGCGTGACCAACTGCATGCACATAGAGAGAGGACTAGGAAAGTCAAAGAAAGATAGGGTTCACTAACGTTCTATCCTACCTAATTCCCAAAATCAGCCAGTGGAGGATGTGACCTGTATAGAAGTACGTCAGTGATGGAATTAAAATCACCCCCCATTTTCACAGTACCAGCTAGAGAATGTGCCAAAGATCCAGACAATCTATCCAAAAACCGGGGCTGATCCGTGTTTGGGGCATAGACATTGCAAAGCACCACTTCCCTTCCATACAA
This sequence comes from Lissotriton vulgaris, assembly GCF_964263255.1. NCBI lineage: Eukaryota > Metazoa > Chordata > Amphibia > Caudata > Salamandridae > Lissotriton > Lissotriton vulgaris. The sequence goes on from NC_141691.1 coordinate 1,963,336,844, forward strand.
CCTCCCTTCCACCGCCGCATATCTACCCTCTGGGTCAACCACTGTAGCCGTCACCTGGAAAGGAGTCCCCGCTCTCACCAATACCATGACCCCCTGGCAAATGGCGAGTATGTCGTACCAAACACTTGGCCCCGCCATCGCCTCTACAATGCTGTACATTCTTGCTTAGTTAGGTGGGTTTCTTGGAGTAGCGCTATATGAATCCCCCGCCTCACCAAATATTCATGCACCTTGTGGCACCTGGACATAGTATGCAATCCACGTACGTTCCATGTAATACATTTCAGTTCAGGTAATGTCCCCATCATCAAGGCACTCTGTACTCTCCTTCCTCGAACATCGCCAGCCCACACCAGGACCCCTAAACCTCAAACCCAAAACATGTTGAACATTTCCCAGTACCCTCCCCCCAAGAACAGGACCCAATAACACAGTATCAGTCCCCATCCAAACTTCCATAACATTTCGCACACACCTATCCCGTGGTTACCACCACAGGCCGCCTTAAGGGCTATAGGGAAGTGGCGTAGGCCCGGTGGTGATGGCTCGCATCCCAGCCCCTGGTCCACCAATCCCCACCATAAGAAGGTGCAGCCCAAATATGACCATCAGCCGTCCCAGCGGACCCTCATCCAGACCTTAAATAATGACCCTCCTTGGATTCGGCTAGATTCACAGTTCGTCAGCTGTCCTGGGTGTTATATCCGGGCCTTTGATGCTATCTGTGTCCGAGGACTCAGGGCCCGAGTGTCGCTTATCTTCTTCAGAGTCCGTGCCCCTGGCTGAGTTCTCAGTTTGTGATCCAGTGATTGCTGCCGGGCCATCAGAGCGCCCTGTCTGTCTGCCGCTAATTGAGTAAGTTGTGAGGCTTTCTTGGCTTTGTCTCTCTAACGGATCTGTTGCGATTGGCGCATTCGCGGCTGTTTGTACTGTTCGCTATATCCCTTGTCCCTGCGATCTTTGCCTGCTCTGTATGATTCAAGCCACGTCCAAGCCTCATCCGGCGTTAGGAAAAACGTTGTAGCACCATCCACAATCACCCTCAACTTTGCAGGAAATAAAAGCGAGTATTGGATTACTTCGTCCCTAAGCTCTTTTTTAACTGCCAAGTACGAGGCTCTCAGTCTCTGTATGTCTTGGGTATAGTCCGGGAAGATGGTGACAGTGCCGTTCTCTACCTTAAAAGGCCCATTGGAGCGTGCATTCTGGATCAGCAGGTCCCTATCTTTATAGTGAAGGACCCTGGCCACCACAGGACGAGGAGGGCGTCCTGGCAGCGGCGGCTTGGCTGGAACCCTGCGTGCCCTCTCCAGGGTGAAGAACGAGGACAAACCCTCCAGGGCCACCCGTATCTTGAACCAATCCTCCAGGTATGTTACCATGTCTGTTCCCTCAATTTTCTCGGGCAGGCCCACTACCCGTACATTGTTACGTCGATTGCGACTTTCGAAATCCTCCGCCCTTCTTTCGAGGGTTGCCAGGTGCTGCAGTGCATCTTCCAATTTACGTTCCACCGTTACCACCACCGGTTTCAATTCTTGTATAGTCGACTCGGCATCCTTGACCCTGTCTAGCAGCTTCGCGTGGTCCACCCGCAAGATCCCCAGTCCTGTAGCCACTTTGATATATCCTGGTGCAGGGAATCCTTTGTCGCTGCAATCGCTTCCAGGATTTTATCAAGGCGTTCAGTGAGTCTTTTCTCCGCCGGCGTGCCTTCTGCGTCCTCATTGCCGCCATTGGCACCATCCTGATCTGCTGCCCCCTCCAGTTTGCCCTTGGGCTTCATTTCGATTACTTGGGTGTATCACCACTCTGTCACCAGCTGGCCACTCGTTTAGCTACTCCGTCGTCAGTGACAGCGCAGGGCACCGTGGGAGGGAAGGATACCTCGCGATCTCACAGCGCTCGTGCCCCCTCCTTGTAGGGCTCCTCTTGCTCTGAGAGATGTGGCCACAGCTTAGTGTCTTCGTCAGTGCCCCTCACCAGCCACCAGCACTATCAGCTCTCAATATGTATGTCGCATCACCCCTAGTTGTTCGGGCCCCCAGCCGCCATAATACTCGCCGGTAGCCTTATTGCCACTAATCCATTGTTGCTTTGTCCTCAATGATGCCTCACTCGTCCACCTTAGCACGTGATCAGAGGGTTATTATCAGTGACAGGCCCCACTGGCTCCAAAGCGCTCCATTAGGCATAGCAGGTCCAGTAACCCTCCTCAGTCCAGCCGGCGCCGGGTACACGCTGTTCGTCCACTGTTCGGAGGGGGTGGTTGGGGAGGGCAACGGTGCATCAGGAATCCTGCCCCGTGGTTTGTTGAATTCACACTCCAGGCACCCGGCTCTGTAGTTCTCCAGGTCTGCCCTCAGCACCATTGCAATTGTCTTGGGCCTTCGCCACCGTTCTCACCCCTGTCCGACTGCCCCCCAGCTACCAGCCGCCGCTTCTCAGTAACAGCCCGCGGGGCACTTTCCAGCTTTCTCGGTCGCTAATCAGGCGGCAGCCACACGGGCAGCGCTCAGTAGCCGCTCGTCGCCTCACCCCCGGACATCAGGAGCCGCACCGTATATGAGCTTCTACCTCGCTCCACTCGGGCGAATCTTCCCCATCGGTCTCCGCTTTGGCGCCTCAGGACTCCCGATGGCTCGCGCCCCCTCTCACCTTCCCTCTAGTGCGCTCCAGGCCGTCTGTCCTCCCGGCGCCATATTGAACCTTCCGGGTGAGGCAGCCGGTCCCTGTCTCCGGGTGCGAACAGCGCCCCAGCCACCAATCGCTGGCTCCTCACTGCCTTCTTCTCCGATCCCGCGGCGATCTCCAATTTCAGGCACTCCGCGGGCTCACCAGCACTCGACATCCCCGGGACACTTCTTCCCCGTTTCAGCCGCCATTTTGCCGCTCCTCCTCAGAGTATACCGGCCACGTCCTTCGCCGCAGGAGCACTTCGCGGCCCTCAGAGGGCACCGCAACTGGTCAGCTTGCTCTCTGGGTGTTCCGACACCCGTGGTTGTGAAAAAGGCTGCATCACAGGTCGTTTTTACAGGAGAATTGGTGGGATCGGGCCCGGAGCTAGCTGCTCACGCCGCCTCCACCATCGGCACCCTAGCCACGCCCCACTCCCTCAACAGCACATAGGAAAACCTAATAAACATGTACAGTTATGAAAACTTTACACCCAGGGGAATCCAGCATGGGGTAAGGTGTGTGGTACTCACTAGGTTCTGGTACCCAGAATCCCTTGCAAACATTAAAATTTGTAAAACAAAAGAACACATTTTTTTCACTTTTCTGTGATGGAAAGTTAAGGAATCTGGGGGGAGCCACAAACTTCCACCTACCTGGCATTTTCCGAAATCTTCTGATAAAAATGACACCACACCTCTGCGGGCAGGCCCAGTGCCTGTGACAGGAAATGGTCCAAAACTCAACATTGGCACATTACATTTTTCCAGTGAAAACTGACCCTTTTATCACACTGTGCTTAGCTGTGGATATTGGACCCTCACTCAGGCGGAACCTAAGAAAATATAGCAAACCTGTTCACTTTTGAAAACTAGACTCACAGGGAAATCCAAAATGGGGTGACTTGTGTTTCTCCCACCAGGTTGTGCAACCCAGAATCCCTTGCAAACCTCAAACTTTGTAAAAAAAAAAGAAACACATTTTCCTCACTTTTCTATGATGGAAAGTTCTGGAATATGCTTCGAGCCACAAACTTCCACCCACCCAGCATTCCCACAAGTCTCTCGATAAAAATGGTACCTCACTTGTGTGGGTAGGCCTAGTGCCATAAAGGAAACAGAACAAACCGCAACATGGGCACATCACATTTTTCCAGTGAAAACGGATCCTTTTTTCACAATGTGCCTACCTGTGGAATTTGGACCCTCACTCGGCGCGCACCTAGGGAAACCTAGCAAACCTGTACATCTTTTAAAACTGTACACCTTGGGGAATCCAGGTGTCAAGAGTCTTACTTGAAGTTCCCAGAAGAACTCACAGGAGCAGAATGGTGAACTTTTCCCAATGCCTCCCGAGTCTCCTTCCACGCACCAAAAGCAACTCTAGTCGAACTCCCGGGGGGGAAAGGGGTATGGGACAGAAAAGAGACAGCTGGGTCTTTTAGTCTGGTATTTCCTACAGCTACCTCTGCTAGTTTTGTTCTGGCACTGCTCACACTGTAACATACAAGCAATAGGTTACTTGGGTCAAACGTATTCACATACATCAAGCTATTAACATGTGCACTTTCTTGCCTTTTGAATACCTACGCCAAAGGAGACCGTGCTATAGCCTCTCTTCTTAAGGATATTGTTGCCTTATTGCTGTATCTACACTGTAGAGAGATGGTAAGGTTGTATATCCTGTAAAGTTAACAAAAACAATTACCCTTGTGTAATAGAATTTTTTATTTCCTTTATATTGTCTCTATTCTCCATCACTAATTTTATTCACTAATATTAACCTTTTGTTTTGTCTATTGTTTCTTTTCGTTTCTGGAAAAGAAGTTTGTGCTAACTTTTACAGAAAATAAGGGTTCAGGTAAGTATTGTCTCTGTGGCTTTTTTTAATCAATTCTCTATTAATTTTCAGCAAATACTTCTGTGAATAATTTACTTGAAAAAGTCTTAAACTTTTAAATTGCTTATCTCTTCTATTCCCCTTAAGGTACTTGTGTGACTGGATATGGAAGGATACTTGAAGAGCTGAAAAGACAGAGGTCGGTAAGTACACTTGTAAGTACACTTTGTGATCTCTTCTTTTGGTTTTTTTCTTCAAGGTTCCGACGCGTAGATGAAAAATTAAACTACTGTCGCAACAACAGGATTTCAAACACATTACTACACTGAATCTACCGCGGACGCAGTTGAAAATCCTCTGCTTCCTTCAACGGACTCTGTGAAGCTCCGGTACTCAGAGCCAGCGCGAGCCTCAGCTGTGCTCTTGAGTCACACGCAAACCACCGGAAAGCTTGAGCGCTAACTTAGCGCTGAGCCACCATCCTGAGATGCTGCCTTCTATCCAAGGCAGACCAACCACCGTGAATTTGGGATAAGAGGGTGGTTGTATCCCCCACAGACCGGCTCCCGTGAGCACTTGATTTCCTGACAGTATCCACGCTAGGGATCCCCAAGCTTTGCTTTAGGAGGGTATTGATCATGAAAGGTCTTAATTAATCTTGGAGCATGGATATTGGAAGAGGGTTCCCATGATCTTTCCTCAGGACCATAACCCTTCCAATCAACTAAATAGTACAGTATCTTGTTCTTCCACTTAGATTCTATGATTCTTTTCACTTCAAACTCCTCTCCATACTCAGTTTGGATTGGTTTTGGAATGGTTTGGGTCCTAAGGTAAGGTGAGGAACCTTTCAGTAAGGAAACATGAAAGACAGGGTGAACTCGCTAGTGTGCAGGTAGTTTTAACCTATAAGTCACTGGGTTAATGTTTCTTTCTACCTCAAATGTACCTATGAAACAAGGCTGAAATTTCCGATTTCCCTTTAGTCTCAGATTCCTGGTGCTGAGCCAAACCTTGCTCCCAATTGAATAGTTCTCTTCTTGTCTTCTCTTTTTGTCTGTGTAACTCTTGTTAAGTTCTTTTGATTTCTCTAATTTCTTTTTTGCTACCTCTTGAGTGTCTTTTAAAGATTGTACGAAATTTTTAGCTGCCGGCACTGAGACCTCACTGGTGTTTATCATCAGATTGGGGTGTCGACCATAATTTAAGTAGAATGGAAAATGACCGGTGGAACTGTTTTGGGGATTATTATATGCCCATTTTGCTGCTCAGAGAAGGTCAGACCGATCTCCTTCCTAATCTAACAAAAACAATTGGAGGTACTATTCTAGCTCTTGATTTGCCCTCTCTGTCTGTCCATCTGTCTTTGGGTGATAACTAGTAGAGTATCTAGTTTCGATATGCAACCTTGTAGTGAAAGCCTTCCAAAAATGGGACAAGAATTGGGTACCACGATCGCAGATTAAGACCTCAAGAATTCCATGCAATCTCACCACAAACCAAACTGTGTAGCCAATTCCTTAACACTGGGAGTGTCTTTTAAAGGAACAAAATGAGCCATCTTGGCCAACGCATCCACAAATACTAGGATAGCGCTGTAACCCTCACTGGCAGGTAGATCTACAATTAGGTCTATGGTCACCGTGTGCCAAGTGTAAGGGGGTAAGCATTGGTTATAACAACCCTTGAGGTGATTGTCTTGTCGGTTTTCCCTGAGCACAGATGCCACATCCTAATACATATTCCTTGATGTCTTTAGTCATCTTGGGCCACCAGAATTGCCTCTTAATCAGTTCTTCTGTCTTATGAACTCCCTTATGACCTGCCAAGGGCTGATCATGCCAATCATGTAAAATTTGTTCTTGAAGTTCCAAGGTGCGTATAAACAGGGCTCTACCATGATAAGACAACTGATTTCGATTTTCTCAAGATTGATCTGCAGAAAGCCATTGTTGAAGCTCTTCTGGAGTAAAAGACTCTTGTACCTTCTCATCTAGAGATTAGCTAGTAACTGCCCCTATTATTTTTGATTCAGGAATAATCTTTTGGTCGTTTATTACTAGCCTTTGTTCTTCTATATCCAATCTGGATCGGGCGTCTGCCTTGCCAATATTGCTTTCTAGGTGGTAGGTGATCACAAAATTGTAGTCCGCAAAGTATTGAGACAATTTGAGTTGACGCGGAGTTAGAGTTCTCGCTGATTCCAGGAATTGCAGATTCGTATGGTCTGTAAATACTGTAACAGTATGTTGAGCTCCCATCAGATAGTGTCTCCGGTTCACGAAGGCATCTTTAATAGCCAAAAGTTCTTTTTCCGTAATGGTATAGTTGATCTCAGCAGGAAGGAATTTACGGGAATGGTAAGCAACCGTATGTAGTTGCCCAGTCTCCTTTTGTTTCTGGGATAGACCTCTTCCAATAGCTTTGTCAGACGCATCTGTTTCCACATAGAAGGGCTCCTTGGGATCTGCATGAATGAGGATGGGTGCTGAGGTAAAACTCTTTTTAGGGACTGAAAAGCTGTTTCTGCCTCTTTTGACCAAGAAAAAGGAACACCTTTCCTTAACAGACGAGTAATTGGAATTCTTTTTTGAGAAAAGCTTTGAATAAATCTGTACAACTTTGCGAATCCAGTAAACCGCTGTATCACTTTCACAGTTGCAGGAGATGGCCAATCCAGGACAGCCTCAATCTTTTTGTTATCCATGGTAATTCCCTCAGGAGACAGAATAAAGCCTAGGAAATCCACTGAGCGAACATTGAATGCACATTTTTCAAGCGTGACATATAGACTGTGCTCCTGTAGCGTTTCCAAAATTCCTGTGCCGTGCTCAAGCTGCTCTTCTTCTAATGCCGAGTAAATCAAAATGTCGTCAATATATACAATGGCACACTTGTCTATATATGAACTCAAAACTTTGTTTATAAAATACTGGAAAGCTGCCGGAGCGTTACAAAGACAGTAGGGCATAACCTGATATTCGTACAAACTAAACTTAGTCCTGAATGCGGTTTTCCATTTATCACCGTCTGTGACTCGGATTCGATAGTAAGCTCCTCTGAGATTGAGTTTAGTGTAGATCTGGGCCCCTTTAACCTGATCCAGGAGTACCAAAATCAGAGGCAGTGGATATCTGTTCTTGACTGTGATCTTGTTCAGGGAGCAATAGTGAACTCAAATTCAAAGAGCGCCCGTTTCTTTCTCAGGGACAAAAAATAACAGCAAGGAGACCGGGGACTGAGATGGCCAGATGAAGCCATTCTTCAAATAGGTCTGGATATATTCTTTTAAATGAGCATCCTCATTTTTCGTCAAAGCGTAGATTCTACTGCATGGAATGTTAGCGCCTGGTTCCAGCTCGATTTTACAATCATAAGGTCTATGAGGTAGAAGTCTCTCTGCATTTACTTCACTGAACACATCCTCATAATCCCAATACATCTCTGGAACTTCTTTGGTACGTATTACGCACACTGTTGCTCCATTCTCACACAGACAGGCAGCTAAACTAAACTCCTTTGCTTGACCCTTGTTGTGAAAACAGGACTCCAAGCAGTATTCGGAATTCAACTTTATCGGTTTCTTCTCCCAGTCAATTTGTGGGTTGTGTTCCATTAACCATGGAAGTCCTAAGATCAATTGGAACTGTGGTGCATCAATTAAGTTAAACTGTATGTTCTCTCGATGACCATCTGATAGCACAAGTTCCACCTCTTCGGTGTGACTAACAATTGAACCGGAAGAGAGGTTAGTATCTTCAACCGCCCTTACTGCTTCACTATTTGTCTTTCATGTGACTTGCAAGCCTATTCTAGAGCCGAACTTGATGTCACGAGACGTAGCTCCGGAGTCAACCATCACTGAGATGTCAGATTGGATTGAAGTTTTGTATTTCAAGGTTTCTGATAGGGTTAAATGCTAAACAGAAGATTGTTGTGTGTTTGCCAACAAATGGGTCTCTGGAGTTATGTTTTCTATGGCATCCACCAGACCAACCCCTCCTACTGGTGGTGCCGCAAATTTTCCTTCAGTGAGGTTTTTGGTTTCTTCTGACAGACCTTAACAAAGTGTTCACTGACCCCTCAGAATATGCAAAGGTTGTTTGCTCCCCTGCTCTCCTTTTCTTCTTTAAAAAGGGGTCCTCTTACGGCTCCAATCTGCATAGGTTCTACCATCTCGGTGCTCTCTGCAGACCTTGTTCCTTCCGAACTGATTTAATAAAAACGAGTAACACTCAGGCAAAGCTCTCTTCTTTTCTCGCCTTTCGGTTCAGACTGCCTATAACCTATAATTCTAGGACCAAATCGATGAGGTCGGAGAGTCTTACTTGAAATTTCCCAGAAGAACTTACAGGAGCAGAATGGTGAACTTTTCCCAATGCATCTCTGAGTCTCCTTCCACGCACCAAAAGTAACTCTAGTCGTGTGAAAGAACTCCCGGGGGAAAGGGTATGAGACAGAGAAGAGACATCTGGGTCTTTTAGTCTGGTGTCTTCTACAGCTACCTCTGCTAGTTTTTTCTGGTGCTGCTCACACTGTAACATACAAGCAATAGGTTACTTGGGTCAAACTTATTCACATATATCACATTATTTACATGCACACTTTCTTCCTGGCATCTGGCTACCTACCCCAAAGGATACCGAGCTATAGCCTCTCATCCTCTGCTTCCTTCAATGGACTCAGTGAAGTGCGCGGTACTCAGAGCCAGCGAGAGCCTCAGCTGTGCTCTTGAGTAATGCTCAAACCACCGGAAAGCTGCAGTGCTAACCTAGTGCTGAGTTGCTATCTTGAGATGCTGCCTTCTAACCAAGGCAGACCAACCACCGTTAATTTGGGATAAGAGGGAGGTTGTAGCACCCACAGATCGGCTCCCTTGAGCGCTTGAGTTGCTGACACCAGGATGGGGTGACTTGTGTGATTATCACCTTGGTCTGTTACCCAGAATCCCTTGTAAACCTCAGACTTTGTAAAAAAACATGTTTTCCTCACTTTTCTGTGATGGAACGTCTGGACTCTGTGGGGAGCCAAAAACTGCCACACACCCAGCATTCCCCCAAGTCTCCTGTTAAAATTGTACCTCACCTGTGTGGGTAGGCCTAGTGCCCATGACAGTAAAAAGCCCACAACACAATATGGGCACATGATATTTTCCAGTGAAAACTGATCTTTTGTTCCTAGCTGTGGATTTTTGGGTCCTCGCTGAGCCCGTCACATAGGGAAACCTAGCTAACCTGTACAGTTTTGAAAACTAGACACCCAGTGAAATCCAGCATAGGGACCCTTTTTTGTAAAGTGCCTGGCTGTGGATTTTAGAATCTCACTCTGGCGGAAACTAGGAAAATCTAGCAAACCTGTCCACTTTTGAAAACTAGACACCCAGGAAAATCCATGATGGGGTAATTTGTGTGGCACTCACTAGGTTCTCTTACCCAGAAATCCTTGCAAACCTCAAACTTTGTAACAAAAAACACATTTTCCTCATTTTTCTGAGATGGAAAGTTCTAGAATCTGGGGGAGCCACAAACTTGCCCCCATCCAGCATTCCCACAAGTCTTCCGATAAAATTGGTACCTCACTTCTGTGGGTAGACCTAGTACCCACGATAAGAAACACCCCAAAACATACTGCGCAAAGTCAAAATTATCGATCGCAAAACTACCTGGTTTTCAAAGGGAGCGACCTGCATTTTTGGTCCTGGGCTCAGTGGCCATCTAGAGAAACCTACTAAAGCCAAACATTTCTGAAAACTAGCATCTAAGGAAGTCCAGGGAGGTGCAGCTTGAGTGGCTCTCCCAACATTTTATTAGCCAGAAACCCCTGCAAACCTCAAGTCTAGCTCTCTTTCCTATGAGGGAAAGTTGCTAGGATCAGGGGGCCACTGCACATTTCCTACAACCCAACATTCCCCCAGGTCTCCCAATAAAAATTGTACCTCACTTGTGTGGGTAGGCCCAGTGCCTGCTACAAGAAATGCGCCAAAATATACTGTGGAGACTTTAGAATTATTGAACGCAAAACTATCTGGTTTTGCGATGGAGTCACCTGCGTTTTTGGTCTCGGGCTCGGCGGCCATCTAGGGAAAACTACCAAACCCAGACAATTCAGAAAGCTAGACACCCAGGAAAGTCCTAGGAGGTGTGGCCTGCATGAATCTCCCAATAGTTTCCTGCCCAGAATTCCTGCAAACATCAAATTTAGCTACATAAAACACATTTTCCTCACATTTCTGTGAGGGAAATTTTTGATATAATCGGTCTGACACAAATTTCCTTCTACCCAGATCTCCCAATGCAAATGGTACCTCACTTGTGTGGGTTGGCCAAGTACCTCAGAGAAGAGAGAAGGGCCTAAAACGCATTGAAGAGACATCAAAATGATCTATCACAAAATTACCTGGTTTTCCAAGGTGTTCTCGGCGGCCATATATGGAAACCTACCAAATCCACATAGTTCTGAAAATTAGACACCCGGGGTAGTCCTGGGAGGTGTGGTTTGTGTGGATCCCCCAATGTTTTCATATCCAGAATCCCCCGAAAAACTCAAATTACGTCAGCGCGAAATGCGTGCTGATCGTCATTTCAGTGAAAGAATTAGAACAGCCTGGGGAGCTGGGAATCTCTTCCCCTGCTACTGAAGCTGTTTTGGGGGAAAGGAAATCCCTCTTGTACCTGAACCAGAGGGATATCCTGTTCCATGTGCACAGACAGCCGGGAGGCGTCCGACGCACAAGAGCACTGTGGCGTCAGATGACACCCGGCCGTCCGATGCACTGAAAGGGTTAAACTTTCCTTTTATTACATATAAGCTACCTGTAAGGTAGGCCCTAGGTAGCCCTTAGGACAGAGTGCTGTGTAAGCAAATGGTAGGACATGTACTTTTGAGTTTTGCATGTCCTAGTAATGAGAAACACCTACATTCGTTTTTAGCTATTGTGAGGACTAGCCCCTCATAGGTTAACATTGGGAATTCCTTATTACACTTTTAAGCTGTTATTCCTGATTGAAAGGGAGTGGCTTGTCATGTTTAATATGTGTGCCAGCAGCCTGTCTTCAATACACGTCTGGGTTGAGTGACAGCTGAAGTTTGTGCATTCCATCTAGACAGTCACAAACAAAGGAAAGGTAGGTGTCACGGAGTGTCCATCTGCGTCCTAATGGCTCATCCTGGGCAAAATGGGAGGGAGCACCTGATATACCTGAATGGCAGAGTCCTGTCCCAACACAAAGGGCTCATTACCCCCCTTTTGTGAGTCTGGAGCCAGGGCTGGAAAGGAGGGACATATGTGCATTTCAAAGCCCTGCTTTGGAGTAACCTCCACTTCAAAGTCACAACTGAGTATACGATCTGGGTCTATGACCCCACCAAATCAGACACTTCTGAACCTGTAAATAAAGGAAGAAGGACTGCAGTGCTGCTACAAGGGCTGTTGAAGTGCTGCCACTACCCCACTACCCTCTCCCCTTTCTGAGTAAGAACTGGACTCTTGCTTGAACCCAGAGGGTTCTCAAAGGGCATGCTGGCTTGCCTCAGGTTTTGAGACTCAGTGATATCAAAGTTTCACCTCCTGCTCCTGCGTTTGGTTCATTGGAAGTGAATCCAGGTGTTGCCCCTGTGGAACCAATGCAACCTCTGCTGCGGGCAGCAGAATTGACGCATAACCGCTGTTGCGGAAACAGGTCTGGTGCATTGCACTCAGAACCACCACATAAAATTGCTGCTGCTGCAATGTGAGATCAACGCATCCTCTTGATTGCAGTGAGACACCTGGTGCATCTGTTTTGGAAACAACACATCTCGTCTTAGGAACCAATGCATCACCATTGTTGCTTGGGCGAAATTGATGCATCACCTTGATTGTGGGATCGACACAGACCCATTGCTCAGTTGCACCCCGCATCTCGCTGTAGCGACCAGGATCAAGGTACTGTGCTAAGTGGACCTTTTGAGTCTTGTTTGCAGCCTGCACTCTATTTCCCCTAAACTCTTGGGGGAAATCAGGAGGTACTGAAGAAACTCCAAGTAGTCCAGAATTCCGCAGCTCGTCTTGTATGTCAGACTCTTCGGAGATCATCCATCTCCCCGGTGCTGCACGATCTGCATTGGCTCTGCATTGAGAGTCGGATTAAATTTAAGACCTTGTGTCTTATTTTTAAAATCATCCAAGGGTCTGCCCCCCTTTATCTTAAGGAGATTGTCCATCTCCATGTTCCGGCTTGTCCCCTGCGCTCAGCCACCCAGGGCAACTTGGTAACACCGAGCTGTAGACTATCTAGAATGGGTGGTCGCTCTTTCGCGTTCCTCGGACCTAGATTATGGAACTCTCTTCCTTGGTCTATGAAGCAGGAACAGTGTTATGTCAGGTTCCGGCAAGATCTTAGGACATGGCTCTTTTCTCAGTGATGAGTTCTGGTTACTCAGTTGCAGCATTCCAACTACCTGCGCCGGGAAACCCTGTTCAGGGTAGCTGTGTGCAATATATCTTTTAATTTTATAATAATAAACTCTTGATTTTGCCCCAGACTACCAGATGACCCCCATAGGGGCTTATTGCTTCTCAGCACTATTTTGACATTTAATCTTTAAAATTCTTATCTAGACTTCTACTTAATGATTTTTGTTGTGAATTTCTAAGTTATTTTTTAAGTAAAGCAGTGTGCAGTATGGCATTGTTTGAAGGCCTGGGGCTGGGCCCTGCATCCAAACCCCCTACCGCCAGCCAACCCCACCGCACACTGACTTCCCGGTGCATGGCGGATGCTTGGACATAGGCAGCCAACCCCCTTCCCCACACAGCCTTCGCCTGTTTACAGAAACTGACAGCAGATGATCAGGCCTGCGGGAGCCAGCACTGCGCCCAGTGCTGCTGCAAATATATATTTATCTTGGCTTACTAGTGGTCCTTTAACTATTTTAAGTTTACCCTTTCAACTTGGGTGACTGCCGTTTTATAGCAGTAAATTCAACTTAAAGTGTGCAGGAGCGCGAGTGCAAATAAGCATTGGCAAAACCAAAAGGTCACAGCTCACTTTTTAAAGGGAGAACGACTGGCTTTGCCAATGTTTATTCAACATTGTTGTAATTTTCTGGTCAGCACCCTGATGAAATACTTTTATAAATCGATAGAGCTGAGATAATGTCAAAAATTGGTTTATTCTGAATGTTGGTGGTGCACTGTAATTTCCGGTTTTTAAAATAATGCACTTTATTAGATATGAATTCGAGAGACAATCTAAATCATGCCAGTTCCAGTACCGAATACATAATTTCAACTCAATTAATCTAAACTGATGTGTTGACCTCGGTAAGTCACGCCCCTTTGAACTATTTTCTCCAGCACATATTCTAAAGTGATGATTGTTGAAGCCTTATAATTTGCTTTTCCATATAGACACTGTATGGTGCATACTTTGTGAGCTTGAGCGCCTTGAACAGCAATGGTATGCATCACTTAAACCTAATTGGTTGCACATGAGATAGCAGGCGTGCTAATTACACGAGCAGACCATGTCATTATTACTTCAAATGTATTGAAAGGTTCTGTATTACTTTGAAAACCATTACATTGCTGGGAAGTTATGTTTGCAGCTGAATCGCAATGAACGGAAGTATCACTTTTCTAGGAATTTACTCTTCAAAGGGGCATTTGCAGAGTAGGGTCATAAAGTTATTTTTCGGAGTGTGTGTTAAATAAACTCAGCTCACCACAAATGTTCTTGCAAACACATCTTGATAGCGCTTCATGGTACAGGCATCAATATAAACTATTGCAGATTTTGAAACTCAGTTAGTGCAACCATAGAGTTGGTAGAGTGTGTGTATCGGATAAAACAATTCATTTCTGAAGTAACCCAAAGCTGAGACATTGTGCTTTCAAACCCTGTACATAAATGAATGAATGCGTGAATGAATAAATGAATGTGGGAATGAATGAGTGAATGAATGAAAATTAACATAAACATATGAAAGAATTACAAACATTAGTCAAAGAGTAATACGTTATTCATTAGATTTCCAGATGATATTTCATACCCTGTCAAGATCTTAGCTGTCTCAAAGCAGGTTGCATTTTGTGTACTCCTTTTGTTGGTGAATGTTGTGTTACAAACATTGCAGAGAGAGCTGCAGGAGGTAGTTAAATGAGTGAAAGGAATGTACTGATTTAGAGCTGCCAGCATAGCTTTGTGAATTCCATTCTCCCTATCTGCAAATGCGAGTCATCTGCATGTAAGCATGTTGTCACCTGAAATCCGTTCTTCATCTGTATAACGTCAATTACCTGAATACCACTAAATTGGCTAAGACTAATACCAATTGTTAACTTACCTGAACCAAGAGATGGACCGGCATATAGACCTATATTCGTGCACCTCTCACTCAGTCTGCTTACTAGGCCTCGATGACATCAAAGGGATTCTATTTCTATGGCGTTCTAAGTATACTTGCATACTGGTTTTCTAAGGGTCATTTTTACCATCGCGTGGATTCATGTGTGACATTTTCAGCCAGCCGATGATTTTTAGCCAGCAACTCTTCGTATACTGGAGTCTGCTGTCTAGCTTTGCTACTAATGGTATTGATTAAAAAAACATGCATACAAAAAGGCCCGTTGACTAAATAGATAGGGTTAAGTTGCGTGCCATGCATGCTATGGGATAGCTGACAAACAACAAGGGCACCCAGTAAGTCAGCAAAGGACGTTATATCTAACAACAGTGGTCCCATGCAAGGTTAGGATTAAAAAAGTAATAATATAGACACAATGGAACTATATTGGTTTAGAGTGATTTGTCCAGCCGGACAGTGATCACAACATTTTTTACTATATATAATGAACAACGAAAATTCTCTTACATTCAACAAAGAGTGAGACACAAGCCTGTGCCTTCACGCTTACAGATTGGCAAGGTGAAAGGAAAGGGAGAGAAAGATACTTAGGCAGAAAGTGAGCGATTTCTGTTAATTATAGCGATGACAAATTCAACAACACCATAAATAGCATATCTCAATAAATATATACATTCATGTATGGTGTGACAAGAGGTCGACGACGTTTCCATTCCATAGCCAAAATACAAGGAATCATCATCAGGACACAAAGTATTATGCCTAAAACCTAAAGCCTACTGAAAGAAATACGCTCCTATGCTATAACAGTTGTCACCCCCGGACTCTCAGAGATAGTCTGCCATATTCACAGTTTCTGAGGTTACGGAGAAACTGCTTTCAGAAAACTGATTACTTTAGGGAGGCAAATACCCTAGCTAACAAACTCAGGTCTAGGGGCTATCCAAAAAGACTGATAAAAAAATACCATGAAACGGGAGTGGTACTGTCCGCGTGAGACATTGCTTGAACCAAAGGCTAAAAAAGAGTCAGACAGACTGGTGTGCGTGACGACCTTCTCGTCTGCCTCAAACAGAATAAAGAAAAGCATTAAAAGAAACTGGCACATTATCAACTCTGGCGATCTCTCACTTGATCTACCCCTTTTTGCCTTCAAACGCAACAAAAATCTAAAAGACCAATTGGTGAGGGCAGCACTACCACCTCCCGAGAAAATTAACACCACTCTGAACGATCTGTGGGGTCTTCCTCCCTTGATAGGCCACTCCAAATGCGGTGCTTGTGTTGTTTGTGATTTTTGTATTGAGACTAAGGAATTTGTGTTTAATGAAACTAGGAATGTTCTCAGGACTTTTACCAACTGCAACAGCTGCAACTTGATTAATGCAATTCTGTGTCCTTGCAACATGATTTATGTTGCCCAGACGAAACAAAAAATTAAACTCAGGATATCACAACACCGCAGCAGAATAAGGTGCAAAACAGCAAATGCACCATTGGTCGAACACTTCTTGGAAAAAGGACATTCTGAAAATCAACTGAGATGGACAGTAATCAGCCAAATCATTTTACCACCGCGAGGAGGTGACCTCACTCGGATGCTGAACAAAGAGGAACTTAAGTGGATATTGAGAACTGATAGTCTCAACACAGGACTCAATCTGCAGGAAGATTGGACTAGCCTACTGTAACTGG
Source organism: Lissotriton vulgaris (assembly GCF_964263255.1). Classification (NCBI taxonomy): domain Eukaryota; kingdom Metazoa; phylum Chordata; class Amphibia; order Caudata; family Salamandridae; genus Lissotriton; species Lissotriton vulgaris. The sequence goes on from NC_141691.1 coordinate 1,963,353,401, forward strand.
GTCCATTGAATTGTCATATGAACTGTATGGGTCAATTTATCAGGATGTTTTAATAATTTCTCATTGACTAGGATGTTTTAAACTCTCATGGATGTCACTTCACCTTTTGCATGCAATCCACCACCTATTTAAAGATGGCCGCCACGTTTATTCCCTTCCCTTCCTCACTGTTTACTAGCAAACAAACCACCTAACTCAAGATGGCCGCCGCCACTGGTCCCTCTATTATTTCTAACTGTCTGCCCACCTATCAGCATTCAACCACTCTGGTTTATACTCCCCTCCCATGCCCTCCGTGCACAACGCGGAACCACACTGCTGGCAAGCCTGGATATCGCGAAGCCTTCGGTAAGTGAGACTAACCCTCTTAGGCGCGATCTTAACTCTACCGCGACACGGGTTATAATGATGACCCTACGTGTTATTCCCAACAGGCTCGCCCGACCGCGCCTTATTTGGCGGTTGAATCAATACTCAGCACCCCATTGTGGGCGTCTTCAAACTTCACTGGGGATTTCCTTTTTTATCCTCCGGTAAGTGCAGCGCTAACTGGCTAGCTCCCCTCGCAGTGCGAGCAATCTCTGATCGCCTCAACCCCTCTCTTCCCAGATCCACCGAGAGGCGAGGCAACTCCGCTTCCAGAAGGAGACCCCCAGTAATACTGCTCGGCTATTCTCCTGTGTACCTCTACCATAGGACCTGGGTAAGTCCACGCACGTGGTCTACCGACCCGATCCACCCAGACGAACCCTCATTGACCAGAACTCTTTCCCTCCCCAGCCCAGACCGAACATATGATTGGCGCCATCCCTGCACCAAGACGTCAGGGCTTTCTCGCTTGCGCCACACAGGTATACTTCAGCCCCCTATGTTCCATGGAGTAACTGCGCATAATTCACCCCCGGGCACTACACAGGCACTCAGTTTGCCATCCTTGTATGTGATCACGTCGGTCATCAGGTTTTTTCACTTAAGGAGCTGTCACTCACGTGTAGACACTCGATGACATTTTAAAAAGTATTCACCCTTCAAAATCACGCGTGTTGTATTCTGCTCCCTTATGGACCATGTAGCCACTTAGACTCACCAAAAGTCACCAGATACGTTCTGTTCTGTGTTCCTTTTGACTAAATTTTCCTAATTTCTTTTTCCCTAGGCTATTGTGTAGAACAGGTTTTAGGCATAATACTTTGTGTCCTGATGATGATTCCTTGTATTTTGGCTATGGAATGGAAACGTTGTTGACCTCTTGTCACACCATACATGAATGTATATATTTATTGAGATATGCTATTTATGGTGTTGTTGAATTTCTGTCATTGCTATAATTAACAGAAATCGCTCACTTTCTGCCTAAGTATCTTTCTCTCCCTTTCCTTTCACCTTGCCAATCTGTAAGCGTGAAGGCACAGGCTTGTGTCTCACTCTTTGTTGAATGTAAGAGAATTTTCGTTGTTCATTATATATAGTAAAAATTTTTGTGATCACTGTCCGGCTGGACAAATCACTCTAAACCAATATAGTTCCATTGTGTCTATATTATTACTTTTTTAATCCTAACCTTGCATGGGACCACTGTTGTTAGATATAATGCATGCTATGGGGCTACTTGGCAGCGGTTGTCAAAAAGAGATATAATAAAAGCTAGGAAGTCAATCTACTGTCTTAGATCATACAAAGAGTAAGTGATCCAGTACTCAAATAAGTTGAAGTGATGCATAGATTTTTGTTCAGGCCAAGGTGGTGATGCACCAGTTCTGGAGATGATACCAAGCCGAGAGGCGTTGGTCTCGTATATGATGCGCCTGTTTTCCCCACACAGTTGAGGGGATGCGACGGTCTTCCCACACTGCACCGGTTGCGATGTGGCCGTACCAATGCCTTGGTTCTTTAGGTGAATCGCTAGTTCCAAGTGTGATGTCACAATAGGCATGATCTGCCAGGTCTGCTACATGCAAACTGGGGATGTGCCGATTTTACTGGAGCAAGCACCTGGGTCCACTTCCTATGGTGAAGGTGGTGAGAGTTTGATATCCCTGAGTCTAAGGAAACAGGAGGAACACCAACAAGTCCTTGAAGATCACTCTGCATTCAAGGCAGACCTTTCTAGCCCTGGCTCCAGCCTTACTACAGGGGATAATCAGCCCTTTGTGTGGTGACAGGACATGACCCAGTCACGTGTCAGCTCCTCCCTCCCATCCTGCCCAGGATGAGCAATCAGGATGCAGATGGACACTCAGACACACCTACCCTGTCATATAGCTACTTCTTTTCTATATACTGTGTTAAGTTAGCATGAGCTTATTAAACGTTTAAATGCCATTTTACCTTTCTGCCTCATTTTGCACACGACACATAATTGTTGATTTAGCTTTCAACCCAGAAGAGCTTCGTGATTTACTTGAGAAATAATATGTTATTGCTCTGATATCTGTTTTGCTCGGTACACTGTCTGCACAGTGAGTGCTGAAGGCTGCAAGGATAACTAAACCCGATGTTGTTGTGAGGTCTGATCTTCGCACGTCCATAGACATAACACACATGCTGCTGCCAAAATCTGGCTTTAGGCGGGTTTTATATTGTTGTGCCGCACATACACATGACACACTTGATGGTGCTTCGCATGCAGAGAGCTGGTGGAAGATTATGTGATCCTCTGCCACTGAGATTTTGAGGTATGGGCCCGCCCTGCTAAAACCCAAATGAGACCTTCATAGATATAAAATACTATGCTAAATAGGAAGGGTGTGAATTAGGTATTGTTAATTCCTATTCATTACAGCATCTTAGTATGCTGTCACCATTCGCCTTTTATGGACTAGTAACTATGCTGATAACTTTGTTGCTTATAATATGTTTGCTAGTTTTGTACAAGATACTGCGTTTGAGAACCTTGCATTAGTAAGTAAATATTTCAAACATGCACATGTCCTCTTTTACTCCACGTTCTGGTTTGTAATGATTATATAACGAAAGAGTGTTCATGTGTTCCACGATACCTGAGGTAATCTAAGTTCATGTTCTGGTCTGTCTAAGCATTGGGAGTTTGTTATGACCAATGAGAAACTGTAGCTATGGTGGTGTTGGAAAAACCTACCTATTATTGTAATGGGTCTTTTTTTCAAGCTTGATTCTTTCTAAAACGGTTTCCTTTAATTACTACCCAGTTGTGCTACAAAGTTTACTTTGTTTTTCATATTTCTTATGCCGCCATGGACATTCCGCAGCATAGTCGCATTGCGGTGCGAGATCATTTGTGGATGTACAATGTGCCTTTGGAAGGCTTGGCTGTGATCATGGTGGTGAGTGCGGAACATGCTTATGCATACGAACTGTTTTATTCGTGGGTGACATTTCCGGCAGCGGACGCTAATTCTGGTGTATTCCACACGTACACTCCCACGGCTGTACTTAATGAGTAAACTCCGTACAGGGCACAGGAAGTTCTATTGATGTTTGGCAGCATGGAGTTTGGTTTGGTGGCACCCTACCCGATTCTTTAAACGCTCCGAGGTTAGGTCCTTTGTCCATTCCAGGCGCTAGTTGGCCTGTTTTGGCTGGATTTACTCCTCATCCTCTACACGGCAATTGTAACGTGGCTAGACTCCGACGACTACATGTAGTCGCGATTGCCTTGATTAGAGCCCTAAGGCCAGATGTAGGTAACCTAATACCGGTCGGTAACGGCCGAAAATCGGTGTTTTCGGCCGTTACCTACCGGTATTTGGAAAATGAGATTTAGGTCGCCGAAAACTGGTAAAAATACCGAATCGGTGTATTACCGGCTCGGTAAAGATACCGATTCGTTAATATTTCCGAATCGGTAAAATTACCGATTCGGAACAAATACCGAGTTGCAAAAAGTCCCGAATCGGTAAAATTACCGAATCGGAACAAATACCGAGTCGGAAAAAGATCCGATTCGGTAAAAATACTGAATCGGAAATTACGAAATGGAAAATACCACGCCATCGAGATGTAGAAAAGGGCCCCAAAATGCAACACTGGAACTAGAATGGCTGTTTTTTACATCATAGAAAGACGGCTAAGGCTACAGGCAGCAGGTGAGAGGAAATGGAGAAGGGAGGAACAGGTATATAGGCAAAGGATTGCACTCTTCCAATTGACAGAGGCAGAGATACTGCAGAAATGTAAATGTAAATGTCAAGGTATTTGTAGAGCGCACTGTCACCAAGCGGTTTCCTGGCGCAATTACTCATACCGCTGTGGAACCCTTCCTGGCTTTCCCTGTGAAGTGTCCACTCCTGGGCACCCCCAAGGTGAAGCCAGGCATCCTAGCGCTGTTGGGGCCAGTGTGGAGGTTAAGCAAGCTATTGCCCAGAGTTGCAGCGTGGGGCACATGATTAGAATAGGCACCGAGGCGAGAATTGTCAGGTCCAAGGAAATTGAGCCCAAGACCTGCTGAGGCGGGAATTGAACCCTGGTCCTGGGCCAGAATTCTGCATCAGGGTCTGCCGCTCTAACCATTGAGCCACACTCCTCCGCAGAGATACAGACTGCACCCTGAAACCATCATGGACCTGATCAGGGACCTGCATCCACTCCTGGACCACCCAAGACCAAGGGCCCATGCCATCCCACCCCATGTCCAGGTGCTCTGTAGCCAGTGGCAGCTGGTGGACTTGGAAAGTGGTGAGGAGGGAAAGACTCTGCGGACACCCATTTCAAAAGTCCCTGCCTCTCTACTATTTGGTACTGTGCTCCCTGAAGTGCAGATCTCCTCAAGCTCCGAGCACTGGTGCTTTTGATACTGCATTGTGCAGAAATAAAAGAACACATTTACACGTACATTAACACTGTTAGCTTAGACATAGCCTTAAGTCCCCATTACATGTTTCTCACCCCTCTGAACATTGCCTACGACAGCCAAACTATTCACACATAACTTGCTCTCTAGCCCAGCCGGGTCTCTATTGTGAAACCTCTTACTAGAAGATGGTAAATGCCGAAGTAAATGTGAGCATAAATCACAAATCTCACCTTTAGTGCATGTTTAAGCATGGCCACAAGTTTGCCACAATTGTTTGAAGGGCACCTCTGAACCTCACACATGACGCCCAAATTCTTTCCATTAACCACACAATAAATCCAAACTTGGCAAACCATACAAATCAAAGAGAGTAGCCACTTTCCTTAAAATCAAAAGCCATTTGGAGCCTTGTCAGTGATAAAAGAAGGCACTATACAAGAGTTACAATACCAAGAAATAAACTTGCTGGCATAGCAACAAACTATTATCCCTTGCTAGCACAGAGGTTTTTCCCATCCTACTGAATGTGAATTGAGGGTTGTTCAGTAACTTTGGGGCTGTACAAGACTATTCTCCTAAGTTTCTTTAAAGTTGGTAGTACTTTTGTAATAATGTCAGATAGTAATGTACTTCACAATTCACTGCTGCTGGAGTGATATGTAACACATGCTATTCAATATTGCCCCATACTATAGGTAATGAAATGATGCAAACAGTGTTCCGGACATATAACATTTCATTCACAAGCACTGTATCCTGATGTTCACCCAGTCATACAACTTTCCCCTGCAGCAGCCAAAGCCAGTGAAATCCTGAGTGCATTGCACCAAAGCGGCGCTGTGCAGCGTAAGCCAAGATGGAGAAACTCAGTATGAACTGAAACAAGTTGCGGGACAATAATTGCCAAAAAACTGACTTGCCACACGAAAATCACATCTAGCATCGTCTCTATATTGGTAAGAGAGACTAGGGCCACAGTTCTTTGTAATATTGGAAGTGAGCACACTGTTTATTGCACACGTGAAACGGAGATAAGCAGGCACACAGAAAGATGCAGTTGTAGCAGGAACAATGTAGTGGCATTAACTGTAGTATCTCTGCACTTACATAATGGTTTGTGTCTACTTCATCATGGTTCTTCAAGCGCACACGCACACACAAGTTGCAGAGTCAAATATTGTCAGGCACTGACAAAAATGTTGTTTGCACCGGGCATTTTAGTGCCCATTTGTGCCAAGGTGTACATGTAAAGTTCTGCACCGGGTGTTCCCTAACGGACTACACTGAAAAATCCATTCTGCCCTGCAATACCCTTTATTCTAAACTGAACTGTCTCATTTCCCCAAGCCTAAGCAACGAAACTACACAATGGAGGCAGTGCATTTTGATTGCTTAAGTCGGAGTTTTAGAATTGAAGGCCAAGAGAATTCAAATTTATTGAATCTGTCCAGCCACCAAAAATTCTATTTATGCATTTTTGCACAAAAGGCTTGCCCACAGCACCATGTGTTTCTCTTTCGTACTTTGGGGGCAACATTGTGCCATTTGGAGGCCCAATCCCGAAGCTGGCTTATCGTTATGTAAAATGAGCACAACACATAAATAATAAAAGGCACATCACGTCCAATGCACATTTTCAAGGCAAATGGTTTTCTCTGCTACATTGTACCACGCAGCCTTCGAGTTTCAACTGGCTCTATTTCTAAGGCTCACGTTTAGTTCAATAAATATATACCGTAGTTCCAAAATCTATAAAACATGTCACTGCAGTTAACATTGCTTCCAACCATTTGTGTATACGGCTGACAGCAAATGCCAAAATATGATCATTTCCTACCTGACTCACTGTTTGTAAACTCTCTTGGCAAACCAAGTTCAGGAAAGTCGACTTCTAAACCTTTGTTTAAAGGACACGCACGCCACCACTGGAAGCTTGCCCACAGCTGGTTCCATGTGTTTGCCGGGCCAGGCCTCTTTTGCAAGAAATGGGATAAGGCACTGTTTGCCTCAGACTTCGTCAATCAGTCTCCAGAGGATCAGGCCGCAGGCGGGCCACGAGGTCAGCAGCTCTCTTCTCTCTCCACGCTGTTGTGTGCCGAAGAGGGGAGGGGGGGACGGACGGAAGAGAGAGGCTGAAGCTGTTAGGGCAGAATGGCCAACTGTGTGCACGGTAACCAATCCTGGTGCAGCATTAACAGTGCCACTGCGCCAGGATTGGCTACGAGCAGGGCTAATACTGCCCATAATGAGACCCGGGGGAGCCGGGTCCCTACCTATCTGACTGCTAGAGGGGAAGGAGGAGGAAAGGTACTGCAGCGTGTGTGCGCATGCGTGGGCAAGTCGTAAAAAAGACTAGTCCAAAATGCGCACGCTGCTGCCCTGGCTGCCAACCTTCTGCTCAGCTGCACACGCACGCTGCCACGCTGCCTGTCATCACGCATTGACACTGCCTCAGGCCCACCCTTCCACGATGATGAGGTCAGCTGCAGTCCGATGAGTCATGATTCTGTGACTCGTGCTACACAGACTGGACCGGTGACAGCGCTCTGATTGTTGTATTTAATTGAATGCCTGCCAATGCGTGACAGACAGTGACGGTTGTCCTGGCTAGTGGGGCAACGCCCAAACGTCCCCAATGGACGCACCGCCACTGTCTGTAGCATACACCTCCTAGCATCTGGGATCTACCAGAGTATAGTGGCAGCGGTAGGTGGGGTGTCCCAGAGCTGCCTGTCGCATTTTTTCAGAAGGTTCCTGGACACCATGATACAGAGAATGGATCACTACATCCACTTCCCAGACACTGATGTGGAATTGCTCAAGACCAAGACAGACTTTTACCTCATGGCTAACTTCCCACACGTGATTGGCTGCATTGATGGGACCCACATCCCCATTTGCCCCCCAGCTGCCACAGAGCACATATACAGGAACAGGAAGTCAACACACACAATTAATGTACAAGCAATCTGTGATGCCAAGTTCATCATCACCGATATAGTGGCCAGATACCCAGGAAGCACCCACGACTCATATATCTTTCAAAACAGTGGGATCTATACCCGCCTGACAGCGGGCGAATTTGGGGAAGGATACCTGCTAGGTAAAGAAATGGGTGACACTCCCTTGATAGATGAAGCAGATGAATGTCAATGTGTGCATCTGAGTAATGTTTAATTTTGTCTTCCACTTTAGGGGATAGTGCATATGCACTCCGTTCCTTCGTCCTGACACCCTACCTCAACCCCACAATCCCCAGCCAGAAACATTACAATGTGGAACATAAATCCACCAAGGACATCATTGATCGCACCTTTGGCCTCCTGAAGAGCCGGTTCCGCTGCCTCCACAAAAGTGGGGGGGCACGGCAGTACGTACCTGTAACGTGCTGTAAGATTATTGCAACCTGTGCAATGTTGCACAACCTCGCAAATAAGAGGGGCACAGAGGTGGAATTGGAGGAGTATGAAGACCATGACGATGACCAGGCACTTCCAGCAGCCAACACAGTCGGACTACCAGCACCCACAGATGGAAGACAGAGACGGACAGAAATCACACACAACTACTTCTGAGTAAGTATCGAGACAAAACATGTGTTGTATGTCAATGCACGTAGTTTATTTAGCACTACGTAGAAAAGACATGAGCCACAAATGTCACATACTAGTGTGCCTGGCACTACTGTGTGTACAGGGGTTACCTCACCCTCACATGTCCAACTGAACTTGCTGGACTCACTGCTTGCGCCCATGTACAGCCCTCCGTGCTGCAGGAGCTGGACTGGGTTCAAAGTCTGCTGTGGCAGCGCCAGCACTCTGGCGTCTGCTACTCCTCCTTACTTCGGTGGCAGGGGTGCTGGCCCTGCTACTAGTGGTATCTGTGTCCCCGACACCTTCTGCTCCTGTGGTGGCTGACTGGTTTGTCAGCAACACTTCCATCGCGGAAGTGACTCTCCCCATCCCCCGTGTGAGGTCAGTACAGCAGTGCACCAGCCCCTCCTGCATTGCAACTGACCGGCGGCACATCAGTGAAGTTGCATTTGCTAGTTGCCGCATGCCGCTTGTCTGCTGCTGCGTACGATGGCTCTCCCTGCGCCTTTGTGCACGGTCCTCACGAAGTTCTTCACAGAGTGTCATGACACACTGAGACATGTCCCTGACTCCCTCTGCCATGTCCCTCATGCTGTCTGCCATTGATGCTATTCCCTTGTTTATGTCTGTGAAGTTGGTGTTAAGAATTAGCATCTGCCTATGTACTGCACTGATCCCTTTTGCCTGCAGGCGCTGAACCTTCACCATTGTGGTCTCCAGGCCTTGGAAAACACTCTCATCACGGCCACTGCCGCCTGACTCCCGGGCCCTACGACGTCTTCTTCCTTCAGATGGCCTGTCAGGAGTGGATGTGTGAGCTGTGCATTCCCTGCCATAGACTGCATTGTCTCCTCACATTCCCCTTCCTCATCCGAGGATGTTTGCAGGATCCTATGCGGGGGACCCTCATGCCTCACTGGCCTGAGGATTACTGACACCTCAGAGTCTGCTGGTGTGTGTGAATGTTCTGACACAGGTAGTGGTGAGCCTATGAGCACAGGAGATGCTTCCAGTTGCATGGTGTCGTCTGCCTCTGGTATGTCTGCTGCTTGTGTGCTGGGTGCTGTAGGTCTTGCACTGCTTTGCCCAGCATCCCTGCCTTCTTGTTCACTGTTATCCCTTTGGGGATGTGTCTTCTCCCTCACCTGCTGAGACTTGCGTGATGTCTCTCCTGTGGACAGACATGGACAGTATCTTAGTGGTGCTTTCACCGTGTACATCAAGATTAAATTATATTTTCACATCACTATTTTCTGCTCCTCCCATGTGTCTGATTGTATTGTGTGGCATGCCTGACGACATTTCATGTTGACTGCTCATATGGGTATTCTTATGACTACCACTCCCATAATGCATTGCAGGTGAGTACTAAAGTCAGAACTGGATTTCCTTACTACATAGACACATTGGGGGAGGAACACAGGCAGGGGGCGTGGGAGGATGGACATGTCCCTTACCTTTCTTAGCTGCAGCTCGGGCTGAGCTGTCTGCATCACCAATCCCCAGGACGCAGTCTGGCTGCAGTGTGGACTCCACTAGCTCTTCCAGGTCTGTGAGTGGAGATGCCTTGTTCTTCCCTCCACTGGTTAAATTGGACTCCTTGCTTCTTGCAGCCAGTTTCCTCTTAGTGGTGATCCTTAGATCATACCATCGCTTTTTTAGGGCGTCCACTTCCCTGTTGGTCACTCCTATGGCATTGATTTTAGTCTGGATCCCCAGCCAGGTGCTCCTCTTGACAGCCTCTGGTACATGCAGGGACTGTTTTCCAAATATTTTTGGGTAGTGCTTGACTACCTCCTCCACCAGCACCTGCAGTTCTCCTGTGCTAAACTTCATCTTCCTCTTCCTCTCAGCACCTTCTTTTTGGGAGTCTTGGGGCTCCATTTCTTTCTCCTGCAGGGCTCTGCTTCACAACTGGCTGTCTCTGTGTGTCTGATCTCCTGTGTGATCAGTTACACTGCACCTGCATGGGTGTGGCCACTTCCTGGATGTGGGGTAGGGTCCATGCACAGGATTGGTCTATTGCTCTGTTGGTTGGCTGAGGGGCGGGATGGTGACACGTGATTGGTTGTAACTTCAACTGCCTGATATTTTGTATCCCCGACTCGGTATTTACCGACTCGGTATTTACCGATCCGATAAATACCGAGTCGGTAGTTTCAATGCATTCCTATGGGCCTCCGGGCCCATAGGATTGCATGTGAGTTACTGATTCGGTATTTGCCGTATCGGAAGATACCGATTCGGTAAATACCATGAATGGGTTACCGATTTTTACCGATTCGGTATTTTTTACCAATTTTTGACCTACATCTCGTTTCACTTTTTGGAAATACCGAATCGGTAAAATTTGGTATTTTTCAGTCGGTAAAAATGTGTTACCTACATCTGGCCCCTAGTGCATTACATGGGCCGTAATCTTCCGGGTGGGGACCCGGGGGGTACGGTGCTTCCAGCCGGACATGGTGGTTTAATAATCAGTCCTGTCATGGTGAATGCGGTCATGGGCAAGAAGCCCCGGGATAATGATGATTTTCCTTTCTGGGTTGCCGAGAAGTTTGACCAGCTGGAAGCTGTATTTCCTAATACGACTCCGGGTGAAAAACACACCGGATTCTTACGCTAAATTTGCAAAAAGATTTGGCCCCTGAGCTCGTTGACTGTGAGTCCTGGGGTAAGACTTTTGCAGCGGTCTATACGAGGTGCTACGGCACCTGGTCTATGTCCATGCTGTCTTCGGTCCTTAAACGTGTTCAAGATGATCACGGACCGGAGTCTGCGGTTGAATTGGGCATGCGCCTGTGTGGCACCTTTGATGTGGTTTGCGATCTGATCCTTGCGAATGTCAAGGGAGATGCAGTGAACTTTCAGGTGGCTAACGCGTTGGTGGCGCTTCCCGACGCCGAGAAACTACGACAGTTAGCGAAGATCATTGTGGCGGCTTATAAAACCGTGGGTCGCAATGCCAAGGGACTTAAGCCTTTTTCTGTTAAAGAGAAAAAGCAGCCCGAGGGACAAGCTTCGGAAACTGAAGTTCAGCCCAAGTCCAAAAAACAAAATTGGCCTAAAATACAGAAACAGGGTAAGCAACAGCAACAACAACAGACCCAAAGTTCTCGTCCTGCGTCTCCGTTGCCTGCGCAGTCGGAACGTACTTATGACTTGCGCGATCGCGCGACGATTAAAACACCTGATCGTTTTCAGGCTTCTGACCAACGCTCTCCTCGTTCCTTTCAGGACTCATCGGCCCGACAACCGGTGGTGAAGGGGGCGGCAGGGGTCGGGGTGGCCAGCAAGGATGTGACCAGCCCCGCCCGAGGAACGGTGCAGAAAAGCAGGAGGGCTCAACGCCTAAGAGACCGCAGTTTGCCAAGAAGACAGTCGCAGCCTTAACAGCGCATCGTTATGCCCCAGATAGTGAGAACGCGGCTACGGAATCTGACGTGGGCTCTGACCTTGCTGGACAGCGCGGCAGAGATTACCATAGTGAGAGAGGCCCTCCGTCCACTACTGAAGGTGAAAGCGACTGATACTTATGTTGTCATTGAAACAGCTGATACCAGAGTTGCTCCCCCTGATAGACTTTTTGAAATTGTCCTGTTAATCGAGGGTGACATGCAGCGAACCATAAAAGGGGTATTTTGGGAAAATCTTTCGTCTACATATGACATTTTGCTTTCGGAGGCTGACTGGCCCCCACCTTTCGTGCTCGCAGCTCCGCGAGGGGAGGAGGTGATCCTCCCCAGTTTCGCGAACACAGTCTCGAAAGGGGATGCGCTGCACTTTGCAGAAGAGTGGGCTTTGGCTCTAGCACCGGCTGTGTATCGCAATCAATGTGGTTGGGATAGATTGTCCCCATGCCATGAGATTCCTTTACGGTCTCAGCCACAGCCTCAACCTCAATATCCCATACGGCGAGAAGCAAAGGCTTCCGTCGCGGATATTCTTGAACAATTGGAATATCAAGGTGTGATTGAAACCTGTGTGTCACCAATGAATAACCCTCTTTTTACTGTGAACAAGCCAGACGGTTCATATCATTTGGTATTGGATTACCGGCATTTAAACTCGCATTGCCGTAACTGTGCAGTACAGAATACCCACGGCTCTGCTCTAGTGAATAGTCTTGTGCGTAAGCAGTTCAAAACCACGCTTGACATTTCCAACGGTTTTTATGCCCATCGATTGGATGCTCTAAGTTCCCAATGGACATCCTTTACTTGCGGCGGAGTCCAAAAACAATATCGGCGTTTGCCTTTGGGCTATAAGTGTGGTAAAATCAATTACCTATACTTAATTTGTAATCAATAATCAATAAGAATAACTCAGAGAAATAAGAGGCAAAATCCGGGATATTGAGGTTAACTCAAAAGGGTTTTATTCCTGTAAAAGGAATTGGGTTATTGGCTCGAGCCAAGGTGGCATAACCATTCCATCACCACACAGGTTCAGGAAGGGGCAGACAGACAACATATTGGTTACAGAAGTACATATATATAGTCAATGCATTACAATGTATGAGCATGTAGTAGGCGTAACAGCTGGAAAAGAAGAGATAAAACATGGAAACGTCATAAAAAAAGGCGTTACAATAGGCGTGCATGAAGGCGTGTACTAGAAACGTCACTTGTCATGAGGTCACAAGTAGGTGGATCCATAGAAGAATCCTGCAATGTCAGCAGAAATATATGGCAGAGATGCGCGCGCAGCAGCTTGACGTAAGTCTGACGTGTAACTGGAGGGCGAAGGGGACTTGACATTTAGCACTACAAGAGTAGACATAAGTCGTGCAAATGTAGACATAAGTCTAGAATGTCAGATCAACCTAATCCCAAATCGTATCTGATATCATATATTTAAGGAACTGTAGTATCTGGAAGGGAAAAGGTCTCTCGGGCGGAGACTACTCTATACTGTCTGCATGTATATGCGTCTACGTGTTGGCATGCGGGGTGAGGGGGCATGGGCCTACCATGGCAACGGAGTCTATGAATTACTTGCACGGAGACAGAAGAACCGGGCCCTCTGCTCCTGCAGCTGGAAGGATGTTTACTTGAGCTACGAGACAGGAATGTGTTTTCGAGGAGTGGAGCAGATAATTCGAAGGTTGAATACAGTCTTGGCAGGCAGAGGTTAGGCTATGCGCCGGAGCCGCGCAAGGAGTAAGGTGAGGGTCACTGGTACAGAGGTAGCCTGGGCTGAGGCCCTCGGAGTCAGGAAGCAGGAAAAAGGCTCGAAAAAACTCGATGGCATAATCTGGGCCTACTTCGCCAGAGCTGAAAAACGTGTAAAGTGTACCACAAAAAGACGGTGGCACAGCATACATAGGAACTGAATATACAATCCGTTCATGGCGGATCTGAAAGAGGACATGTTAAAGATGGACGCAAATGTATTTGCGTCTTCATAGCTGGCACAGGAGGGACATTACATGCACTGTAAGCTAGTACATGGAGACGGTGGGGTACTCGCTGGGGAACACTACTCGATCAAAAATTATATTTCCTCATTCCCTCCTTGTTCCCCACGGACCCTTCATGATACATCGATTCTCATCAATTGATCAATCTGTTCACTTAACATCAATTGCTCTTCTTGCTTTTCGCGTTTTGAATGGGAACTTGGATGTGGTACGCATGAAGTGGCACACAGGCCGCAAATTGCCGGTCCACATTGGAGACACAGGCAACAACTGAGTACTACGAGAAAGCCAATACCTAGGAGGGATAGGATCTTCCACCCCCAGGCCGATAGCGTTGTCCAGAACCAACCGGACCAAGTCCAGGTGCCTGGAGTCTGATGTATTAGACTTGCAATTTTATGGAGACGAGTAATAGCTTTGTACACGGTTGGCGCGTTATTTGGGATGAAAACACAGCAGCTTGACCCGATGACCTTACAAGCTCCACCCCTATCTGCCAAGATGACGTCAATAACGAGACGATTTTGAAGAACAACAACCCGCATAGCGGACTGCTCCTCCGTTAAGTTGCCTAGGGCTGAAGTGGTCTCAAGTACCACTGCTTCGAGGGTTCTGGTTAATCTACGGATTAGTTTACTATTTGAAACAGTACCTAGGTAGGGGAAGAAACCTTTATTGAAATCTGTATATTGTTCCCATGTAGTTTCAGTATAATCGACAAGTGGGAGATCTCGTTGATATCGATGCTTAATCAGGTTAGTGTTTCTATGATAGTCAGGAGGGGCTAGGAAAACAGGCGGCAGAAGGAATGCAATGTAACAGGTACCATCCCAGTCTAGAGGCAAACGGACATATGCAGTATGACCACAAACAAAATAGGAATGACGTAAAGCCCTAAACGTGGATCTACCATGATCACTGAAATCGACTACAGTAGTACATTTACTATGACCTACGTGTACAGAACCATTCTTGCGAACACATAGTTCACCAGTAACTGGCAATACTGCCATAGCAGGGAGGACAGGAGCAGCTTCGGATTCGACAGATAAAATCATGAATGTGACTGTGTAATTACCTAATCCATATACTTCATTTTCTAGATCAGTTCCAGTATCTACGGGAAGTCCCTCCTTGTCAGGGTAGCATACTTTAAGCAAGACTAAGTTCAGGTTTCCCCAAACCCAGTTACCTTCATAAATAGCAGCAGTAGAAACTAGGGAATTGAGCATTTTAAACCATGCACCACACGTGCCATTGTGAGTGAACGGGTACGGGAAAAGGGGCAAAACACCCTTGTTTTCTTGGTAAGGAGGGAGTCGACCACATATCCAACAATTAGTAGCATTGGTAGACTGATGGGAGTGGTGTAACATACTAATAAAAGTGTTATTGCGCAGCGCAAGTCTGTATGATAATTCATGAGGCGGTAATTCACTAAAAGAATGTTCAGTAGTAGCATTATAAGCAGATTGTGCACGCTTGACTATAGGGTAGTATATGTGTAACAAAATACTAGCAGTAATAACCAGCAAACATAGAAAAAACATAACAAGTAGTGTCACTATACAGCGACTACGCAGTGATTTGCAATATGCGTTCTTTTTATGTTGTCTTTGTCTATCTCTCTCTCTATCTCGATCTAGGGGATACATGTCAGAAACTAATTTAACCGATTCACCTAGGGGAGGACTTAAACAATTAAACTGTCTGACTTGCTAGATCGTAATTTCAGTCTGTAATTTTCTGAAGCAGTTTTCTCAACCAAAGGGAGTTTCGTGTCAGTTTGTGGAGGAGGGCAGGGCTTAGAGTCCAAGTCCGAAGGAAGTCCGAAAAATTTCTTAATATGACTGGAATGCAGCCATCCCTTCCTGCCCTCTATCTTAACAGCTGTCCTCGTCGTGAGCAGAACCAACTTCGGGGATTGCCAGCGGGGCTCCAATGGGCTCTTCCGATCAAAATTCCTGACGAAAACGAAATCACCAGGAACCACCTCATGGGGCTTCGTCTCGGTGTTGTCGGGAAAGGCTGCAGCTACCTGTGAACGACAAGATTGTAGTGCAGACATCAAGGAGGCAAGGTAATCTGTCAGCATAAGACAATCAACATCAGTTATTTTACGTGGAATAGGCGTCCCCCACATATTCGGTGGCCTACCAAAGACCACTTCATACGGGGATAGCCCAGAACGGGAATGGACCACCATCCTCATATAGAAGAGGGCGACCGGCAAGGCAACTATCCAGTCTATACCTTTGTCTCTACAAATCTTGGAAAGTCGGATTTTCAGTGTCTGATTATGGCGCTCCACGAGACCTGCTGCCTCGGGATGCCGAACACAATGGAACTTCCACTGGTAACCTAACAGGAGTGTAATGTGTTCCATTAGCTTGGATGAGAATGGCTGGCCATTATCTGAGTACACGATGCGGGGCAAACCATACCGTGGGAAGTATTCACGAACCAGTTGCTTGGCAGTGGTCGGAGCAGTGTAATCGGGAACTGGGTATGCCTCTATCCATCGGGAAAGAGCACACACCACTACGAGGACATACTTGAATCCTCGACAACGTTCCATCTGGATATAGTCCATCTGGAGGACTTCAAAAGGGTGGTCGGGAGGCTGAAATCCACCTTGTTCTACGGGGATGCTTTTACCTGGATTGAACTGACCACAAATCATGCAAGTACGCACTTTCTGTTTGGCTGCTGCCCGTAAGTTTTTATTGGACCATATGTGTTGAATACTGTCTAGCATTGCCTTCTCTCCAAGGTGTGCGGGACTATGTATTGTGTTAATGATGACTTGTACCATAGAATCGGGGAGAAACCATGTAGATTTTCCCTTCGTCATCCATCCCTGGTCTGTTTGGACCCCTCCTAGTTTAATCCATTCCTTAATTTCATCTGGTGTTGCATGTGACTGTATGTCGATCACATCATGTGCGGGATCCCTAACGGTCATGCAGGGTGATGGTACCACTATTTGTGTCTGGTCAGTTACATGAGTTCGGTTCTGAGCAGTTTGCTTTGCTGTTCGGTCTGCCAGGTCGTTACCCTGGGAAATGACATCAGTAACCTTGGTATGTGCCTTGCATTTCATGATAGAGATTGCAGTGGGTAGATGTATTGCATCTAACAGAGCTTGAATGAGGGGACCATGTTGGATGTTGGCACCGTGAGAAGTTAAGTAACCTCTCTCTCGCCAGAGGACTCCAAAGTCGTGAACGACTCCGAATGCATAACGTGAATCAGTATATATGTTGACTCTCTTATTTCTGGCTTGAATACATGCTTGTGTCAGAGCAATAAGCTCTGCTGCTTGGGCTGACAAGGTGTCAATACAATTGGTTTCGATGACTTCCGTGTCTGTCGTGACCGCATAGGCTGCCACTAATTCACCTGTCTTTGTTCTCATACATGAACCATCCACATAAAGTGTCAGGTCTGGATCTGGTAACGGAACATCTGTCAAGTCTTGTCTGGGCTTTGTTGTAATAGTGATAACTTCAATGCAATCATGTGCCAATGGATCTACTCCATTTATTGGCAATAACGTGGCTGGATTTAACGTGCTGCAGCGTCTGATTTCGATGTGTGGTTGAAACAATGTCAGTTCGTAACCTGTCAATCTTGCTATTGTCAGGTGTTGGGTCTGAGTTCGATTTAAAAGAACTTCTACAGAATGTGGAACCTGTACTGTCAATGGATGTCCTAACACAATAGAATCACTCTGTCTGATTGCTAAAGCTGTGGCTGCAACTGATTTCAAACATGCTCGAAGGGCTTGTGCTACTGGGTCTAATGTACTAGAAAAATAAGCACAAGGCTTGTGTGAACCTGCTTGTTCCTGAGTGAGGACTGACAAGGCAGTACCCTCACGTTCTGTAACAAAAAGTGAAAAAGGCTTACTGTAACATGGTGTTGCTAAAACAGGTGCTTGACATAAGGCTTTCTTTAAGTCTTCAAAAGCTTGTGTATGTTCCTGAGTCCAAGGGAGGACAGTCGAAGTCGCTGCCTCCTGTGTCGTTAACTGAATGAGTGGCTTTGCTAAAAATGCGTATTGGGGAATCCATTGTCTACAGTATGAGGTGAGGCCTATAAAGGCCCGCACCTCCTTTTGTGTTCTGGGTGGTGACATGTTTGCGATTAACTGAATGCGATCAGGTGTGAGCTGTCTCCCCACTTTGGACAGCAAGTGACCCAGGTACACAACTTGCTGAACACAGAATTGTAGCTTCGAAGGAGACACTTTGTGTCCCTTGTCGGCCAGGAAGTTCAAAACGATCAGTGATGCATTCTCACATTCGGGTTCGCTTCGCGCGGTGATCAGCAGATCATCGACATACTGAAGCAGGGCAGTGTGAACTGGCATGTGGATACTGTCGAGTTGTTTTTTCAATGCTTGACTATAGATACTGGGGCTTTCTGTAAATCCTTGAGGTGCACGGGCAAATTTGAAAGATCGTCCATTTAAACTGAATCCGAACAAATATTGGCTTTCCGGATCAATAGGGACACTGAAGAAAGCATTCTTGAGGTCAATTACAGTAAAGAACGCTGCTTCGGAATCAATGGCTGTCAGTAACGAAGAGATATCTGGGACCACAGGGTACTGTGGTACAATACATTTATTCAATTTGCGCAGATCAATAACCAATCGATAAACAGGTGGAGCATATGGGTCAGTACGTTTAAGAACAGGAATGATAGGAGAATTACACACATTAGAGTCGGTTTCCACAACCACTCCTTGTGCGATTAGCTCGTCAATGATTCTCAGTAAAGCCACTACAGCATCTGGGGGTAACTTGTATTGTCGAATTCGTGGTAATACCACTCCTGCCTTGAGTGTGACTCGATATGGGGTAATGTGCATGCAACCTACATCAGTGGGGCCCTGAGCCCACAAGTGTGCAGGGACGTTCTGTAGTCGGGGATCCATATCTCTCAATACATAATGGCCTTTGAAATCTCGCAAAAACAATCGTACTCCCTCAGGGGAACAGCATATAATAGCTCCTAGAGCCTTCAATGTCTTTATACCTAACAGGTTTTCTGGACATGATTTCGTGAGCAATAAATCTGTAGTCCGCGTCAGAGGACCTACTGCAAGAGGGAGAGGTTGTGATACTTCATTAATAATGGGTTTTCCTGAAAATCCAAGGGACACGTTCTGTGAGCCTGAGAGGGGTGCCCCTGGTACTTCATTGTGGCTTATCGTTGTTCTGCTTGCCCCTGTATCAATGAGAAACTTTCTGTCTTTCCCTAATACTTGACTATGTACATAGGGACCATTTTGATCTACAGGAACTTCAATAAGAGGCAAGCGGAATTCCCTCTCTAGGCTGTTTCATGTGTATCGCTGGTAATCAGGGTAATCGTTCTGTGCATACTGATACATTTGCTGTGTCGTGGTTTGTGTTGCAGTAACGGGTTGTTGCTGAGGTATCGCTACGGTCTGTGTAGATGCTGGCATGGGTGCAATATGTTGTATATTCTGGGGTACTTGTTGTGAAGTCTGATCTTGTCTAGGAGGACGCGGTCTCTCTTTAGTTTTACCCGTGGCGATATTGTGTTTCAGAACTGCACAATCGTTTATATAATGACCTGGCTGTTTGCAATAGTTACATACACCCTTTACAGGAACTGACGAATTACTGGGTTGGTTCGCACCCTTTTTCTGACAATCGGCGGGAACTGACTGAGCAACTAACATTTTCATTTTCGTATCTTTCATACGTCTTTGTTCATGTTCTTGTTCTTCTCTAAGTCTATTCTGGTGATACTGTAACATTTGTAACATTTGCGAAGGGGTGTTAGCTTGCCAAGTACTTTCTACTTTCAGTACTCTGTTCTTAACCTGGGGTAAGGAATTCTCGACTAATTTCGTTACAAAAAGATGTGGATATGACTCGCTACTTGCTTTCAGACCGCTATTTATACCAAAACATTTCTCAAATCGTGTATAAAAATCGCTAGTATCTTCATCAGGTTTCTGTTTGCATGCTGAAATTGCACCCCAATCTTCCTTTTTCGTACTCAATAAACGTGGCAACACTTGTACCAATAAACCTGGTAACATTTTAACTTTATCTCCAAGCCCTAGGCCTGGCACTCGGGTATTCTCTTCATCTTGTAATGCAGCCCAATCAATCTTTGCGTCTCCCACCTCCCACTCTTTTTCTTTGAGTTTCTCGTATATGCCTGGAGGTAGTAGTACTTTCAGTATTTTCATAAGGTCGGGATAAGTGTAATCGCCCATTAATAACATATCCTTTATTTCGCGGTGAAACCCTGCAGGATCCTTATCATGACTGGGTACTAGTTTTTTCATTTCCAATAATTCCATTTTAGTTACAGGTGTATACACGAACACACGTCTAAGCGTGTTGTCTGCGTTCTGTACGGGGTGCACTTCTCGCAACGGATTCTGTCTATCCATATAATACATGGTCTTTCGTTCCATAACGGGTGCTGAATTGATCTGCGGACATAGGAATGTACTATACTTGTGGCGGTGTTCTAGAATTACTTTAATTAGATCAGTACTTAGACCTTTCCATCTGTTCGTGACCAGTTCTATTAGTATGTCAGGCAGAGGACCTGGATCAGAACGTTGGCTTTTATACAATAAGAGCAGATGTTGTATCATGTACATACCAGCTAAGCGCTGTTCACTTGGTGTCAAGTTCAAGAACGTATGTGCTAACGCATCATCACCATATTTCTCAGAGCTGTCAGCCCATTGCACGGCTGACCTGGCTAATTCTTGTTCATCCATAGAATCGAGTACATGGTACCCCATGCGCTCTTGAAGTATTCTGTCAGTGGCTTGGAATAAGTGTTCAGGGGTTCTAGGATTACACATGGCTTCCTGATATATTCTTTTACTTTCCGGGCGCACTGGGCGCATCGAATTATTAAATGGTCTTCCTTTACCTACATACGCTATCATTTCTCTAGCTGGCAACTGTGTTTGTTCTGGTGTCTCGGCTTCCTCCTCCGCCTCCTCCTCTGTGGATTCATGTTTGTCGGAATCAACTTCCGGTACGGGCTGTCTTCTCTCATGCATCTTATTAATTGCTGTTCTGATTCTTCGGTACATGTTATCTATACAGGCCTCTTTGTCATGCTGTCCATCTGCTATATTCTGACCCCATCTATGGAGTGCTTTTACATCTTCCGGGTTCATACCCGGCCTATCTACTTCTCCAATGAAGCAGTTTATAAGAAACCGCAATAACTTGGCTTTAGTATCCACTTTCTGATAGGCCATGGCCTCTTTGATACTGTCAGGCCCTACTCCTGTCTGAACAAACTTATATATTCGATCCAAGTGATCTGTCATTTCAGGTAGTGTCATTAGGAAGTTCGTGACTCGTCGTAAACGTACTGATGCGAGTAACATTCTCTCGTCACTCTTTCTACCAGGTACAGGATCATATCTGCAGTCTGCAAGGCGATCTCCAAGAATTGTAATATCTGTTCTAGGTGTACGCTGTTGCGCTATTTCTCTAAAACTCAAGCGATGGAGTTGTGGCGGAGTCTGGAAACCTATCCCTCCGGACGCGCCTCCTGAGGCGCCGGCTCCGAAAGGGTTAGTCGGGTTCGTGTCAAGGGAAGTAGGAGGTGGAGGAAGATCAGGAGGAGGAATCCGGGGAGGAGTAGCTTGTCGGGGAGGAAGAGCATAAGGATTCTGACCGTTAGGCGCAGGCACTGGTGGCAATGCGGTATTAACATATGTGGGAGCTACATCGTCTAAATAAGAAGAAAGGAAAATGTCCTTTGCTGTCTTCTGGTGTGTTTTAGTCGGGAGCAATGGGGGTGGTAGGTCCTTTGGTACTTCTGGAGAGGCCTTTGGCAGGCCCTTTGACAGGATGGGGAACATGCCATTCATAAGTGTATTTCGCTGTCTGTCTACTTGTTCTAATTTTACTCTGATACCTTCCTCAACTAATGCGTCTTCTCGGGCCTTGTCAGGCTCCTCCTTACTCTTTTCTTCTAGTCTGTGTGCTTTTTCTGTGCGTCTATGCGACTCCTTACGCCATAACTCGATGGCATCTTTCTGTGACTGTCTGGCTTTCTTTTTCCATAATGCTTCTTCTACTCTCATGATGCAATCCGCATCCCATGTCCCAGCAGCGGGCCATCTCTGATTCTCTGACAGTTCTTTAGTGTAATCCACCCATAAGTCGAGAAACAAAACGGCATCTAGGCCGTGCTTATGGTACATAAAGTACCCTGGAGTATCCCTAGGTGGTATGGGAACAGCTTCTTCTAGAACCCCCTTACGGGTTTTTATTTGTCTTAGTTTAGAGAACAACGGCATTCTGAAATCTGGCTACTTGGTTCTTACTTCAGATATGAACATGAACACACTACACATAAAACACGTATAAGCACAATAATGAGGGTCGAACATTCACTCACACCACGACATTTGAATGACACATTAAAACACTTCAAGAACGAACCACATTAATCAATTACAATTAAAAACCTACCAACCACGTGAAACAGGATGTACCGCTAAACGGCACAGATACACCTTTTACAGATGCAGACTAGATATACTGCTAAACAGTATAGATACACTGCTGGACAGTGCAGACCAGGCTCGTGTACCCGAACCTGTCTTGACCGGCACAAACTAATGCGCACGTCAGGATGCGTCCCTAGCAACGGTACTCACCAGGAAGCACGGAAACAGAAGGCCTCGGAAACTCTGGACTGGACTCGGTTCGGACTGGATTCGGACTCGACGCAGGTACTTCGGAATCTGGTGGGCCTCGGTATACCACGGATCTTGCTCTCTCAGCTAGGCTCAGGTCGGGATCCTCCGCACTCCTCACCGCTTCGTCTGGGTGTCGATCGCAGCCTCAGTCACCTCCGTTGGCCTGAGGGAGATACAGGAAATCCTGCGGGTACGCGTAGTTGTCCGTCCGGCTGTGGCAGGGGGCTAGGCCTGCAACGCACCTCCGGCGCGTGGGGTGGGGGAGGGGTCCCTGTTCGGGCGCCAGAACTGTGGTAAAATCAATTACCTATACTTAATTTGTAATCAATAATCAATAAGAATAACTCAGAGAAATAAGAGGCAAAATCCGGGATATTGAGGTTAACTCAAAAGGGTTTTATTCCTGTAAAAGGAATTGGGTTATTGGCTCGAGCCAAGGTGGCATAACCATTCCATCACCACACAGGTTCAGGAAGGGGCAGACAGACAACATATTGGTTACAGAAGTACATATATATAGTCAATGCATTACAATGTATGAGCATG
This sequence comes from Lissotriton vulgaris, assembly GCF_964263255.1. Lineage (NCBI taxonomy): Eukaryota > Metazoa > Chordata > Amphibia > Caudata > Salamandridae > Lissotriton > Lissotriton vulgaris. The sequence goes on from NC_141691.1 coordinate 1,963,376,470, forward strand.
TAGTAGGCGTAACAGCTGGAAAAGAAGAGATAAAACATGGAAACGTCATAAAAAAAGGCGTTACAATAGGCGTGCATGAAGGCGTGTACTAGAAACGTCACTTGTCATGAGGTCACAAGTAGGTGGATCCATAGAAGAATCCTGCAATGTCAGCAGAAATATATGGCAGAGATGCGCGCGCAGCAGCTTGACGTAAGTCTGACGTGTAACTGGAGGGCGAAGGGGACTTGACATTTAGCACTACAAGAGTAGACATAAGTCGTGCAAATGTAGACATAAGTCTAGAATGTCAGATCAACCTAATCCCAAATCGTATCTGATATCATATGTTTAAGGAACTGTAGTATCTGGAAGGGAAAAGGTCTCTCGGGCGGAGACTACTCTATACTGTCTGCATGTATATGCGTCTACGTGTTGGCATGCGGGGTGAGGGGGCATGGGCCTACCATGGCAACGGAGTCTATGAATTACTTGCACGGAGACAGAAGAACCGGGCCCTCTGCTCCTGCAGCTGGAAGGATGTTTACTTGAGCTACGAGACAGGAATGTGTTTTCGAGGAGTGGAGCAGATAATTCGAAGGTTGAATACAGTCTTGGCAGGCAGAGGTTAGGCTATGCGCCGGAGCCGCGCAAGGAGTAAGGTGAGGGTCACTGGTACAGAGGTAGCCTGGGCTGAGGCCCTCGGAGTCAGGAAGCAGGAAAAAGGCTCGAAAAAACTCGATGGCATAATCTGGGCCTACTTCGCCAGAGCTGAAAAACGTGTAAAGTGTACCACAAAAAGACGGTGGCACAGCATACATAGGAACTGAATATACAATCCGTTCATGGCGGATCTGAAAGAGGACATGTTAAAGATGGACGCAAATGTATTTGCGTCTTCATAGCTGGCACAGGAGGGACATTACATGCACTGTAAGCTAGTACATGGAGACGGTGGGGTACTCGCTGGGGAACACTACTCGATCAAAAATTATATTTCCTCATAAGAATAGTCCTGGGATTTTCACTGCCCGCATGGTCTCCCTCTTAGAGGGAATCGACCCAGATGTGTGTTCGTATGTGAATGACATATATCTCACAGACGACGAACTTTGGGAGCATCTGTGTCGAGTCAACGGGATTATTTGTGCCTTTGTCGCCTTAGGTTACAAATTCAATTTTGCAAAATCGCACATTGCAGAGTTTACGGTGTTGTTTCTGGGCTACAAACTCAACAATGAGGGAAAGGGATTGAAGTATTTCAGGGTTCCCAAGGCCTACACGCTCCAGAGATTACCCACATACACAAAAGAACTGTTGGCACGGAAGCTGTAAAAGGCAAAGAACAAGTTTATTAAAACCCCATGGGGTGGTGGTACACTCAAACAGCACCCTTCGGTATTGCAAGAGGTATCACACCGAACACCGGTGTGACCCCGTTTATATACAATTTTGGGGCAATAAAAGATAGGCGGCACAAGTTAAGACACAGTTTTAGAGACATACATGGTCATGTTTTGGAATACTGCCAGCTCATTGGAGGGTTTCAAACCCGCTGGTCAGTTAGCGGCACATTCCTGAAGGTATACGGGTCAGTGAGAACTGCGCATGTGTGGCTTGACCAGTACTAAAAATAGCCTGTTGCTGGGCAGATGTGAGTGGTCAGTAGAACGGACAAAGGACTAAAGGGCACGTCGGCCACGAGGCCGCTCATGATCTAAGATGGCCGCCACAGCATTCAAAAATGGCGTTTATCATATACAGCCAAGTTAAGGAGGACAACGTGTAGGTTCAGCTAATCGCTAACACGGACGGGCCAATTACGACAGACGACCCTTTTAGCGTTTAGCTGAATCTACCTCATAATGAACATAGTCTGGATGTTCGTCCTCGATGTCAATTAACATAATTTGTGTCACCTCCTTATGTAGCATCATTTTATCGTGGGCAAGAGCTCGTCTCGATGGCAAACAGGCCGATAGGCACATTGAACATAATGCAGGACCACATTGGATACACAAGCAGATAAAAAACATTGCTCCCACAAGTATACAGAGAATTGTCAACAGTTTCCAGCCCCAAGTTGCAATCATGGCCCAGAACCATCCAGAAAGTGTCCAAGTTCCATTGTCCGGGTGTATTTCGGCAGCTATTTTGTGCAGCTTGGAAATCGCATCATACACAGATGGAGAATTATCAGGCACGTAAACACAACAGCTGCTTCCGATAATTCTACATGCCCCCCCACGATCAGCCAAAACAACATCCAACACCATCCGGTTTTGGAGGGTGACAATTCTAGAAATCTGCAGTTCTTCGGTGATATTCCCCAGGGCAATAGCAGTGTCATTCGCAACAGCCTCGACAACACGTGTCAGGCGTCTGATCTTCCGACTGTTCAGTGCGGCCCCCACAAAGGAGAATAGTCCCAGATTGAAATCCACATATTGTTGCAACGCAGTGTCCGTTTGATCAATGTCCTCTAGTGCAACAGTTCGCTTAACTCTGTTCAAAACAAAATCGTGGTACAGAGTATAGTCGTTGTGATACATCGGAGGGGCAATGAATACAGGAGGTAGCACAAACGATACATAACATGTGCCCAACCACCCCACTGGAAGCTGATGGTACCCCTTCGTTCCACAGATGAAGTAGGTGTTTCTGGATGCAACAAATGAAATGCCATTCGGGCTATCGAACGTGAGAGTAACGTTACATTCACTTTTCCCCACTGCAATCGTGCCCTTATTTCGGATACATAAATCGGCTTTTGTGGCAATGACATTTATAACATGAGCACTTGATACATTCACATTTCTCTGATTACTGTATATTCGTGGAGCAGACACATTGTCGGGCTTATACTCTTCCCATTCAAAACGTGTACCCTCAGCCCGTGGAAACCCATCCTTGTCATGGGGACATTCTTTATTTAGGCGAAAAAGCACCCCCCCTTTGGTTGGCCATCTCAGGGTAAAGAGGAGGGTGTACCAAGCGTTGCACGACCCATTATGCGAAAACGGGAGTGGAATAAGTGGGGTGCCCCCTCTCTTCTGGTGCCCAGGCAACATTCCACACACCCAGCAATTAGAGGTATTGGTCATATTATGTGTGTGGTGAAGAATCTGAATGAAGCTGTTATTTAAATACGTTTGGCGGTGGCGTTCTTCATGAAAAGGCAATGTAAAGTGAAAATGTTCAGACGGTGCCGGGGTAGTCGGCAGCAAATGATCACGTACAGGCACCACAAGTTCGACTACCCAGGCAATAACAGCTATCACCACAATCGTGAAAACAAAAAGAAAGGCACCCAGTATTTTCTTATCACGCGATGCCATTGATGCCATAGTTCAAGAAAGTTCAGTGCAAAGTCTCAAATAACACAAATTGTTCACAGTTTCTCACAAATAGTCTCTGATACACGTACGTGTATACCTAAAAAAAAAGAAAAATGCGGTGCTGAACTCCGAGGTAGCCGTTGTTTTCTTCTCCGGGCCAAGACGGGTGTCGCAACTCTGGCAGAACTGATCCCCCCCCCTTGGAATTCCCGGTTTCCGTTTCACAAACCTGGAGCGGTTACCAACCAGTTCAAAAAGGAAAAAATCTTCGTTATCGCGGTCGTAGATTGTAGCGCTCTCTTCCAGCAGCAGATTGGTCCGGGAAGGCTCCCTCTACTTCGGCCGACGTCACAGCTGGGCTCTTTTCTTTCTCCAAGATCTCTTTATAATCAGTCAGCACAGCAGGAGTCACCAGATCCGAAGAGACTCGACGACAGTGGGTCGAATGCACCCACCGCTTCCTGTTGGTCACTCGTACGGCGGTGCGGGTTGCCAGAAGGACCTGCTCGGGGCCCTTCCACCTGGGCTCCAAACTGCTTGCTCTTTCAAACGAACGGATCATCACATGATCCCCAGGACGAAGATCGTGGCCTTCTCCAGTAGAGTTATCAGGGAGCGCTTCTCGAACCTGTTGATGAATGGAGAGCAAATCGTTTGTTAATCGTGCCAAATAATCATTCATCATAACACAAGGCACATCATGTATTAATCGCGGCTTGGGCACTCCCCAGATATTCATGGGGCGACCAAACACCACCTCATAAGGTGTAAGGCCTGTCCGTGAATGGGGTACTGATCTAAGAGACAGTAGTGCTAGCGGCAACGCATCTGGCCACTTCAATGATGTAGACGCCACAATTTTGGCCAGCTTAAGCTTCAACGTGGCATTGTACCGCTCGACCAAACCTGCCGACTGAGGGTGGAATACAGCGTGGAACTTTTGCTGAATCCCTAACCCCTTCAGTACATATTCCACAATCTTTCCGACAAAGTGGGGCCCATTATCGCTCCACAAAAATTTGCAAACTCCAAAGCGAGGAAAGAATTCCTTAAGCAACACCTTAGCTGTTGTCAAAGCCGTATTGTCTTTCGTGGGGTAGGCCTCAACCCATTTGCTAAAAGCACACACCACCACTAAGACGTACTTCAGGTTATTGCAGCGCTCGAGTTGAATGTAATCCATTTGAAGGACTTCAAACGGTGCAGAAGGTGGAACGAACCCTCCTTTCGGAGTATAGGCCCCCTTTCCAGGATTGTGTTGCAAACATACCAGGCAGGTCTGCACTACTCTCTTTGCAGTGTTCGCAATCTCGGGATGTTCCCAAACTCGTGTTAAAAGCTGAGTGATTGCAAGAGCTCCGACATGCGCCAGTCCATGTGTCATCTGGACCATCGCCTGTAAGTAAGCCGCAGGCAATTTCCACTTCTCCATGTCTTTGCTTCTCCAACATCCCTCATCATCTAGCACCCCATCTGCTGCCCAAGCCGCAAGCTCAGATTCTGTAGCTGAATTTTGTATATCCCGTATCTCTGCTCTAGCATCACTCCATCGTTCTGCCTGCGATTGTACCACGTACATGGGGGAGCTAGTTCGGGACATAGCCGTTTGCCTTGCTATGCTGTCTGCAAAGGCATTTCCTTGGCCCACCTTATCCGTAATTTTCTTATGGGCACTGCACTTCACTATCGCTACTTTTTTAGGGCCAAGCAGCGCATTTAGGAGATCACGCACTAACTCTCTGTGCATAATGTGCTCCCCATGTGACGTCAGAAACCCGCGTTCCCTCCAAAGAAGCCCGAAGTCATGGGCCACTCCAAAGGCGTACCGGCTGTCTGTGTATATGTTCACACATAGGCCAGCACTCAATTCGCAGGCTCTTGTTAAAGCTATCAGCTCTGCTGCCTGAGCCGATTTTTGTGGTATTCTAGCTGTTTCTACCACCGTCTTAAGAGTCGTGATCGCATATGCTGCGGAAGTCGTGCCATCTGGCAGCCTCAAACACGATCCATCAACCCACAGTTCCCCATCCACATCTGTAAGTGGCACATCCTGTAAGTCAACACGACCCTTTGTCTGTTCCTCAGTCAGGAAAACACAATCATGATGTTTTTCTTCCTGACCCTCCTCGGCCGGATAGGGCAATAAAGTCGCGGGGTTCAAAGTAGCGCATCTCTTCAATGTTATGTGTGGCGCTAAAAGTGTCAGCTCATATCCTGTAAGTCGTGCACTCGTGAGGTATTGGGTCTTTGTTTGGTTTAACAGGGCGTCTACTGCGTGAGGAACCAACACCAGCGATTTGTGTGATAACACTATGCCCTCACTCTGTCGTATGGCTACTGCTGTTGCCGCTACTGCTCGAAAACACCCAGGCAGCCCTCGTGCTACAGGATCCAAAATGGCAGAGAAGTATGCACATGGTCTCTGCTTATCCCCGTGTAACTGCACTAACACTGACAACGCGCACCCATCATTCTCGTGCACGTACAATGTGAAAAGTTTCGTGTAGTCTGGTGTTCCTAACACGGGTGCAGAACAAAGGGCCTGTCTCAACTGTTCAAAGGCTTTCTGACATTCATCTGTCCACTCAAGAGGCATCGGTGTAGTTTTGGACAATAATGCTAGCAGAGGTTTTATGATATGTGAGAAACCCATGATCCATTGTCTACAAAAAGATGTCAACCCTATAAAGGCACGCACATCTCTCTGCGTGCGGGGGACTGGTGTATCTAAAATCGCCTGAATTCGATCAGATGTTAATGCCCTCCCCTCCTTAGACAACAGATGACCGAGGTAGGTCACCTGGGGTCTACAGTATTGAAGCTTTTTCTTGGAGACCTTGTGATTGTTTTGTGCCAAAAAGGACAGCAACGCAAGCGTGCTCTGTTCACATTGTATATAGGAGTCAGCAGCAAGCAAAAGGTCATCCACGTACTGGATGAGCGCAACGCCAGACTGCAATTCGAAGGAATCTAGTTGTCGTTTCAAAGCCTGGCTGTAGATGCTAGGGCTCTCAGTATAGCCTTGGGGAACACGACAAAATCTATACGATTTATTATTGAGCGTAAAACCAAACAGATATCTGCTATCTGGGTGAACAGGGATAGAAAAGAACGCATTCTTTAGATCGATAACGCTAAAAGTGGTGGCTGTCGGTGGAACCAAAGTAAGCAAAGTCGTGATATCAGACACCACTGGGTATTGGGGAATGACAATTTTATTTATTTCACGCAAATCAATAATAAATCGATAGATCTTGCCATCTGAGTCTCTCTTAAGAATTGGTAGAATAGGGCTGTTACAGACATTATAAGGGACCTCCTCCACTACCCCTGCAGAAATCAAATCCTGAACAATATGCGTTAGTGCAATTTCGCCTTCCTTCGAGATCTTATACTGTGGCACTCGTGGCAGAGGGGCCCCCTCCTTAACAGTGATATGTATTGGTGGAATACGCATCTCTCCCACATCCGTATCTGATGTCGCCCACAACGTGTGCGGCAGAGAGGCCAAAGCGGGAATATCTAAAATGACACAAAATCTGTCATGTTCAGGGCAATCATCAGGATCAGGGTAGTTGTCATTCAGAATAACCCGCACTCCTTCTGGAGCGCAGCGTATTGTTGCTCGAAAATATTTAAGCAAATCAATGCCCAAGATATTATCTGGGGTATGGGGCGATAACAAAAATTGGCCAAAACTAAAGTACTTGTCAATGCATAGTGCAAGGGGCATGGACAATGGGCTGGGGGAGGGTGTGCCATCAAACCCTACACACGTAATCATTTCGCCAGACAGGGGAGCCCTCGGAACCAAGTTTTTCGACAGAGCGCTACGAGTAGCTCCTGTGTCGACTAGAAACTGATCAGTAGAACCCAAAATACCCGCTGTTACATATGGACCTTGCTGATCTACTGGCACTTCGACTGATTCCTTACCCCATCCTACGCAATCCTATGCATGCACATAATCCTGATGTTCCACATTCTCTCCTTCCAAAATCTGATATTGATTCCGTCTATCAAACGTATTTCGTTCGTCCTGGCCACGGCCCCTCTCCTCAACCTGTCTACGATCACCTCCGCCACCTCTCGCTCCAATATAACCTCCTCTTGACCTTCCACTGCCTCGACCACGCTGACTACGCTGTTCACGAAGTACCGGACAATCATCGGCCCAATGCCCAAACTCCTTACAATAAGCACACTGATCCTCCGCAATGTCCGTACGACCATACGACGCATTTCCTCCACCTCGTCTACCTCTATCATTCCCTCTACTCTGTGTTCCCCGAACCTGTGCCAACATCACCTTCGTTTTCAATTCCTTCGTCTTTTTCTCTACATTTTCTTTAGCCTCCACTTCCTGCCGCTCATAATACTGAGCCATAGTTAACAAGGACGCAGGGGTCGCCGTGGCCCAGGAACTTTCGCTCGATTTCAATCGCTTAGCAATCTCCGGTAGGAGATTAGCTACGTACTTATCTACAAACAGATGCCGACCCGTATCGTCTGTTAAAGATTGCCCACTGTAATCATGAAAGGCCTCCTCGAAACGCGTAAAGAAATCTGAAACCGTTTCATCATGTTTCTGCTTGCACGACGTTAACATGGTCCAATCAATCTTTTTGGCGGGAACAAGCGTTTTCAATTTACGCAAAATAGCCGCCGGAAGTTCTAGGATTAGCTGACAAGGCTTGCATGCTGGTGCCCTGTCTAAATCTGCAGCATTTATTTCTTTCCATGTCCCTCCCAATATTGTCTCATCATTATTTTTACGAATCTGCCGCCACATGTCAGGTGGTAATATCAACCCAAAAAACAAATCTATATCTACAAGAGTCATCACACAAGACGATATAGCCCCCTCCACCCCCTCATAGAATGCCGCTGGATTCTTTCGGAGATCAGGTAAAGAATTTTTAAGTGCCATGACATCTGCTCTATTCCATGGTGTATACACCCAATTATACACAAAATATCCCTTCGCATCCTTTGACAATTTATCATCATCCGTACCTTCCCCTTTTGGTGGAACATACAAAGGCGCGGCTTCACGCATAGGCATAACATGCAACGCAGAGCTCTTATCTGAACCACGAAGAGAACACTCCTTAACCGCCCCGTCGTTTCCCGGCTCGGACTCCTTTTTCCTCCGTTTCAGTTCCTGTCGTAAAGAAATTGTCTCATCCCGCAGCGCGATCAACTGCTTGAACAGGTCATCCACATCTGTAAGATCAAAATCACCTTTAGCTAAATTCTCACGATATACCGACAAAGCTTTAGGTTCTAACGTTTCAGAAACTTCACGATATGCATTTACAACTTCATCCGCTAAAGTGGACAAGAAATACATTAATTCAAGATCCGACCACCCCTGTTTCTCCGCTACCAACTGTTCCTGAGTAACACAATGCTTATTCACTTTACGAGCCCAACTGCGTAAATGAGCGGACCTCTCCGCAGTAAACCTGAGAGCCGATACCCCTTTCTGGCTCACTTGAATCTGCCCATCATCCTCGGAATCCGCAGCCGGAGCCGTCGGTGAAACGTACGGAGGCGGTGACCGATCTAACAAAGAAAAATCATCAATTTCATTATTAAGGACAGGATAAAGCGGTCGGCGAATAGGAAACTGACCAGTCGTTTGCAATTTACGTTCCCGTTCCTCCCTCTCTTTCTTCTCCTGAGCCTCCTTCTCCTCAAGCTGTAAAGCCTTATCCCGAGCAGCCTTACGCTGCTCTTTGTCCGCCAAGGCAACCTCACGCTTCATTCGTTCACGCGCCGCTTTCTCCCACATTCGTACACAATCAAACATATTTTGTCTAGACCTACGTTGAAACATACATTGCTCGACAAATTGGATTTTACTCAAATCGTATGACCCGTGTAGGGGCCATTGCAATTCGGGATCGGCCTTAGTATATTTATGCCATAATTTACTGTACATAATAGGTGGAAGGCCGTGCTTGATATACATGTCCCTATTTGGTGTTCCCTCTGGGGGAGCTGGCTGTGATTCCGCTAACCTAATTGATGCATCATCTCCTAAGCAACACATTCCCCGGAGTTTGCTGAAAACAGGCATGTTCAAAAAGTATCACGAAAGCGTGACACCAAACCAAATGGCACTTACAGTTCTTCACACAATTGTGCCGCTCAAAGGGAAAAACAAGGTTAGAGAAACATCTCTACATGCCTGCCTATGTGAAGTGCACTACACATATAAGTTCAAAGATCACAAATTCAAAATGTTAGCTAACTCAGATCAAAGTTCACAAAATTCGGCGAGCGTCCGAAGACTACCTCACTGATCACAAATCTCAAGACTTCAGTAAGCGTCCGAAGACTACCTTACCGAACACAAAGCTTACCAATTCTCAAAAGTCCAGATTCCAACTGCCAAGGTCTTGTAAGCCAAATCAGCCAAACGGCACTTTCTCAGTGAAGCGGACACTCGAAAACTCAGTCGGAGACCGGCGCCACCTGGAAGGTCAGATCGGAAGGAAAGGAAAAAACACCTTGGCAGCCAAGACTCGGGTCACTCGTGGCAGTGCGCGTCCATGGCGAGTTTCCAAGCCTTCGTCACGACCTCTCCTTCGGGCATCCGAGTCGCCGATGAGTCCCTTCGTGGTCGCCAATTGAAGTATTTCAGGGTTCCCAAGGCCTACACGCTCCAGAGATTACCCACATACACAAAAGAACTGTTGGCACGGAAGCTGTAAAAGGCAAAGAACAAGTTTATTAAAACCCCATGGGGTGGTGGTACACTCAAACAGCACCCTTCGGTATTGCAAGAGGTATCACACCGAACACCGGTGTGACCCCGTTTATATACAATTTTGGGGCAATAAAAGATAGGCGGCACAAGTTAAGACACAGTTTTAGAGACATACATGGTCATGTTTTGGAATACTGCCAGCTCATTGGAGGGTTTCAAACCCGCTGGTCAGTTAGCGGCACATTCCTGAAGGTATACGGGTCAGTGAGAACTGCGCATGTGTGGCTTGACCAGTACTAAAAATAGCCTGTTGCTGGGCAGATGTGAGTGGTCAGTAGAACGGACAAAGGACTAAAGGGCACGTCGGCCACGAGGCCGCTCATGATCTAAGATGGCCGCCACAGCATTCAAAAATGGCGTTTATCATATACAGCCAAGTTAAGGAGGACAACGTGTAGGTTCAGCTAATCGCTAACACGGACGGGCCAATTACGACAGGATTGGCTCCTCACTTCCTGGAGAAATACGCACAGTTGCGCACTCCAACAGCACTGAAAAAATTACAATCTCTACTGGGCTTCTTGAATTTCGGGAGGACATACATTCCGGAATATGCCCAGCGTTTAAAGCCGTTGTATGCTTTGATACAACCATCTTTTTCCAAATCATGCTGGCTGCCTGAACATTCGGCTATTCTGCCGTCTTTGCAAGCTGATCTGCTTGCTTCTAAATTCTTACTGACTCGTGATAACCAGACCAACCTGGTTATAAGAATTATCCCTGGGACGGTGGGTTTCACGTACCTGACTTTTAATGAAGGAGACACAGTACCTGTTGCTTACAAGTCACACTTGTACACTTCAGCTGAATTGCGCTTTTCCACTGTGACGAAGGTTTTGACGGCTGTGCAGATGGCAATTCTTAAGGAACGTTCCCTGTCACAGGGAAAGCGCATGTTGGTTGTTAGCCCGTGTCATGCCTTGGAGGCAGTCACAAAAGCCAGTGTGCCAAATTCTAAAGCTTTGCACCCTCGGTGGATTCAATGGGCTGCATCCTTGACATCCCAGGATGTCACGTTTATTTTTGACGCCTCGTTACGGTCGCAGGAGTACTTACAGTATGAATTCGTCCATCCAGCTCCTTTAGCAATGCGACCCCTGGAGGATTTCCATTGCATCATTTACACTGATGGTTCGGCGCAGGTTGCGCATGGCTCTAAACATGCCTACGTTTCCACATGCGCCATTGTGGTCGGTGCCATGGTGAACGAAGAGTTCAAGTGCAGTGTCGTGCACACGCAGACACTAGGGGACTGCATTGCACAGTTAGCAGAGCTACGTGCTCTGATGCTTGCATTGGAGTATGCTGATCCGTGTGTGACAACTCTAATAGTAAGTGATTCTTACTACTTTGTCCAGTCTTACAATGAGAACTTGATCTATTGGATTCAGATTGACTTTCGTGATTCCAAGTGTAGCACAATAAAACATAAAATTATCTGTGTCAGAGTGGCTGAGCTTAAAGAGCGGTTGCCACTTGTGTTTGTGATTCATACTCTCGGCCATCAGCGTGTTTTAGGGGTCCACGCTGTCGGTAACTCGCTTGCTGATGAAGCGGCGAAATCTGCAGTATCGAAATACTTAGTTGCAGCAGGTACACGGTTCAAAAGTAAAATAGATGATGACATCTTGGCGGCAGTTGCTGCCACTGAGCAGGGAGGTATATATCCTGCGGGGTTCCCTTCGAACTACACATACCACTTAAGTCCCGATAAGGTCCCTTATGTGAAAATTCCTGATGTTGGTGAACGTTTGATTCCCAACTCGGATCGCAGAGCTACTTTGATTACAGCGGCTCATGAAGGTGTGGTGTCTGCGCATGCGGGCGTCTCAGCCACTGTAACTCACCTACAACAGAGGTTCTGGTGGCGGGGACTGTACAAACAGACGCGTGATTATGTCCTTCAATGTGACATTTGCCAGCAGATCAAGCCTTCGACTGCTGCGCTTCCGCCTCAGACACAGTTGTACATGTCTAATAAACCACTGGGTTGTGTTTATTTAGATCACTGCGGTCCTTTTTCTTCTGATACTGCGTATAAATACATCTTAGAAGCAGTTGATTAATGCACACGCTTTGTGTGGGTATGGCCACATCGCAGTGCTGATTCACGGACTGTCATAAGAGATTTGCGTGTCTTTGTAGGGATTTTTGCCTGTGGTACCTTCCATTCGGATCAGGGTCCGGCTTTCGCCTCTAAGGCGTATAAGGATGCTATGGTTTCGTTGGGGGTCCAAGTCAAGTTTTCGTCTCCATACAGACCTGAGGGTAATAGTGTAGTGGAGCGAATGAACCGTGACTTAAAGCAATCTTTGACAGCTCGAGTTATAGGCACTGGCAGAAACTGGTTAGCCCACCTTAATGGCATGCAGCGTGCTCTAAACAATCTCCCTAGAAGGTCTCTGGGTGGGCAGACCCCGTACGAAATGCTTTTTGGTATCAAGATGTATGTCCCTGACCTCGATGGTCTAGACTGCGTGGCTCGATCCACGGCCTTTGACGTGGATGAACATTGCAATGTTTTACAGGATCTACAAAAGACCAGAGACAGTCTTGCAAAGGAACATTTGCCCTCCACATCGGATGATGCGTTGCAGATCCCGGTAGTTGGCTGGCTACTCAAAGTTGGAGAACTGGTTCGAGAGAAGATCGATAACAAGAAAGAATTTGGTCCTTCCTATCGAGCACCGGTTCCCGTTCTTGGAGTGAAGGGCACAAGAACAGTCATTTTACCACCACTTCCAGGTTGTATGGAAAACAGGTTTATCTCAATTGACAATGTCAAGTTACACAGGGTGGCCGATTCTTCATAGTATGACACTGGCAGTCTCCTGTCCTTCGGTTGTGAGAAATTCTGTGTTGGCCACTATTTCTAATCGTGAGCCAGAAGTGGCCCTCGAGATGCCTGCCATTTCCAATCCTTTATTGAATACATTTCACGTTAATAGCATTGATGACTTAGACTATGCCTTTCCTGCTGATTTGTCGATGCCTGGTATACAGACACGTTTGACCACAGAATCCCGTTTCTCCTATGACTCTGTTTCAGTAAATTTGAAGAAACTCTCATGTCTAGCAACATATGCCACATTATTTAAAAAACATTTTTTGGTCCCCCCATGCAGTGGCGGTGCGTCCATTGGGGGCGTTGGGGCGTTGCCCCACTAGCCAGGACGACCATCACTGTCTGTCACGCATTGGCAGGCATTCAATTAAATACAACTATCAGAGCGCTGTCACCGGTCCAGTCTGTGTAGCACGAGTCACAGAATCATGACTCATCGGACTGCAGCTGACCTCATCATCGCGGAAGGGTGGGCCTGAGGCAGTGTCAGTGCGTGATGACAGGCAGTACGGCTGCATGCGTGTGCAGCTGAGCAGAAGGTTGGCAGCCAGGGCAGCAGCAGTGTGCGCATTTTGGACTAGTCTTTTTTACTACTTGCCCACGCATGCGCACACACGCTGCAGTACCTTTCCTCTTCCTCCCCATCTAGCAGTCAGATAGGTAGGGACCCGGCTCCCCTGGGTCTCATTATGGGCAGTATTAGCCCTGCTCGTAGCCAATCCTGGCGCAGTGGCACTGTTAATGCTGCGCCAGGATTGGTTACCGCACACACAGTTGGCCATTCTGCCCTAACAGCTTCAGCCTCTCTCTTCAGTCCGTCCCCCCCTCCCCTCTTCGGCACACAACAGCGTGGAGAGAGAAGAGAGCTGCTGACCTCGTGGCCCGCCTGCGGCCTGATCCTCTGGAGACTGATTGACGAAGTCTGAGGCAAACAGTGCCTTATCCCATTTCTTGCAAAAGAGGCCTGGCCCGGCAAACACATGGAACCAGCTGTGGGCAAGCTTCCGGTGGTGGCGTGCGTGTTCTTTAAACAAAGGTTTAGAAGTCGACTTTCCTGAACTTGGTTTGCCAAGAGAGTTTACAAACAGTGAGTCAGGTAGGAAATGATCATATTTTGGCATTTGCTGTCAGCCATATACACAAATGGTTGGAAGCAATGTTAACTGTAGCTACATGTTTTATAGATTTTGGAACTACGGTATATATTTATTGAACTAAACGTGAGCCTTAGAAATAGAGCCAGTTGAAACTCGAAGGCTGCGTGGTACAATGTAGCAGAGAAAACCATTTGCCTTGAAAATGTGCATTGGACGTGATGTGCCTTTTAATATTTATGTGTTGTGCTCATTTTACATAACGATAAGCCAGCTTCGGGATTGGGCCTCCAAATGGCACAATGTTGCCCCCAAAGTACGAAAGAGAAACACATGGTGCTGTGGGCAAGCCTTTTGTGCAAAAATGCATAAATAGAATTTTTAGTGGCTGGACAGATTCAAGAAATTTGAATTCTCTTGGCCTTCAATTCTAAAACTCCGACTTAAGCAATCAAAATGCACTGCCTCCATTGTGTAGCTTCGTTGCTTAGGCTTGGGGAAATGAGACAGTTCAGTTTAGAATAAAGGGTATTGCAGGGCAGAATGGATTTTTCAGTGTAGTCTGTTAGGGCACACACGGTGCAGAACTTTACATGTACACCTTGGCACAAATGGGCACTAAAATGCCCGGTGCAAACAACATTTTTGTCAGTGCCTGACAATATTTGACTCTGCAACTTGTGTGTGCGTGTGCGCTTGAAGAACCATGATGAAGTTGACGCAAACCTTTATGTAAGTGCAGAGATACTACAGTTAATGCCACTACATTGTTCCTGCTACAACTGCATCTTTCTGTGTGCCTGCTTATCTCCGTTTCACGTGTGTAATAAACAGTGTGCTCGCTTCCAATATTACAAAGAACTGTGGCCCTAGTCTCTCTTACCAATATAGAGACGATGCTAGATGTGATTTTCGTGTGGCAAGTCAGTTTTTTGGCAATTATTGTCCCGCATCTTGTTTCAGTTCATACTGAGTTTCTCCATCTTGGCTTACGCTGCACAGCGCCGCTTTGGTGCAATGCACTCAGGATTTCACTGGCTTTGGCTGCTGCAGGGGAAAGTTGTATGACTGGGTGAACATCAGGATACAGTGCTTGTGAATGAAATGTTATATGTCCGGAACACTGTTTGCATCATTTCATTACCTATAGTATGGGGCAATATTGTATAGCATGTGTTACATATCACTCCAGCAGCAGTGAATTGTGAAGTACATTACTATCTGACATTATTACAAAGGTACTACCAACTTTAAAGAAACTTAGGAGAATAGTCTTGAACAGCCCCAAAGTTACTGAACAACCCTCAATTTACATTCAGTAGGATGGGGAAAACCTCTGTGCTAGCAAGGGATAATAGTTTGTTGCTATGCCAACAAGTTTATTTCTTGCTATTGTAACTCTTGTATAGTGCCTTCTTTTATCACTGACAAGGCTCCAAAGGGCTTTTGATTTTAAGGAAAGCGGCTACTGTCTTTGATTTGTATGGTTTGCCAAGTTTGGATTTATTGTGTGGTTAATGGAAAGAATTTGGGCGTCATGTGTGAGGTTCAGAGTTGCCCTTCAAACAATTGTGGCAAACTTGTGGCCATGCTTAAACATTCACTAAAGGTGAGATTTGTGATTTATGCTTACATTTACTTGGGCATTTACCATCTTCTAGTAAGAGGTTTCACAATAGTTACCCTGCTGGGCTAGAGAGCAACTTATGTGGGAATAGTTTGGCTGTCGTAGGCAATGTTCAGAGGGGTGAGAAACATGTAAAGGGGACTTAAGGCTATGTCTAAGCTAACAGTGTTAATGTACGTGTAAATGTGTTCTTTTATTTCTGAACAATGCAGTATCAAAAGCACCAGTGCTCGGAGCTTGAGGAGATCTGCACTTCAGGGAGCACAGTACCAAATAGTAGAGAGGCAGGGACTTTTGAAATGGGTGTCCGCAGAGTCTTTCGCGCCTCACCACTTTCCAAGTCCACCAGCCGCCACTGGCTACAGAGCACCTGGACATGGGGTGGGATGGCATGGGCCCTTGGTCTTGGGTGGTCCAGGAGTGGATGCAGGTCCCTGATCAGGTCCATGATGGTTTCAGGGTGCAGTCTGTATCTCTGCAGTATCTCTGCCTCTGTCAATTGGAAGAGTGCAATCCTTTGCCTATATACCTGTTCCTCCCTTCTCCATTTCCTCTCACCTGCTGCCTGTAGCCTTAGCCGTCTTGCTATGACGTAAAAAACAGCCATTCTAGTTCCAGAGTTGCATTTTGGGGCCCTTTTCTACATCTCGATGGCGTGGCATTTTCCATTTCGTAATTTCCGATTCTGTATTTTTACCGAATCGGATCTTTTTCCGACTCGGTATTTGTTCCGATTCGGTAATTTTACCGATTCGGGACTTTTTGCGACTCGGTATTTGTTCCGAATCGGTAATTTTACCGATTCGGAAATATTAACGAATCGGTATCTTTACCGAGCCGGTAATATACCGATTCGGCATTTTTACCAGTTTTCGGCGACCTACATCTCATTTTCCAAATACCGGTAGGTAACGGCCGAAAACACCGATTTTCGGCCGTTACCGACCGGTATTAGGTTACCTACATCTGGCCTTAGGGCTCTAATCAAGGCAATCGCGACTACATGTAGTCGTCGGAGTCTAGCCACGTTACAATTGCCGTGTAGAGGATGAGGGGTAAATCCAGCCAAAACAGGCCAACTAGCACCTGGAATGGACAAAGGACCTAACCTCGGAGCGGTTAAAGAATGGGGTAGGGTGCCACCAAACAATTGTGGCAAACTTGTGGCCATGCTTAAACATGCACTAAAGGTGAGACTTGTGATTTATGCTTACATTTACTTCGGCATTTACCATCTTCTAGTAAGAGGTTTCACAATAGAGACCCGGCTGGGCTAGAGAGAAACTTATGTGTGAATAGTTTGGCTGTCGTAGGCAATGTCCAGAGGGTGAGAAACATGTAATGGAGACTTAAGGCTATGTCTAAGATAACAGTGTTAATGTACGTGTAAATGTGTTCTTTTATTTCTGCACAATGCAGTATCAAAAGCACCAGTGCTCGGAGCTAGAGGAGATCTGCACTTCAGGGAGCACAGTACCAAATAGTAGAGAGGCAGGGACTTTTGAAATGGGTGTCCGCAGAGTCTTTCGCGCCTCACCACTTTCCAAGTCCACCAGCCGCCACTGTCAGAAAGTTTGTCTGAATATTCAAATCAGGCAGAGGGGAGACAGCCTCACATCTTAGGCCCATCGGCCCAATCAAATGTCATGGATTAGTCACAATTCATTCAGGGTATGCTAAACAACTTGATGCATGTGACTTTGTGACGCGGAGATAGAGAGGAAAGGAGAATGTGCTTATAATGGAATGGGACTGGAAAGGGGCAAAAGTGGTGTTTTCGTTTGCGTATTGATGAATAAACAGGCCCCATCTACTGCGGGGACCAAGCCTGCGGACAGCCTGTTCCACAGAGTCGCTATTCTCACTGGAAATAGGAATATGCTCTCCCTACAGTAAGCTTTGGAACAGCAATTGAGATTTGTTTTTATTAGACACACAACGGGGGGTGGAGAGCACAAGACAGCACGTATAACAAAACAGACAAACTCATCTGTTTGAAAAAACTGCCCTCACTCACATACCGAATTATGTGACATGCTTCATCATAAGGCCTGCTTACAATACGCCTTGGTGTAGCCACACTCAGAGCGGAGCATAAGGGAGGGGGGGAAAATAATAAATTCAACACAACACAACGTACGACCATAAAACTCAACACGTAATACACGTAACATACAAAGTGATAGAGCAGTGTAAATCACCATGTGACTGAAACTAGTGATGCGACAAAAAAGTGCAGTTAATAGGAAGTGATTTAAAACTGGTTTAAGGATACCAACCAAAACTTTATTCCAAGGTTCCCCCACCAGGATTAAAAAGTTAAAAAAGGATGGGTAATGTCTTGATAAGAAGATGAGGCTTCTCAACACTTTCCTCCTGGTACTGCTATGGTCAACATGTTTCGACCGACTTACTGTGCCTCAAAAGGTCACCCAGGTCTTCTTCAGGACTGATGTACCACTTCCAGTACCACTTCTGGCCCCACCGTATTTCGGTTGGTATGCCACGAAGTCGGAGCCAGTGTACTTAGATCCTGGCCCCTCTCGTCACGTGTGGAGAATGTTCCCAATAATCAGGGAGAACATAAACGAGCTTATATAATATATAAACTCGAACTGGTGTCCGGCAGGAGGGTATCCCAGGAGCACAACTGTTCCGTAGTCTTGCCCCGCCGTCTCGGCCTGTTTTCCGGATCACCTAAAAACATTAGCGCCGCCTAAAGTGGCGCTAAAAACATTAGCGCCACTTTACAGACTTTCCCAGTGAAGCACTACTTTCCTTTCTTCTCATCTTTGAGTAGCATTTTTTTCCTCAGGTGAGGAAGTTCACCATTCCCGGAGGTACAGCAATATCTGGTTGATGCGTGGTGTAGAAAATGTTTCATGTGATCCTTATCAGCTGTTTCCCTTGTATTAGTTTATGACATGTGTAGTGTACTGCAGCTTTATGTTCATGAATGTGGTCTTTTAAAACCACACTCCGTATGTTTTGTAAGGATCAAAGCAATGGACATTGAAACGGGTCCCTTCTGAGCTCTGTAGTCAGGTCCTTAGCTTTTCGGCAAAAACACTCATTGATTTCTGAATAACTAGTGCACAAGCATTAAGGTAAGCATGCTGTTCCTGCTTACATTTCACATACTTAACTCAGTCCTGCATTCCCTGTGAGTGTTTGCTTTTTCCAGGAGGTTGTTACAGTTTTTTCAGACAGAATATTACTCTTGTCTCGTTCATACTTGAAATGAGTTGTTTCCAGCCGTTTATAGAGGAACACAATTGGATTGCATCTAAAGGCAGTGCAAGTTTCTTTTAGTGGAAGAGTATGGTGTTCAGTGGGGGAGAAGATGTGGCACTATGGCCATAGCTGCTGAATTTGGAACTGGGGAACCACGTTCATCCTTCTCTCCTAAGGGAGCATATTCCCATGCTAGACCTTAGAAGGCCATGCTAGACCTTAGCTGGTGTCTTAGCACGAGCATGTCCCTAGCTGTGGCAAGAGTGGGTTAAACTTGTAGGCCTGTCCACCATAATCCATACCGAAGTTCACCTTCAGTCTTGTGGGCAGACTAAATTATGCAGCAAAAATAGGGCTGCAGCGTAATGCTGTACATTTTCTGATGCCAACTGCTAGAAGGTGTGAATGATATCTAATAAAAGCCACAAAACAAAGAGATGGCTGTGGCACAATAACCTTATGGTGTAAGAAATCATATGCAGTCTGCTCCCTGCCCCCCATGGCTCCTCCTGCGACCCAGTGTTTCTTGTGCCTCACCAGGCACACATCATGGCGGAGGATGGTGATGACGTTAACATTTTGCTCCCCACCCCCCTGGAAACATTTCTGCGGACGTCCATGGCATTGGCCAATGGGCCTCTGGGTGAGGCCAGTTGTGGGCCAGTTTTTCAGTCTACTAAGGACTCCACCCCTGGTGCACAGTGTGAACCTTGAACCCATGCACATGTAGTCAGGTTAGCGGGCTAATGCTAGGGGTGAAATGACAATGGGCTGCTCCGCTGGGACTGTCACAGCATGAGGTGTGCACACCTCCACCCAGGTGTGACAGAGTCTGCAGGGAGCTGCTGATGGGAAGCCATTAGCACTTACTTTTCAGGGGACTGCAGCAGGTGAGAGGACTGGAGCATCAGGTGGCGGGCGTTGGTGAGGGCCAGCGAGGGTGCTCCTCAGTTCATGTTTGTCCTCCTCCACTCCATGCAAGCAGCGGAGATAAATCATTCTTTGCTCTTCTCCTTTGTCTGACAGATAACAATTACTGCAGTCAACAGGGACAGCTTGTGGCTTTAGTTGAGTATGAAACTGGGGAACCAGGTTCAAGTTCCAGCATCAATTGAACATCCTGTGATTCTGGGCAAAAATCACTTGATCAACATGAACCTAAAAAATTAATATGACCCTCTATAATGTCATCTAGTGGTCACGTAAAGCGCTCCAATGCCTCTGGGCCTTGTTAATGCTATATAAGAATGCATGTAAGGAAAGTGACACTATTTTTTGTTTCTTTTTGCATTTACACACTAGCATCATTCCCTTTCTCAGAACCTACACGTGATTCTAGCCGCAAGTAAAACAAACAAAAAAACAGAGGCCTCTCTAACGTACTGCAAAAAATACAAAGAATATCATAAAAAAGTGAGTGCAAAAGGCGGTTTGGGTCTGCGGCATATCATGTTCCCAGTGAATATTAATCAAAGCTTCCACAGTAAACGTATGGATAAAAAACATAATTAAAATTGAGTTCCTAGTAGTTTTGATAACTCTGTGCTTCTAAAGTATTTTTTTTCATTGGAATGTTCAGTTTTTTATTTAAGTACTGGCCCTATTATATATAAAATACTTGTATTACTACAAATGTTCCTCATCCTTTAGCACTATTATCCAAACTAAGCAGTGTATTGCGATCTGTGAATGTGGGCCACTTTTCCCTTGGCTGCCCGGGCTGAATTGTGGCCCCTATCTATCCCTGTTTACAGCCATAAAGTGTAAAAGTTTGAGAATGCTTAAAATCATAATTTTACACGTGTGTAAGTAAAGTAGTAAACCACGGGTGCAGATTAACAAACTCTGCTCCCGATGAGTGCCCATGTGTGCATGTCCTGCTTTTGACGGTGGTTTCGCCATGACCTGAGGCCGTCCGATTAGTCAGCTGTGGCTGAAGCCCCCTGACTTCACCGGGGGAGGCCATCCGATTTCCGGACGCAGGTTTCATAAATTAGGAAAGGAAAACTATTATTCTTAAATACTATTTTTATCAAGTATTTCTTTTTTCTGCGGACTGGGAAATCAATTCTGCACCTGACGGGGCAATTATGACCTGCAGGGTTACAATAAATGCGGAAGCCGGCTGAGTCGGAGTGGGTTTTCTATCTAGGAATCATTGGACACCGTCACACTGAGTGATACTGCAATGTCAAGACAGTCCGGGAACTCTTTGGCAAATGCTGCCTCAGTTGTTGAGGTGGACATAAAAACTGCAAAAACATTGGAATAGATACCCGCGAATTGTGCTCCTCTGTGAGTGTGGGGAACGACTTTTGATTAGTTTTGGCCAGAGATTCTGCGCCACACTGGGCACAAACACGCTTTAATCTATCTGCCCCTGAGTTGCTGCTCCCACCGAGTCCACTACAATCGCTCACGGCCGAGACCTAGTAAGACTTCTTAAATTATTCCATAAGTGGCATAAATCAAAATTTTGATAAAGCGCTAATAGCGCCTTTCTTATGAATACCCGTAAAATATCCTGGTTCACTGTAAGGAATTTCACACTGACTTAAATTAAATTTAGAACATTTTCTTTTAAATTCTATAAAATATTTTCTGTAACATTTTGGGCCTCATTTATGAGAAATGATGCATCGCAGCGTGAAAGCAGCGATGCGTCACTTCTCAGTGCGCACTCCTTGCGACATTCCTGATGCGTCATATTTAATGTAGACGCATCATGTCGCAAGGAGTTACAGATACGTCAGTATTTCTGACGTATCTGTAAGCGCAAAAGTGACGCATTGCTGGAGTGTGCCACAAAAGTGACGCAACTTCAGCAATGCGTCCTTTCACATGAGGCAAGCCCCATGTGAAAGGGCCTGCGTCAGTCTTACGCCTCCTGTGAGGCAGGCGCAAGATTTTGACGCAACGGCGTCCTAAGAATGACGCAGTGAAATCTCATAGATTTCACTACGTCACTTCTACGCCCCTTCCTTGCGTCAATACGCCCCCTTGCATACATTATACCTGGCGCAGGTATAATGTGGCGCAGGGGTTTACAAAGTGACGCATCTACCTAGATGCGTCACTTTGTAAATATGGCGCAACGAGGCGCATTTTTTACGCCACTGGTGCATCACAAAAAGTGACGCACCGGCGGCGTAAAAGTGACGCACAGCCTCATAAATGGGGCCCTTTGTATCTTCCTTCACTTCCTTTTGAATTCTGGGTAACTGGTGCTACTTCCCACAGGCCTAGAGGCGGTCAAGTCTGGAACTTGTATTTGCAAATCTGAGGTGGAATACTTGGAGGAATGCACCTAAACATTTCTGGAAATCCCCAAACTTGGGGGCAGATTTATGAGGCCCTTGCGCCACGTTTACGCCGCTGTTGCGTCACGCAAGGCGGCGTAAACGTGGCGCATCCCTACGAACGATTTACAACGTGACGCATCTAGGCAGATGCGTCACGTTGTAAAGCCCTGCGCCGCTTGTGGGCGTTCCGGCGCAGGGTGGGCGTTCCGGGGCAGGTGCTCCTCGCAAAAGTGGCTGAGTGAAATCTATGAGACTTTTAAGCCAATGCTGCGTCACAAGCCTGCGCCTGCTTGAAGCAGGCGTAGATCTTGACGCAGCATTGTTAAAATGGGGCACCCCCGAGCCTTGCTGGAGCTGCGTCGCGCTTGCGACGCAACTCCAGCAATGCGCCACATTTCCACCACAGATGCGTCAAGCATCTGTGCCGTTTTTGCACCATGGTGCGCCGCATTATAAATGCGGCGCACCATGGCTGGCGGAGATGTGGCGCACTGTGGCGCATGTTAACTGGCGCATCCCTCGGGATGCGCCAGTTAACATTAATCTGTCCCTTGCATTTTTACTGAGTGTGCAGCTCATGTGTGTGGGATTTCCTTGACTGCTACTCTGACCCACCCTGAGGACGCCCGATACTGGCACTTAAGAGAAAGAATAGAGTGGGTAAAATAAACATCTGCATTGAGCGCCAAGATACCCTTGGATGAACGTGGGCTTTACAAATACACGTTATATTATGTGGTAAACATATGAGAACATTTCACACTTTTAATTGGATAAATTACACCAGTTTTAACTTTTTTGAATACATCATAATTTCTAGAAGAACAAGGAACTCCAATTTACGTGTGTACATATTTTTTGTACCTCAGGCCCCAAGAATCCAGCCAAAAAGGAACAAACCTATGAATCAAGTGTAGTATATTATTTTCAGGTTTTGTCTCAGATCCAGCGTAGATGAGTTGCACTGTGTTTAGAGAAAGGTTTAAGCTATTGTGCTGCTCTACTATGTTCTTTGTTTATAACCAACTTTATAAACATTTCATTTTCAGCACTGCAGCAGCATCCTAGGGAACATGGCATGTACGTTTTTTTGTTTATATTAATACAGAGTTTAAATCAGTTTAATTTGGGGTGCATCGGGGGCAGCTGGCAAGGCAGTGTCTCAGCTGCAACCCCAATAGAATCACACCACTCATTATTTGGCACGCGTGCATTCCACTGCACGCGAGATGCAAACCAACTTCATCCTTTACAAAATGATATAACATGTTGATAGGTAACCCCAATCTTTCACAGGAACTCAACATAGGCTAACCAGGTATTAGCCATCTTATCCAGAGACAAAGAATCTAAAGGGCTGGATTTAGTCAGGCCTTTCTCTAGGGATTGCCACATTTTCAATCATAGCAGGAGGGAAGCTAACACAAGTAAGTCTTCCAAGTAAGCCAACCCACTTCAGATTGGCATAAAAGACTCCTGTCCCAGAGGGGACCACTAGCAATCTATGCAGGAAGCTGTTTTGTGGCTTTGAGAGACTGTACACCCAAACTCCAGCCCCATAAGTGGCAACCAAAATACGTTTAGATTTATAAAGAGTTACCATCTCCTTCATTGGCCTATGCCTCAGTTTTAAAGCGAAACTAAAAACTGCTCCTATCGTTCTAGAGAGTTGTTCTCTCAACGTCAGCAAGGGACCCCAATTGTGCTGGCAATCAAAAGAGATGCCTAGATAATTGAACATGTCTACTTTGGGGATGGAACTTACTTTTAATATGATGTGCTTTTGTTTTTGTTGGCTTACACCTGAAAATCATTATAAAGGACTTTGAGCAACTTACCTCTAAATCCAGTGACGCCATAAACTCAACTAAGGCATTCATCAACCTCTGCAGTCCATTTCAGGTCCTGGCAACGAGGACTGCGTCATCAGCATGTAGCAACTGCCCACCTTTGTGATAGCTAGCCTCTTATGGAATAAATGCCTATCAATACTGTTTATATCAATTAAAAATAAAAACGGCGCTCCCTGATCACTGCTTAGAGGAAGTCTGCTTTCTGCCCTTAATCGGAAACAGATTTTAGCCAAGGTATCCCAAAGGACCTGGCATAATAGTCAAGCTAGAGCTTTTTCCAACCCCATGTTTTCTAAAATTGTCCATAATTTACGACGGTTCACTGTGTCAAATGTGCAAGACAAATGCATAAAAGCTAAAGGCAATACGCTTTTCTTGACTTGAACATACGTGCCATTTAGAAGAAAGAGGTATAAACACTGTTCCACAGTACCAACTTCTTGTCTAAAGGCAAACTGGACCTCTAAAAGGATATTATTTGCCCAAACAAATCATCCAACCTCGCAAAAAGTACCCTCCTCAGAATCTTCACCGTAGGAGCCAACAAGGATTTTGGACAGTAACAAGCTGGGCTAGGTCTATCGCCTCTTTGAAAACTGGGACGATAATTGCTTCTTTCCATGTGGGTATTTAGCGGCCAGTGGTAGCTGCTCTAAAAACATTTGTGAGCAGCGGGGCTCACAAGTCAATATTTGCTTTAAAAATATCAAGGGGGGCCCCATCTGGAGCAAGGGCTTTGCCAGCTTGACTGTTCTTCTTTGCTATCGCAAAATTCTTTACCCCAATAGTACTAGTAAAATGAAGAGCTAACCGCCTTCCAGGCGCGGACAATTTTCTACTAACTTGCTCGCTGAGGGGCAGGATGTCAGATTTGAATAAATGGGTAAAATTGGAGCCCAAGGTGTCAGCTGGAATCAAGCCAGCTATCGTTGAAGAAGGCCCCCCTTCTGTAAATAGGGGATTATTTAAAGTCAGAACTTACTGTCCCTCAGCATCGCTTTGTACATCTTGAGGGCTGATTTAACGCTCTCCCAGTATTTAAGGTGTCTCTTGAAGGCTGCCTTAAGCTGTTCATGGGCTACGGAACAAGCTGTGTGAAACCAATACTGCGGGGAAGGGCTAGTGGCCTATGTTTGATGCAAATAATTAGGAAGTTGAGTGGCAGATGATAACAAAACTGTCTATTATGGACCAAGCCGAAGAGTCGATGGATAGACACTTGTTAACTGCGTCTATTTCAGACACTAAGGTCACAGAAAACTTTATTGGTTTGCGTGGATCCCATCTAGTTTGTAGACCTTTGTTTGTAGGAAAAATCGATTTGAACCACTTCCAGATTGTCCTTCTACTTATACTGGTGGGAAAGAAAGAACCGGGCGACAGGGTTGTGGCCACTAATACGAATATCTCTACTAAGCAAAAACTTAAGGAAAAGACACTAAAACTGTTGAGTTATTCTGCTGGTTTGTCTAGAGATAATGTTTACGAATCTTCTTGTAACTGCAGCAGCTCCTTGCGAGGCAAGGCAGATCACTACTCATTCGACCTTTACTATATCATTTAGATTTTAATAGGATTTCACTAATTTGCCTGCTGGTTTTATAGCCCCCCCTTACTATATGGATCATTTTAATGAGCAGAAGTTTTAATTACTTTGTCCCTTGGCCTCGTAATATTCTCAGTGACTAGTCCTAGGTGACTTTAATTTAGGTTCCAACATCAAGGGGCAGGTTTTCGGGGACTTTATGTTGAGCATGAATTTCCAACAGCATATTGTTGATGCCACTGACTTTGAGGGTCCTATGTTTGATCACATATGGTCTTTGAATATCATGCTGATCGGCGTAAAAATAAAGCCATGTATTTGGATGGACCACTATTTATTTGAATTTGAGCTGTGAAAGCCTTCACTTGGCAGTCACTGGTGACTGGCATAGCACTCAACTGTCGATTAGTCAGCATGGAGTAGATGATGCTTACACTCTCACAGACAAAGATTGACGAAAGCGATCTTGCTATAGTTGTAGAACATAATTTTACCTGTTGACTGTCACCAGCCGCCAAGATTCACGCTCCAATCTCCAATATGTAGACAATCTATACTGGCCTGGACGAGATGGGCTCCCTGGTTTACAAACAAGTTAAAAGAAGCCAAACTTAAGCTAAGGCAAACCAAATGCCACTGGTACCAAAAATATCAGGAATAAAATAAAGTGTGTTATAAGGAGGAATTAGCCAAGTATAAAGCTTTGTTTACTTTAACAATATCTAATTATTACTCTAGTAGGATTTTGGAAGCTAAAAATAAACAAAGAAGGACGTTTAAAATACTTGAGGAACGCTTAACCTCTAAATCAGTCAAGGATACTGTGACTGCATCTCAGGAGCCCTGTGATGACTTAAATACTTATTTGATCAACACAGTCCAGAATATTAAAGAGAGCATTGAAAGGTGCTCCTTCACTGCTGCTGAATCCTACTGGGAAAATAACAAGGAAAGTATTACAGATTTTTCTGTAACTAAAGATCATATCTTGGATTCCCTAATTGTAAAAATAAATGCCTTTCACTATGGACCCTTGTCATCCAGAAGTGCTAAAAGAAATTCAGGAACATAACCTATTGAA
This sequence comes from Lissotriton vulgaris, assembly GCF_964263255.1. Taxonomy (NCBI): domain Eukaryota; kingdom Metazoa; phylum Chordata; class Amphibia; order Caudata; family Salamandridae; genus Lissotriton; species Lissotriton vulgaris. The sequence goes on from NC_141691.1 coordinate 1,963,403,147, forward strand.
GGGAAGATGAATAGCCACAGGTACAAAGGAATATATTTATTAAAAGGATGAACAGGTACAGAGAGCCGTCTTGGTCGGCAGTGTCCCAAGGTACCAGGAGCAACTGCCACACAAAGAACACTCATGGCACGAGGATCTAGTAAACACTCGAAATGAAATCACACAGAGACACTAAGCCAGCATCACCACACCTATCCTCCTCTATTAAACCTTCCCAATTTATCACTTTTCCAGAGGATAGTCTGTAGCACCCTTAAACGTGCAAAAGTTGTTCCCATGCTTAAAAAGCAGGGGATAAATCCAAAAGACCTACAAAATTACAGGATAATATCCCTGTTGCCTTTCCCTGCAAAACTAGTTGAGGCCCTTGATGCCTCTGAACTGTGTAAACTTCTATGAAACACAGAGTTCTTGTACCCTGTCCAAGTTGGATTCTGTTCTCAGTACAATACTGAATCTGTCCTACTATCAGTATTAAATGATCTTCGATGGAAACAAGATTATGGACATGGAGCCACATTGGTTTTGCAGAATCTATCTGTGGCATTTGACATGGCCGACCTCATGTTGTTGGTTTACCATGTGGAGGATGCAGGGATACAGGGCAGGGCCTTACAGTGGCTTAAATAATGCTTGATGGATTGAACACAATCGATCAAACTGAGATTCACCTCTCAGGTTAGGAAAATGGGATGTGGGGTCCTTTTTTCTCTCCCCATCTGTTAAGCCTTTCCATAAAACCTCTGGTTACGGAATTGGTGAACAGAGGGTGCAATATATACAACTACACTGATGATTCACAGCTAATTTTTCATCTAGATGTTACTCATCTAGCACATACATATTTTCAGGACACAATGAGATTTATTGCTCACTGGATGAAACTAAACCAACTAAAACTAAATGCTGATAATACATAAGTAGTCCTACTTAACAATAATGTTCATGCTTAGGATTCACACTACTGGCCTGATGATTTAGGCCTGCTTCCGTCTCTCTCAACAGTGGCTAAAAGCCTTGGAGTTATGATAGGTGGGAAGCACTGAATGCAGACGCAAGTTAACTCAATGGTATCCAAATGTTAATTTGTGCTGAAAATGTTGAGGGAAGTTGCCTCTTTTATGATAGTTGATGTACATAAAATGATGGTTATAGCATCCACCCAGTCTAGACTGGATTATGCAAATGCATTATATGCTGGATTACCAAATACTGTGCTTCGTAGACTTCATGTGATACAGAAAGAAGCAGTCTGGCCTTCAGGGTTCTAGGCACACACGTTGTCCCTCTATTAAAAAAACGGTACTGGTTCCCAGTCAACAAACAAATTCAATTTAAACTCTGTTACATTGTTTTTAAGAGTTTAAAGCAATCAGCTCTGAAATTAATTCTGGACAAAATTCACAAACCTTTTCTTCTACGCAGTTTGTGGTCAACATACACTGACTCATTAACTGTTCCAAATTACATGAAGAGCAACATTTTTTGGTTATAGCCCCTACTAGTTGAAATCTCCTTCCAAGGATAATTTGGCATTCAACAGATCCTCTTTCTGTTAGGAAAAGTCTGAAGGCTTGGCTTTTTGAACATGCATACGGGATCTAATTGAGTTGCTTTTTGACCCTCAAATAAGTTGGTTTTCTAGCGGCAAGAGTCCTATGGTGAATGAGCGTTTTATAAGTTCTCCTTAACATAATATAACACAACATTGGGCTTGGGATTTTTATAATTTTGCATTTTGACTTTGTTACTTTTTTGGTCCTGCATAAATAATGTACATATTCCCCAAAGTTAAGCCTGTTTGCTCTGTGCCCTAGTTACCAAGTGGTTAAGTTCAGGTTAATTTAGAGACAATGAGGGTTCACCTTGACAAGAGTTGCAATTATTCCCTGAGGTGGCTACCCCAAATAATAATACAATTTCTTACATTAGTGTTCAGCGGTGGGATCCATTACATGTGTTTTACAGTAGCACTCAGTGATTTCAGTTGAAATAAAAAATCCATTTTGAGATTGACAGCAAAACATGACCATTCAGAGTTTTCATTGGCTTTTGGTCCTAATTGGGTCATATTTGGTGTGTTGCTGAATTCATTCTTGCTTTCAATGTTTGCACCTTACGTGTTTGGGAAATTGAAGGTGGATCTGGATAACATAGAGAGACTTAGCATCCCAGATCTGAGTAGCATCTGGAAGCAAAGGGGATTGTAGCTGAACAAGCAATCCAAGAAGGATTATCACATTGCCTTCTGACCCTGAGAGGAAGTCCATCATTTACAGTGCACCGCAGAGGAGAATGAGGGTGAGGCCTAAGAGGGAAATGATGGAGACATTGAGGAGGCTCCAGCCCCCGGGTGTGATGTTCCCAAGGAGAATCATCATCTGCGTTGTGCAGGGCAGGGAGCTTTGTGTCCTCGCATGGTTTGTCCACAGCAGACCTGGAGCATAGACAAGCACAGAGGCACTTGAAGTTGCAACTGGCCACTATAGCCCTGGAGGAAAAGAACCTGTATCTGGCCTTGGAGGAGAAAAATGTCATGCTGCCCATTGAAAGACGTTCTTTTACCCACCCAGTGTTATTATTGTCTCCAGAAGGGGGGCCTGGAATGTCCCAAGAAGCCATTCTGAGAAAACTAAGAGACCAGCGAGACCTCAGGAGAAAATGGTGGACTCCTTGTCTCTGCTTCAGTTGGGAATGAGGCCTACCCAAGACCCCAGGTTAGAGCCTCCACCTGGCAGTACATGGCTAAGGGCCTGGTTACTCACAGTGGCAGCTGTCAATGGTCTTGGTTGATTGATTGCCATACAGACAGATCTGGTCCTCACCTGGGGACAGAGGTCACACAAATAAGACAGAATGGGCTACAATGCCTATTTGTCTATGGTGGTACTGTCTGCCTACTGGGATGCATTTGTGAGCAACCTAGGGTTAGTTGCCTCACAGGTATGGTCTGCAGGGGAGGAGAAGGGCTCCCCTGGACAGAGTTAGTGGCTAGAGGAGATGTTGGATGAGGGGTGCAGGTAGGTTTAGATGGGCATAGAATAGATAAGGGCCACCTCAGAGGTGGTGAATTGTCCATGTTCTATCGCATGAGCAAAGAATCCCATCAGGGGATTAATTCATCTACCCTAGTGCTTGGTTAGGGGTGGCTTGCTTGCGTCATTAGGACAGGATATGGCTCTAGTGGGTAACCCTAAATGGTGCTTAAGTACAGGATGACTGTATCTGGTAAGTGCCCACATTTTATGAAGAATGAGTATGGTGACAAAGGAACACCAATGGAAGAAAATATTGAAAATACAAGCCATAATACTAGGAATAGAAAGAAAGCATTGGTTTCACGAGAGAGCAATTGCATTTTTAAGCACACTGTGTTAATGTAGAATTGACAATGCCGTGTGCGATAATTTGACTAGAGGTGGATGCCCAGAAAGGGTCAGGTGAAAGACTGGGAAAATACGTTAGGAAGATATGAAGTTCAATCTGTGCACTCTTCTCTGGTTTAAGAATAATCATCATCACAGCATAATCTTGAGGCACAGGCATCAGAAAATATGGAGGTTGACTAAGTCACTATGGTTTTGAAGGAATTTGTTTGAAGACACAGTTCATGGCGTGGAGGATTGTGTTACTGCCAGAGTGAAGAATAAGCAAAATATGAATTGATTGCTGTTTAAATGGATGGGGCAGTTGCATCCTTGTATGTCTGTTTATGTGTGTGGTAATGTCCTTGTGCTGATTGTGTTTCTTCCTGGTAGTCTGATCTCTGTAGGGTCGGAATGTTGAGACTCCAATGTGAGGAGAAATCTCTTTGTGGTTCTGTGTTTGGCAGTTTGATCCAGAAAATACGCTGAGCTGATACCCTTTATTATGTTGCTAGGACTGCAATAAAACATATTCCTCTCTCCCATTGGAATTGTGTATTAGTACAGAGTACTTCCACTTTCCTACAAATGTGCATTTGTAGGAAGGTGGAGAATGCAAACCCAATTCAAGCAGGGTTTCTTGCTGAGGAACCATTGTGTGTGTGGGTGTGTGTGTGTGTGTGTGTATGCACATGGTTGACAAACACTGTAGAGACAAGACCAGTGTCCTCATATTGGTAAACCATAACAAACACCATCGCTATGAGGACCTACGTACTACAGGGATCACAATCTGTGCAGCAAGTGCATCAAAATTCTAATAGCAAAGTTATATTTGTTTTCGTCTGCTATATAACCTTCCCCATTATCAAGGCAAGTGGAATTTCAAATTTTGGGCAATGGCCTTTCCTTGTATATATATGTATGATATGCTGTGTGTGTATTATGTATGTGTTTGTGTGTGGACATGTGTGTGTGTGCATATACAAATGGTAATGGTGCTAGCTCATGGACACAGTCAATGAATTGTATATGTATCTAGTATTAATTCATATAAGAAAATGGGTTATTGGTTGTGATGGAGTATTAAGTCCACAATCGTATATCTTCCGGGAACCAAGTATCCTGTTGAAACACTTGAGTCTCTGAGAATAGGAAAGCAGAGCACTCCAAAATTTATTCAGATAAGATGGTGTGGTATGGAACACTAGTCTATGGGTACGCAACAAACAACACCACATAAATCATTGACCAATCAGCGCTTTTACCTACAAAAACGAAAAGCATTCTAATATGCACATGGTACTTAGGGGCAGATTTATGTTAACTGGTGCATCCCCAGGGATGCGCCAGTTAACATGCGCCACAGTGAGCCACAGCTCCGCCACCCCTGGTGCGCCGCATTTACAATGCGGCGCACCATGGGGCAAAAACGGCACAGATGCGTGACGCATCTGTGCCGTAAAGGTGGCGCATTGCTCAAGTTGCGTCGCAAGCGCGACGCAGCTCCAGCAAGGCTCGGGGGTGCCCCATCTTCACAATGCTGCGTCAAGACCTACGCCTGCTTCAAGCAGGCGCAGGGTTTTGACGCAGCATTGGCCTGAAAGTGACTGAGTGAAATCTCATAGTTTTCACTCAGCCACTTTTAGGAGGCATTCCTGCGCAGGAACGCCCCCCCCTCCCCTGCGCAGGAACGCCTCCTTATGGCGCAGGGCTTTACAACGTGACGCATCTCCTAGATGCGTCACGTTGTAAATAGGGCGCATTGTTTACGCCACCGTTGCGTCAAATAAAGTGACGCAATTGTGGCGCAAAGAGGCGCAAGGGCCTCATAAATCTGCCCCTTAATACTTTGCATTAATTTACATATATACATGATGGTAGGACGAAATTTCTATGCTGACACCATCCTAACAGTTTACACTCACTAGTGAACTCTGATACCTAAACCCATGATACCCCACAAATATGGTAGACACAATATAATGTGTGCAGTTATCAAAAGGCAGACCTCATGGCTTTGTTAGGGTGTTGTCACAATAATAAAAGCATATTTAAGTCATGATAAAACAATGCACCCCAGTAAAATACCTACAGATGGCACCCACTTGCAATGAAATTCAATAATACCATTTGTGATTCACTGTACATGGAAAGATGTGTTTTCCTTCTGGTAGCGTGCTCCAGGTACCACTAGTGGTTTCTTCAGGCTTCATGACCTGTACATTTTGCATTTGTTGGGGAGATTCATTTTTCCTGCTCTCACACAGGACCTGTCTCCTGTATGGGTGCCGGGCACTTCTGGGCTGGAGGCCTTCCTCAGCCACTCCGCCAAGACTCCAAGGCAGAGTGCCCTTCCTTCCAGCACCCTATAGGTCCCACTGCTTCCTTGGATCACTTACAGAGCACCTGGGTCAGTATGAGTGAGAGGTCCCCTCCTTGTGGAGGGTATACTCTGTGTAGGTCAATCCATCGAAGATCCAGGGGAACCCCCTGCAGATCTATCCCTACCTTGTCCCCCAGAAAAGAGTAGGGGGCAGTGCTACTGGTCCCAGGCTCCTAGGAAGTTGCAGTGGTAAAAGTAATTGACACGCTCTTTTCCCTATATCTTAACGGGTTGATCGCACATCTAGCGGGGGCTAGGGACTTGGACTCCCCCAGCCTAGCAGGGCGGAAAATACCGGCCCTAATGTTAGCTGATGATACCCTCTTATTATCTAAATCATTTGGGGGTATCCAGCGAACATTGGAGGCTTTCTGTGGCTTCTGTAGAATGAGGGATTTGGAGATAAACGTCTCCAAAACCAAGTATATGGTGTATAATAAAAAAAAACAAATTGTCCCCACCCCCACATGGATGGACTGCCTTTGGACCGAGTGTCCACATTTGACTATTTGGGGGTCACCCTTAATGATAAGCTGGTCAAAGTCTTAAATCTTACAGTTTTAGAATAGAGTGTCAGGGAGGTGGCCCAGCCCAGCCTCGTCCTGCCCCGGACTGCCACAGACTGTCCCGCCCTTGTCCCGGCTTCTCCCGGCGCTGCCCCCGCGCCCGTCCTGCGGTGCAGGAGGTGTTCCGATGTCTTAAGGCGCCTCCGGGTGCAATGGGAGCGTCAGGGAATGTGCGCCGCCCCTGGTGCTGCTGGGTAGTGTAGTTCGCCGGCGTGGCGAGTCCTGCCGTTCCCCTCACGGCGGTGCGGGCAAAAAGATGATGCAGTTGCCCTCACGGCCTGCAAAGTGCCCTGGTCAGTCAATGGCAAGTGGCCCCCAGGAGCGCTCGATGCTCCGAAGTCTTAAGGTGCCTACGGGCGCAATGGGAGCGTCAGGGAATGTACGCCTCACCTGGTGCTACTGGGTAGTGTACTTTGCCGGCGTGGCGAGTCCTGCCGTTCCCCTTACGGCGGTGCGGGCAAAAAGATGATGCCATTGCCCTCACGGCCTGCGAAGTGCTCAGGTCAGTCAATGGCAAGTGGCAAATAGTAAATCTTTAAGCACCACAAGGAGAGCAGATTTGCGGACAGTAATGGCAGATTTGCATTTGGGATACATTTTTACCATACTTGCATTGCATACAATGCCTTGCATTTTTACCATACTTGCAATGTATACCATGCATTATACTACTGCACCACACCTGTCCTTTGGCTCAACTATAGCAAAGTTCTACTTTCTATAGATTTTGACCATAATGTTTAACATTAAAATGCTATATAAACTTTAGTAAAGCACTTTTTTTGTAAGCTCTAATAATGTTAATTCATATTATTATGGGTGCAGACGTCACAACTAATTCATGATGAGTCTCCTCTATCACAGGATTCCCATGTGCAGACACTCGGCTGAGTTAAATGGTAATCTGATGCGTTCAGCCCATACACATGTATACAGACTTGTGTGCACATGTGCACAGCACTGTGCCAAAATAATTGAAATACAGGATTATTAAATTGGTAGACCCAATTTCTCACAATTAAAATAAGCACACCAAGAGATGCTTTCACTCAGACCCTTCTCTTATGCCTGGTGAAAGCTGGGACAGGCCAAAGTCAGCCAGGGCCAGCTTAGAACCCAGCACAACTATACTATCTAGGATTCCTATGCATTAATTTGGAGTATAAAGGTATCATAGTGCCTATGTGGATAGAAGAAAAGGGGCCACTGATGTAAAGAGACCTATACCATTTACCCACGTTAGTTGTAGGAGTCAGTGTGCAAATGAGAATCAGGTCCACACTTAGGGGTCCATTAGGATGTAGGGCAGATCACCACCGCCCACATGGTGGTGGCAATCCACCCTACATCCTTCCCCGCCCGCTACCCATTACCCTCCGCCATATTACTATGGTGGGGGGTATCGCAGCGGGCGGAAAGACGGTCCACCGCTTTTCCGCGCGGTCGACAAGTCGACCGGGCAGAAAAGGGTTTAATGTGGTGGTGGTGTCTGCTAGACACCGCCATCCATATTAGGATGCAGGAGGGAGGCAGCCTTTCCATGGTGGAGTTTCCGCCACCGAAAGGCATGCAGATTCTGTAGTTCAGGGCCCGTTGTGGGCCCCCAGGATTTTGGGGAAGGAGGCACTTACGGTACCCCACTGCATGTGCATGCACACCATGCATTTTTGGCATTGCGGCGGGTGATGCAGAAAACACAGCCCGCCGCAATGTTAAAAATGCAGGATGCACCCGCCAGTGTGGCGGGCGCATCGTAATCACCCTCACGGGACTGCCACACTTATAGCGGGCGCTCCCTTTTTACGTCAGGATGGTGGGCGGACTTTCGCCCACCGTCCTAATGATGCCCTTATTACCTAGCTATGCAAAGAGGCTGGCCAATCACAGACCTTAAAATTAATGCCAAGCCTTCGAAGAAGCAGTGTCTGATTACAAGTCTGCTCTGCGCAGGATGCTCACCCTAGACAGCAGCCATGCCATTGTTGATCAGGGTCATGATTCTTTCTCTGTGAAAATATCCCTTTTGCCGTTGACAGACAATTTTGTGGAGAGAGAACAAAAATCCATGCCTTTTTGTTGACAGTTTCAGAGTGCTTATTTCCACGGGCAGTGTAATTTTTGAAACCAATCTGTCCTTTCGATGTGTTTACTTTTTCTTGAGATCTGTGTTCGTCTTGACTTGTCTGCAGTCAGCCAATACCACACAGTGCATTTTGTGAAGAAGACGAGAGCTTGTATCATTTATTTTCCCAATAATGACAGCAAGGCTGATTTGCAGTCTTTTTTCCACCCTTCGAACCACTGAATCTCCCAGCTGGGTTTTATCCTTGACAGAAAGAGGCTTCGGAAAAGTTACAGCAATACACCAAGAGAAAATAAACAAAAGAAATTTACACATTGATCAGAATTCTACTCATATTTTCTTTCGCGCATTAATTTAGAAGTAGTCATAAGTTTGATTTTTTGCTACCATCTGAAGTGCAAGAAATATAAATAAGGTTGGAAAGCATCTGTCTGAGAAGTAACCAGTCACGGAAGGGGCTGATAGCTTCTGCCTACGGGCTAAACAGAAGATATACAGTGGGTGACATTTTGATTTGCCTGCCACAGAATATCACAACATTAAAAGAATGTGCTATTCGACTTACTGCCCTAATGTTTCCGAGCAAGACGACTTTTTCTGTGCTGTGACTCCATTACTGTGGCTTCACCTGAAGGTGTGATAGAAAATAGGGCGCTGTTTTTGTATGTATGCTGTATTTTTTGTATTAGCTAAAAACAACTGAAAGATTAAGATAGGGCGTGCTACTGTTACATCGCGGGAGTTACGTCAGGGGTCATTACATCGCAGTGCAGGCACGTTTTCTAGCCTTTTACATCGCAAAAAAATTAGGGGCTGATTTACGAACCCCTTGCGCCACTTTTGCATCACTTTTCCCATGTTAAAAATGACGCAAAAATGGCGCAATGGCTTAGTAAATGAGCTCCTTATTTTTAAGTTTCCTAACCTTAAAACTATATATGCGAATGTGGATCTCTCTCTCTCTCTTTCTATATATATATAGATATATATATATATATTTTCCAATAACCTCGTAGCAACAAGGATGACGACGCCATGTATAGAGCCAAAAAATGCTTTATTCGTCGGCCACCATCAGACGCGTTTCGCCTGCCCAGCAGGCTTGCTCACCAACGACAAAGTAACATTTTTCAATCTCTTTTAAACACATTTTTGTTGCGTTTCACGTGAAAACTACTATGTGAGTATATTGGAAGACAGACTCGTAGTTTTTCCATTCATTATTCAAACTTGTATCAAAATCAAAGTGATTTTTATATAAATTCATTTGAATGCTGAAATTCAATTTCTTACATAAATCCATGCCTTTAAATTATACAAATCAATTATAGGTAAAGATATATATATCTCAGTACATTTTGCAATTGTCATCGAACGACATACTCAATATTTTAGCATCACGTTCATTTGCAAACCAAGGTGGGCGGAATCTGCGCCATCTCGTTACGCAAATCTTCACGAAACAGTAAAAAATCTCTGCGAACACGCAGAAATTCCGCAAACACGCGGAATTGCTTGTTCGCGATGCTTTTTTACTGTTCGCAATCGCTGTTTGCGTGCTCGGGGGGAAATTTCTCGCGAACACGCATTTGAGAAATCGAACAAGCAACAAATTTTGCGAAGTCGCTAAATTCAGAATTTTGGGCAATTTCGCGTTCTCCGTGGAACGCGAAATTACCCAAATTCCGAAAATTCCACGAGCGGAACAGAATTTACCTCCCAGGCCTACCAAATACCAAATAATCCGGTATTACTTACACAATTCTGCCCCAGTGGGCTTTTGGCACGAAATGTATGACATTACATTCTGAAGATCCATCCCAAGTGGGACAACTCTCAGCATTCATTTATTTTTTACACAAAAGATAGCTGTCTTCAAAAGGGCAAAGTGAAAATATTTGATAAACTAAAAACATCTAAAATTGAAAATAATATTCAGATAAAAACTTTAATCTAAACTGAGATTTCGAGGAAGTTAATATCAGCATTGTATCTTTATGAATGAGTATGGAAATCCTTTTCCATATTCAAACCTTCCGGGGTTTGGGTGTCATGTTCTATAATATAGCATGACTCCAATTTCCTCAGGTTTTTCTCTAAGTTACCCCCACTTACATTGGGTGGAGTAGCATCGATCACAAAGTAAATTAAGCCTTTTTCACATCTGTTATGGGATTTTTCAAAGTGGTGAGCCACTGGATACGACTCATCGCCATTCTTAATAGCCCTTAAAAGCTGTAACATGCGTTTGTGGACAATAATGTATTTGTGAATGTGTATCTATCTCTCTCTCTCTCTCTCCATATAAACATATATATATATATATATATATATATATATATATATATATATATATATATATATATATATATATATATATATATATATACACATATATATATATATATATATATATATATATATATATATATATATATATATATATATATATAAATATATATATATATATATTTTTTTTTTTTGAGTTCTGCGAAGGGCTGAACTCCGCACCCAGAGAACCAACATCCAGATACCTCTTCCTCGACCCCGGCAACAAGCCAAATCCCTTGTGAGCCTGGGCATTACCCGCCTCCTCGCCAACATTTCGGACCACGGAATATAGGCCCCTGATATAGCACCCGCTGGTGCCGATACTCTCTGCAGAATCATTTCTCGCATATACACCTGACCAGGACCGGGTTGGAATTATCACCGGTCACCCGATACCAAGAGCGCACCTCTACCTTAAGCCCTTAAGAGTCACGGGTTCACCCCGGATTGACGAAACACGTGTCGGCTGGTTCTTGTTCAAATTGGTTCCCTTATGGTTAAGAGGAACCCTGACTAAGTCATTAAAAAACACACCGAAAAAAAGACTTGTGTGCGATCTTATCCTTTCTCTCAAGTACTACGATAAATATAATCATTTAACACAGGTTGTGTGCGCTTGACTCTGCATTATATATATATATATTGCAGTCCCTGAAGTTAAAACGGACTGCAACAGGTGTGCCTCATTGGAGGAGCGGACCACGCTAACTTTTCATCAGAGGCAGCAGGATCTGAATACTGATGAAGTCTCCCGGTGTTGGGCACCGAAGAAGGCTCCACGCCAAAATGCATCTGCCGCAACTTGGACTGCCTGTGTGTTAATAAAACCCATCTTACCTGTTCCCCTGGGCTCCTGCTTCTTTTCTTGTGGAGGAAGGCTTTCGTTGATATATATATATATATATATATTCACTGAAAAAAACCATAGGTTATAGACCATATATAGTTAGGAATTAGCATTTACAAAACCTTGAAAATTCACTGAAAAAACCATGAGTTATAGACCATATATAGTTAGGAATTAGCATTTACAAAACCTTATTTTACTCACACAAAACCATTGAAATTTCATATATAGTTAGTTGCACTAACTATATATCGCGCACCCGCAATCCACTGCTGATCATGTCACATATTACATCATTCATGACATGATCAGTGACATCACTGATGACATCACTGATGACATCTCAAATGACATGTCACCCGGAAGTGCTACGGTGCGCGAGGCGCAGCTTCCCGGAAGCGATCCAGAGCGCGGCGCGCAGCGCGTAACGTAAGCATAACAGGTCATGTGACTTGTTAATAAAACTTTTCATTGGTTCATTTTACTTTTATTATTCTTAAGATGGAAGGCTTGGTCATATGACCTAAAAATACCACTTTTCATTGCTTTCGAACATTTTTTTTTCCCAAATGACTCTGACTTGTAAAGCAAAGGACCCAGATGCATTTACAGTTTATCACTAACAATGTTCCAGGCTAATGTATTTTCCCGGGAAATTTACAACTGTCCTGCAAGTAAAATATTCCTATTTCAAGAAAAAGGGCGTTTCTTCGTCCCATGAGGGAGCCGTTGAACAAAAGAGGCTCGGCCTGCTGTCTTAGTCGCTGATAGGCATGAATATCGGATTCTTATCGATCACTTTATGTTGCAGGAGTGGAAAAAAAAACAGCCCTTGACCATTTATCTTTACTGCGTTCCTGCGTATTATACCTTTTAACCGTCATGTAATCGGGCTGCTTTATTTCATTTGCGTTTTACTGATTCGAAAACAGCGCCTATTATTCAAAACTTTACCAATCTAGGTACTACTACCATGTTTTGTTTTAAAAACCTTTATTGTGAAAATGTCAGTATACAAATACGGGCCTATAACCACGTGGGCCGGCCACGGAGCAAACTGGAATCGTATATGATGAGGGAACATTTACACTGTAAAAGAACGTAACGGGCGGGCCATTAGGTTGCAAGAACTAAGGTGTCTAACAGTTGCGGAATCGGTGGACGTACATTTTATAATTAAAGTACGACAGGGCCAGTTACAATTAAATTATCTAGATATACTTTTGCGGGCAAGTACCATGGGTGACGTTAATTCGAACTTTCAATAGTACAGTAATCAATAACACATCAGAACTTAATATCAATAGGGATGTCCAAATGTTCAATCAGTACTCGTCCCCGCCCGCCATGTGCTTCAAAACTGCATACGTATCTTGAGATATCAAGGTTGGGCAACCAGTACACAACAAAGAGTTACGAGTCCCATTTATACCGGCGCCGTTTTGGGCGAGGCCAGGCAGGTCCAGGATATAATCAAAATGTCTCCACCAACCAACGGTCGGACCAGAACCCCTGGGGAGGCGGGAGAGGCCCGTTTGCGCCGCCTTTCCCTCCCCCCCCCCGGGCACCCCACGCCGTCTTTCGGCGCAGCATTGTAGGATGGCCACACCAGTGCAACTTGCTGGACACCACCTCGATGCCTTCCGGATCTCGGCGCGTTGTACTGCCTTCGGCCTATTCGCACATCGGTCCGCTACTGATGCCGCCTCACAGGCCAACGGATTTTGTAGGCTTTTTATAGCCCAAAGCTGCATCTCAGGTCATGTGACTTGTTTATAAAACTTTTCATTGGTTCATTTTACTTTTGGTTTCCTAATGATGGAAGGCTTGATCATATGACCTAAAAATAACACTTTTCATTGGATTGAAACAATTTTTTTTCCCAAATGATGAAAGCCCCACCTTTTTTTTTCTCACTCGGCAATCCAAAAAGGTTCCGTTAGATATCAACAGAGGGGACAGGCAACAAAAACCATCAGTCAAAAGAGGGGAGGGCAAGTTCTTCCCTACCGGGTCACGTTGGGGCTCCACTGGAAGTCATCAAATTGGTAGTCTACAGTGTTTCTGGATGTTTCAGACTGAAGCTGGCGTCAGCATGAGAGCACCACCATCTCGTGGCTCCGTTGTGGCCATTCCGCAAGCAATCATGGCAGCCGCTCCCCACCGGAAGCCTGCGGGAGTCGGGGGCCCCGATGACTTTCGTAGAATCTTCAAGGCTGAGGGGACGCTTTCGAGAATGGGGCCCAAGCCGTAGCAGGCAAATGTCCGAGTTCAAATGTGTCCCAGGGCCATTTTAGTGGACCAGGCCCAAATCCGAAGAGCCGGCCGCCATTATAAGAGTCCTGTGGCAGCCGCCTATCGCTGCACCGCAAGAGTGGGCGCAACTCAGGTGAATGGCGGATGAGGCAAAGTGCCGCAAAAGCGGGCGCTAAACAACTGGATGGCGACTGAAACGCTAAAGGGCGCCCCACTGCAGCAGAGGAGCCTCCACCTGGGGAGGCGGGGGAGGCCCGTTCGTTCCGCCTCCCCCCCAGGGCGCCCCACGCCGTTTTTCGGCGCAGCATTGTAGGATGGCCAGACCAGTGCGACAACTTACTGGACACCACCTGGGTGCCGTCCGGATCTCGGCGCGTTGTGCTGCCTTCGGCCTATTCGCACAACGGACCGCTACTGACTAAAAGACAAACCAAAGCAGCCCATTGTTGCTTTGAGATGGATGTTGCAGCAGGCTGCCATGTAAATAGTTGTTTACATTTTTTTTTTTAACGTGTTTACTTTGTTGGAGCGTTGTATATATTTATAAGTTATTAAAGTGTTATAATCCTACTACTTTGTTGGAGTGCTATGTATTTTTAATGTATTATTATTATTCCGAGTTTTGTATAGCGCCTGGTTACCAATAGGCATCCCCGCGCTTATCAGAACATAACACAGCTCCAAGAATGCAAGGATTAAACAGAGAACAAAAAAGTTTTTAAAAGTTTACGAAACCTGAAGAGACTGGCTTCGGAGCGCAGTTGTAGGGGCAGTGAGTTCCACAAGGAGGCCACATTTATTGAAAACCTTCTGCCCCCAGTTCTTGCCTTTTTCACCCTGCCAACCTGAAGGAGATGTTGGTGGTCAGAGCGGAGGGAACGAGAGGCCTTATAGGGCTGGACCATCTCCTCAAGAATAGGTGGACCCACCCCGTGCAGGACTTTGTGGGCGATGCAGAGTGACTTGAATTTTACCCGGTCCTTCACAGGGAGCCAGTGCAGTGCCCTCAACGCCGGGCGGGCAGATTGCCGCCTAGGGAGACCCATCAAAAGCCTGGCAGCCGCGTTCTGCACTTGCTGCAGTCTGTTCAGGGTGGATTCGGGTGCGCCCAGGAAAAGCGCATTGCTGAAATCCAGCCGCGAGATGATAAGTCCCTGGATGAGAAGCCTTCGAGTGGCCACTGGGAGCAGGGGCAGAATCTTCTGGGCTGAACGGAGCAGGCCAAAGCACACGCCAGCAGTCTTTTTGGCATGGGTTTTAAATGATAGGTCCTGCTCCAGCCATACCCCCAAGCTCTTGATCTCCTGCTTGGGGGGGGGCATCGGTCCCAAACAGTCTGGCCAGCTGCTGGGGGGCAAAGATGGAGAGGAGTTCCCCAGCAGCATCAGTTCCGTTTTGGAGCCATTTAACTTTAGGGCTGAGCTGCACATCCACGTGTAGATCTTTTCAAGACACGTGTGCAGCCGGTCGGGATGGTACGCCGACTGGGAGAGGCCTACCACCAGCTGGGTATCATCAGCGTAACTGATGATTTTGATACCCAGCGGCCGTACCACATTCTCCAGGGGGGCCATGTAAACGTTGAATAGGGTAGGGCTCAATGAAGAGCCCTGTGGCACACCACACTGGAGAGGGGTAGAAGATGATTTTTCCTGGCCTTCCCACACCTCAAATGTACGACCTTCCAGGAAGGAGGCGAACCATTTGAGGGCCAAACCCGTGACCCCCACCCCTGACAGCCGTTGGAGAAGCACCTGATGGTCCACGGTGTCAAAAGCAGCGCTGAGGTCCAGGAGGATCACTGCCACTGATCCCCCCGAATCCAGCATGCTCCTCGCATTCTCCACGACCGCCAGCAGGGCGGTGTCGGTCCCCTGACCGGGCCGAAAACCCGTTTGGGAGTCGCCCAGGAGGGAATTGGCTTCCAAGAAGTTGGAGAGGCGGCTATTCACCAGCTTCTCAGCCACCTTACTGATACCCGGCAGCAAAGAGATAGGCCGAAAGTTGGCGAGATCGGCGGGATCGAGGTTAGGCTTTTTCAAAAGAGCCTTAACCACCGCCCCTTTCCAACTGGGGGGGACCACCCCATGGGCGAGAGACAGGTTTATCAAGTCCGTAGCAGGGCCAACGATAGTAGATGACACCTGTTTAAGATATTTAATAGGTGCTGGGTCTTTCGGGGAGCCGCTCTTCATAGATCTCAGCACCGAGATCTAATTGTGAAGACTTTGATGTACAAAAAGGCATCCAGGAATCTTCCGCTTCAGGCTCGGTCCCACACACCCTTACAGTGAGAATCCCCTCCCCAATCACAATACAGGATCGTTATTGAATAGTAGGAACGCGTGTGGTGTGACGGATCTCATGGGGTGGGGGCCTTGATCTACTGTAACTCCTTAGAAGAGGGGTGATTCTTTACAGTTGGGGCCTAAACTACATCCGCACGGCTAGGTGATAGCCTGGGACCGGCCTGGACAATCAGACACAGAGGAAGAGAAGTGTCAGAGGGTGCGGTAGTGAATAGGGTGAAAGGGAGGTGTCGGGCGGGCACAGGGTGTGATTCTCAGGGAAAAGCAGCGCAGATGGGGGGAGGTTTATGGCCCATGCATGAGAGAGAGAGCGGGGGTGACCAGTGCGTGGGGGAGATGCTTGCGAGGGTGGGGAGCCATGCTGAGGATCGGCGGCGTGCAGAGAGTGGGTCTGGTCAAGGCATCTAAAATGGCTGCCGTGCACGACAAAAGTGTGGCATTGGAAAAAAGGCAAGATGGCGCAGACAATGTTTATCAATACGGATTAATTTATAACAATTATTTTTAACAAAATATTTACTCGCAGTGACAAAATGGCGGTCAACACTTCCTGATTTCATTTGAATCGAACGTTAACAGACGTCACGCAGCCCAAAAAAATAAAAACGCTCACGCGCAGCCGCTAGAAGACATGTATCAACATATATGAGCATCCTCAGCCACCCTCAGAAAACATAGGGGGTCAGGATACGTCTCCCGTACCCCCTTATACCCATTTCTCACATTGTATTTCCTCCATTTAATTAAAACGAAACACAAAATGGCGAATTCCCGTTTCGCGACCCGGTTCGCGAACCGGGAAGCGCTTCTACCGCGAAAAAATCAAATTTTTTTTATTTGCCCCACGGGACCCTTTAATAACCCCAACATCATTCCTAGGGGGTCAAGAGGGGTCTACCTTGCCCCCTTTCATTAAATTCCCCCTTTGTTTTTCTCCTCCTCTTGTCTCTCGATCCTACCGAGAGACAAGATGACGGCCGTTCCGGACTGTTTAGAATGTTGACAGACACCGGAAAGCCAATCAGCTTCTCTTCGCAAAGTTCCGTAACGCGAAAAGTACGTGAACCGGAGCGCTACCCGGGACGCTGTCACAGATATATCTGTTTTTTAAAACGTTAATTTCTCAAAATCCACTGGAGCACATATATTGAGACCCAGCAAAGGCACATCGGGCTAACAGTCCCTACAATTTTGCCAAGTTTCGTGCAAATCCATTCAGCCGTTCGAGCTAAAAGTTCGGCGAAACGCCCTATGGAAAAATGAATAGGAAAAACGCGTTTTGTGACCCCCCTTTTTTCTCGCCCCCCCCCTTGACGAAACCCCCCAAATTTTCAGGGGCTGCTCAGAAACAAAATGTTAAAAAGTAAAGGAGGCCCCCTTATCTTTCAAATCTGGGACAGGGGAGTAATATTGAGAAACAGGGAAGTCCCACTGGTTAACCACAAGGGTGGTTATGGTTATTCTGGTGGTACCCAGAATCTTGTTATTTAGCAATACCAATCACACAAAAATATTCAAAACGTTTTGCAAAGCTTATTCAACTAGACGTAGGCCAACCATTATGAAAAAGATGTCAAATAACATTTATACATGCATTGCACACGTGTTACTTATTTTCAGTCAAAATTAGAAAAGAACAGGAGAATAGTTTAAAAAAACTTTATCATTTGTGTATTTATTCAAGATCACAAAATTATCGCAATGATAACAGGTAGTTTATAAAAATAGATACAGTATATTATACAGTCAATTAAAAACATGTAGGATCAAAGCCATAAACAAAAACAATTTATACAATGTAAAGTTAAAAATGTTCGCAAGAACAGGGGGTCGACGCGGCGTTTCGGTTTAGGGGAAACAATAAAAACCTTCTTCAGGACCAAGTTCTAAAAGGAAACACATAATTACTTTTTTGTAATGCAAATATTTTGTTTTACAGAAAAAACACGTTTACAAAAACAATTCCTGTTGGCTATAGATATGAAACATATTATGACTATTTAACAGTTGGCTCTAGTCGAAAACTAAGTTATTGGTAAATATATTGGTATTGTCAAAACACACCAGCTTCTGTCATGGGCACAATTAGTAGATACCAGAATATGCTTACAAGGGGATGTTAACACTATGTTGTCACCTGATATGTGATATGTGACGTTGGCATAAATTACCTAATTTTAATTACTGTCTTCCAGATAAATCATAGAGGACCAGGCGCCCGATTGTAAAATCCGGGTGTTAGCTGAACTGCATATTCTCATGACTTTGGATATAGTATAGGCAGTTCTGATGTCTGTAGATAAATGACAGTAGAATATTCATAAGTGTGCTAATTACTATGATTTTCTAGGCGTATGAGATGGTGAATAATAAAAAAATTTACGCAATGAGTCTACCTTGTGCTTTCAATGGGCGGGGTCACGCTCTGGTAGTAGGAGCCACCGATATTGGTTTTCTGATTAACTGTAGGTAAATAAATATCTTTTACCATATTGTTTACCTAGGAGTGATTCCCAATCGTCCTGGAAAGTTCTATCATTGACACTTACCCAGATTTTAATCACTGGCAAATCGTTATTTCGCGAGCTTTTTCAATTGGCTTGTATTGAGGTCGGCGTCTGTGTAGTGACGGGGATTCTCCTGACACTATCGAAAGAAGAAGGGAATTTGTGGAAAGGATGCTACTATTGGATTAGTTAGTAGTATTTGCCTCATGGTACCATGTGTGTACCTGCTCGTATTATGTATATACAGTGATGGTTCATTCATTGTGGGGGTGGCTATACTATATTAACCACTTCCTTAGGCCCTTCATTTCTGTGCATAATCTGCATTCTTTCGCATTATTTTTATGCTGTTTCTAGATGCTATTGCGTAGGCTGATAGTCAAGCATTATTTATAAGCAAACGTGTGTACCTTCTTGTATTGTGTATATACAATGATGGAGCATTCATTGTGGGGGCAGCTGTACTGTATTAACCACTTCCTTAGGCCCTTCGTTTCTCTGCATAATCTGCGTTCTTTCGCATTATTTTTATGCTGTTTCTAGATGTTACTGCGTAGGCTGATAATCTAGCATTATTTACAAGTATACATTTAAAATATTGTTTCTGGGCGTATAGTTCGATATATATATTCCTCTCAGCGTGTTTATTATAACGAGGCTGTAGTTGATTAAGTCCTTCTGTTCAACCGTATGTATCACTGCGTGGGTGCGTTTGCACTACCTGATATGGATCATGTCCCGTCAGGTCTTTTTAGAGGAATACTCCGCATTTTGAAACTGCATTGTCTACCCTAAGTGTGCTAGTTATATTATTCGGGCATGCAGCGGTCTAATGGACACGTATTCCTAGATACTGCCTCTAACAGCGTGGATTCAGTAAAATCCCTGGATATAAAAAACATTTCGGATTGTGTTCAATTACATTTCTCTGGGCGTACTGACTGGTAAATGCCTGACATTATTATGTTATTTTAAGTTCAGTGGTTCACAACGGGTATATTAACCTGCATCTTAACAAAAAGGGGGATCTATTCGGCGGAGTGCGGGTATAATGCACTAAGAACCAGTCGCGTTCAGCTTACCTTCAGGTTTGAATTCGGCCTCCCTGCTCCTACTCCGGCAGCGTTTCGTGGATTCTGCGTAAATTAAGAGTGTGGGATAGACGCGGTTTGGAGCCTTTTTATGGTCCGAGTCTTGTGATTGGATGTGAGTCATCTATTTGCTGATTGGCTCACTGTCGATCACGTGGCAGTTTGGTTGTATACAAACAAACCGGTATGGCACGCTAGGGAGCGTCCGTGCCAGATATTTTACTTATTTTATAACCGTGGTACTGGATGAAGTTTTTAGCGTATTTTATTTTATTAGATGTACTTAGTTGTTAGAATGACACATATGTACAGAGCTAGACTTTGGTATGTGAGAGAGGTTAGACATCTGTGTGCTCTCACGAGGGGGAATGGGGAGATAAGTAAATGGATGTTTTCATAATGGTCTGCAAAGCAGACATTTTTATCGTCTTCAAATTAGGGAATGAGTTAGAGTGATTCTATTGAGAAACACTCCTATTGATGCGAGTACCTTATCATATACTGATTGCTTCCTGCATCTAGTACTGAATGCTTTAGATTATCTTTTCCCAGTCTTCTCTACTGTTTAATCCGATGCGAACACTGTTACACTGGGACATATAGAATTGTTCGCGTCTTTTTCTTTTTTGGGTCAGATTACCTACTCTTGTGCTGATGGTCACATTCTCTAAGCAACACCAGCGAAGGTCACTAATATCATGTTTAGTTGCTTTTCAGTGTTCAGTTAGAGGGGCCCCTATCTTATTGGTACGTAGGGCCGATCTATGTTCATTAAGCCGTATGCGACCTCTCTTGAGGTTTCCCCAATATAAATAAGATTACAGGGGCAGCTGATCAGGTAAATTACATTTCTGGTACGGCAATTCATGAAGCTAGTTGGTTTAATTACTACATCTTTTATGGTGATGGTGTTCCCTCGGATAATATCTTTACAGTTACTGCATCCTGAGCACGGAAATGTGCCCGTTGGTAAGGGTGCATTATTAATACAGGGCTGATTATCTGTTTTGATTTCTCTATATGTATGTACAAGACTATTTCGGATTGTCCGGTTCCTCCTGTAGGAGAACATTGGTTTAGGCAGTCTATTGTGATGTTTGTCGTTGATTAAGTGCCAATTTCTGTTTATAATGTTTTTTAGTTTGTTGCTTATTGGGTTGTAATTGGTAACAAAGGTGATGGGCTGTGGAGTAGCCTCTTTTTTCTCTTTGGGCAGAAATAGGTTCTCTCGGTTGTAATATTTAGCGCGCTTGTAGGAATGCCTTATTAACCGTTTTGGATAGCCGCGTTCTAGAAACTTAGTTTTCAGAATGCTAGCGTGTTTTTCAAAATCCTGAGATGTAGTACAGTTTCTCTTTAGTCTCAGAAATTGACCAAATGGGATGTTGTTTACTTGGCTAGGAGGGTGGTTACTCTTGTGATGTAGCATGGTGATCCTATCGGTTGGTTTTGTAAAGAGTTCTACGTTTAGGATACCATTAGTACGTTTAATAATAAGGTCAAGAAATTCGCAACTATTATCGTCAATGTGGGAGGTGAACTTGAGATTGTTATCACCGAGGTTTAACCATGTGATAAACTCTCTTAGTGTGTCTATAGGACCCGTCCAGATAAAAAAGACGTCGTCTATGTATCGAGACCACATCAAAATGTTTTCATAGAATGGTGATACTGCATTGTAGATATGATGTTCTTCGAAGTTGGATACATACAGACAGGCCAGACTGGGGGCACATGTGGCCCCCATGCTGGTGCCCTTGGTCTGTCTAAATAGTTGTTTGTTGAATAGAAACAAATTATTTTTCAGTACCAAAGAAATGCAGTCTATGATAAACAGTTCATGGGCCGTATGGTCCCTGTCATTGTTATTAAGCATAGATGTGATCATTTCTATTGTTGCATTCTGCGGTATATTAGTATATAATGCTTCTATGTCTAACGAGACAAGAAACTGAGAATTAGGGTTGAATTCTAGACCTTCTATTTTCTGAACGATCTCCGATGTATCCTTGATGTATGCCTTTTGAGTGGTGACAAGGGGTTGCAGAAAGACGTCTGCATATTTGCTAAGCGGTTCTGTAAGTGACCCGATCCTTGATACAATGGGCCTCATTGGGGGGTTCAAGATGTCCTTGTGGACTTTCGGGAGTCCATAGAGGGCCGGGATGATAGGATCCTGATTATTGAGGAAAGAGTATTCCTCTTCAAAAATAATATCATCATCTCTAGCTTGTTTCAAAAGAGTAGAGATGGATAATTTAAGAGATGTCCATTCATCCATGTGTGCTGTCTTATAGTGTTCCTTGTTCTGTAGTAGGCTTAGCATTCTGTTGTTATAATCAGGGGTGTCCATCACTACAATGCCGCCCCCCTTGTCTGCCGGTTTATTGGTCAATTCAGTATTGTTCTGTAATGTCTGTAATGCTAATGCCTCATCTTTACTAAGGTTAAATGAGCTTTGCAAAACGTTTTGAATATTTTTGTGTGATTGGTATTGCTAAATAACAAGATTCTGGGTACTACCAGAATATAACTCCCCTGTCCCAGATTTGAAAGATAAGGGGGCCTCCTTTACTTTTTATGATTTATACCCAGCTGGTTAGCTGAGGAGGCACATTTAAGGTACACATACCCAAACACAGCACCACCAACACTGCTTCCCTTTCCCCATTACGTTTTTTTAAAAAAAACTTAAAACCTAGCGCTAGGGAATATGGAAGGTATAAAAGTACTTATTTACATAGAAGATCATTTTAATAAGATCATTAATGGTCCTCCTGTAAAAAATATTTCCACAGTCCGCCTTGATAAGTCAGACGAAGAACAGTGGCGTGTTCTATGGAATTTAAAAAAGAAGGTAGTCAGAGCTGAGCTACACGCGGAATTTCTAGTAGAATATTGCAAGAAAGGAGTGATTCCCAAAGGTCTACAAGTAGTAAATGAACCGGGCATTTTCATAAACAACAGAAAATTCATAGAGAATTGGACATTGGTGGCAAATCGCTGTAGTCGCGATTGGATCCTTCTTAATATTGAGACTGCGCACGAGGTATTAGTGGTGGAACGCAAAGAAATAGAAGACCTTGAAACCCAATTAAATAATAGTACATCACTTCTCGAAGCAAAACAGAAACTAGAAGAAATAGAAAAGGATATCTCTGGTTACACTGACTACCTAGTGAATAAGAAAAGCAACAAACTACGCAAAGATATTTCAAATTATAATCCCGAATATGTCTACCCATTTTTACAGAAGGACTTCTATGAGAGAGGCAAAGAGAATTACCCGCAGCGTAGACCTTGGCAGAACCGACCCCGTACCTTCCAAAAGAGAAAAGTAAGGTTTTTTGATACCTCATATACTAGTTCCGAATCAGAAGGAGAACAACAAAATGACAGTAGAAACACAAAAGACAGAGACACATCAAATATCTCCAATCCCAATAGTCTTCCTTTTTTGGAACAGCGTCAACAAAACTTCGGTCCCCCGAAAGGGAGAGGCAGAGGACGAGGGAATTACAATGCGACACCCCAATTCCTACGACGTCCAAATACACGGAGCCAGAAACACTGGGACTAGCTAGCCACAACAAAGCACCCATTATCAACCTTTCTAAATACACACTCACTAACCAACAAATCACACTGTTAGAAAAAGGCTTAGGCTATGCAGTTTCGTCTAATATTGACAGATACTCCTTAGAAAGAGATCTCCAAAGCTTTTTTAGGAAAATTAGGTTAGCAATTTTCTTTGAGGGTAAAGAAAGGCACCTCAGTCATAACAAATCAGGCCTCAAGAACAAGTCCGTTTGGACTCCTAGTATTAATATGATTCCAAAAGATATAGAAGCTTTTGAGCGTAGCGTAGACAAGAGCGTAGATGATCTATTGAAGCACAAACATTGGATCAATCACAACCTTAGTAAAGATGAGGCATTAGCATTACAGACATTACAGAACACTACTGAATTGACCATTAAACCGGCAGACAAGGGGGGCGGCATTGTAGTGATGGAAACCCCTGATTATAACAACAGAATGCTAAGCCTACTACAGAACAAGGAACACTATAAGACAGCACACATGGATGAATGGACATCTCTTAAATTATCCATCTCTACTCTTTTGAAACAAGCTAGAGATGATGATATTATTTGTGAAGAGGAATACTCTTTCCTCAATAATCAGGATCCTATCATCCCGGCCCTCTATGGACTCCCGAAAGTCCACAAGGACATCTTGAACCCCCCAATGAGGCCCATTGTATCAAGCATCGGGTCACTTACAGAACCGCTTAGCAAATATGCAGACGTCTTTCTGCAACCCCTTGTCACCACTCAAAAGGCATACATCAAGGATACATCGGACATCATTCAGAAAATAGAAGGTCTAGAATTCAACCCTAATTCTCAGTTTCTTGTCACGTTAGACATAGAAGCATTATATACTAATATACCGCAGAACGCAACAATAGAAATGATCACATCTATGCTTAATAACAATGACAGGGACCATACGGCCCATGAACTGTTTATCATAGACTGCATTTCTTTGGTACTGAAAAATAATTTGTTTCTATTCAACAAACAACTATTTAGACAGACCAAGGGCACCAGCATGGGGGCCACCTGTGCCCCCAGTCTGGCCTGTCTGTATGTATCCAACTTCGAAGAACATCATATCTACAATGCAGTATCACCATTCTATGAAAACATTTCGATGTGGTCTCGATACATAGACGACGTCTTTTTTATCTGGATGGGTCCTATAGACACACTAAGAGAGTTTATCACATGGTTAAACCTCGGTGATAACAATCTCAAGTTCACCTCCCACATTGACGATAATAGTTGCGAATTTCTTGACCTTATTATTAAACATACTAATGGTATCCTAAACGTAGAACTCTTTACAAAACCAACCGATAGGAACACCATGCTACATCACAAGAGTAACCACCCTCCTAGCCAAGTAAACAACATCCCATTTGGTCAATTTCTGAGACTAAAGAGAAACTGTACTACATCTCAGGATTTTGAAAAACACGCTAGCATTCTGAAAACTAAGTTTCTAGAACGCGGCTATCCGAAACGGTTAATAAGACACTCCTACAAGCGCGCTAAATATTACAACCGAGAGAACCTATTTCTGCCTAAAGAGAAAAAAGAGGCTACTCCACAGCCCATCACCTTTGTTACCAATTACAACCCAATAAGCAACAAACTAAAAAACATTATAAACAGAAATTGGCACTTAATCAACGACAAACATCACAATGGACTGCCTAAACCAATGTTCTCCTACACGAGGAACCGGACAATCCGAAATAGTCTTGTACATACATATAGAGAAATCATAACAGATAATCAGCCCTGTATTAATAATGCACCCTTACCAACGGGCACATTTCCGTGCTCAGGATGCAGTAACTGTAAAGATATTATCCGAGGGAACACCATCACCATAAAAGATGTAGTAATTAAACCAACTAGCTTCATGAATTGCCGTACCAGAAATGTAATTTACCTGATCAGCTGCCCCTGTAATCTTATTTATATTGGGGAAACCTCAAGAGAGGTCCGCATACGGCTTAATGAACATAGATCGGCCCTACGTACCAATAAGATAGGGGCCCCTCTAACTGAACACTGGAAAGCAACTAAACATGATATTAGTGACCTTCGCTGGTGTTGCTTAGAGAATGTGACCATCAGCACAAGAGTAGGTAATCTGACCCAAAAAAGAAAAAGACGCGAACAATTCTATATGTCCCAGTGTAACAGTGTTCGCATCGGATTAAACAGTAGAGAAGACTGGGAAAAGATAATCTAAAGCATTCAGTACTAGATGCAGGAAGCAATCAGTATATGATAAGGTACTCGCATCAATAGGAGTGTTTCTCAATAGAATCACTCTAACTCATTCCCTAATTTGAAGATGATAAAAATGTCTGCTTTGCAGACCATTATGAAAACATCCATTTACTTATCTCCCCATTCCCCCTCGTGAGAGCACACAGATGTCTAACCTCTCTCACATACCAAAGTCTAGCTCTGTACATATGTGTCAGTCTAACAACTAAGTACATCTAATAAAATAAAATACGCTAAAAACTTCATCCAGTACCACGGTTATAAAATAAGTAAAATATCTGGCACGGACACTCCCTAGCGCGCCATACCGGTTTGTTTGTATACAACCAAACTGCCACGTGATCGACAGTGAGCCAATCAGCAAGTAGATAACTCACATCCAATCACAGACTCAGACCATAAAAAGGCTCCAAACCGCGTCTATCCCACACTCTTAATTTACGCAGAATCCACGAAACGCTGCCGGGTTAGGAGCAGGGAGGCCGAATTCAAACCTGAAGGTAAGCTGAACGCGACCGGTTCTTCGTGCATTATACCCGCACTCCGCCAAATAGATCCCCCTTTTTGTTAAGATGCAGGTTAATATACCCGTCATGAACCGCTGAACTTAAAATAACATAATAATGTCAGGCATTTACCAGTCAGTACGCCCAGAGAAATGTAATTGAACACAATCCAAAATGTTTTTTATATCCAGGGATTTTACTGAATCCACGCTGTTAGAGGCAGTATCTAGGAATACGTGTCCATTAGACCGCTGCATGCCCGAATAATATAACTAGCACACTTAAGGTAGACAATGCCGATTCAAAATGCGGAGTATTCCTTTAAAAAGACCTGACGGGACATGATCCATATCAGGTAGTGCAAACGCACCCACGCAGTGATACATACGGTTGAACAGAAGGACTTAATCAACTACAGCCTCGTTATAATCAACACGCTGAGAGGAATATATATATCGAACTATACGCCCAGAAACAATGTTTTAAATGTCTACTTGTAAATAATGCTAGATTATCAGCCTACGCAGTAACATCTAGAAACAGCATAAAAATAATGCGAAAGAACGCAGATTATGCAGAGAAACGAAGGGCCTAAGGAAGTGCTTAATACAGTACAGCCGCCCCCACAATGAATGCTCCATCATTGTACATACACAATACGAGAAGGTACACACGTTTGCTTATAAATAATGCTTGACTATCAGCCTACGCAATAGCATCTAGAAACAGCATAAAAATAATGCGAAAGAATGCAGATTATGCACAGAAATGAAGGGCCTAAGGAAGTGGTTAATATAGTATAGCCGCCCCCACAATGAATGCACCATCACTGTATATACATAATACGAGCAGGTACACACATGGTACCATGAGGCAAATACTACTAACTAATCCAATAGTAGCATCCTTTCCACAAATTCAATTCTTCTTTCGATAGTGTCAGGAGAATCCCCATCACTACACAGACGCCGACCTCAATACAAGCCAATTGAAAAAGCTCGAGAAATAACGATTTGCCAGTGATTAAAATCTGGGTAAGTGTCAATGATAGAACTTTCCAGGACGATTGGGAATCACTCCTAGGTAAACAATATGGTAAAAGATATTTATTTATCTGCAGTTAATCAGAAAACCAATATTGGTGGCTCCTACTACCAGAGCGTGAACCCGCCCATTGAAAGCACAAGGTAGACTCATTGCGTAAAATTTTTTATTATTCACATCTCATACGCCTAGAAAATCATAGTAATTAGCACACTTATGAATATTCTACTGTCATTTATCTACAGACATCAGAACTGCCTATACTATATCCAAAGTCATGAGAATATGCAGTTCAGCTAACACCCGGATTTTACAATCGGGCGCCTGGTCCTCTATGATTTATCTGGAAGACAGTAATTAAAATCAGGTAATTTATGCCAACGTCACATATCACATATCAGGTGACAACATAGTGTTAACATCCCCTTGTAAGCATATTCTGATATCTACTAATTGTGCCCATGACAGAAGCTGGTGTGTTTTGACAATACCAATATATTTACCAATAACTTAGTTTTCGACTAGAGCCAACTGTTAAATAGTCATAATATGTTTCATATCTATAGCCAACAGGAATTGTTTTTGTAAACGTGTTTTTTCTGTAAAACAAAATATTTGCATTACAAAAAAGTAATTATGTGTTTCCTTTTAGAACTTGGTCCTGAAGAAGGTTTTTATTGTTTCCCCTAAACCGAAACGCTGCGTCGACCCCTGTTCTTGCGAACATTTTTACCTTTACATTGTATAAATTGTTTTTGTTTATGGCTTTGATCCTACATGTTTTTAATTGACTGTATAATATACTGTATCTATTTTTATAAACTACCTGTTATCATTGCGATAATTTTGTGATCTTGAATAAATACACAAATGATAAATTTTTTTAAACAATTCTCCTGTTCTTTTCTAATGTTGACTGAAAATAAGTAACACGTGTGCTATACATGTATAAATGTTATTTGACATCTTTTTCATAATGGTTGGCCTACGTCTAGTTGAATAAGCTTTGCAAAACGTTTTGAATATTTTTGTGTGATTGGTATTGCTAAATAACAAGATTCTGGGTACCACCAGAATAACCATAACCACCCTTGTGGTTAACCAGTGGGACTTCCCTGTTTCTCAGAAACAAAATGTGCCATTTTCATGAAAATTTCAGCCGAATCCGTCCACAAACGCCAAAGTTATTAGACATAGAATTTTCAAAAGTCCCATAGAGAAAAAATCCTAACTATATATACCTACTGGCGACCGCCATTAGGTAATATATATATTTATATATATATATATATATATATATATATATATATATATATATATATATATATATATATATATATATATATATATATATATATATATATATATATATATAGATATATATATTACCTACTGGCGGTCGCCAGTAGGTAGTTATAGTTAGGATTTTTTTCAATGTTAAATCTCAAAATTCTATTTGGAATAACTTTGGCACCGGTTGACGAATCTACCTGAAAATTTCCTGAAAATGGCCTCGCGGCGCCCCGGCCCTTCCCTGAAAGTTTGGGGGGGATTCGTCAAGCGGGGGCCAAGATAAAAGGGGGGTCCCAAAACGCGTTTTCCCCATGTTAATTTCCATAGGGCGGTCGATTTCACTTTTAGCCCGAACGGCTGAATGGATTTGCACCAAACTTGGAAAAATTGTAGGGACTGGTAGCCCGATGTGCCTTTGCTATGTCTCAAGATATGTGCTGCAGTGGATTTTGAGTAATTTAGGTTCAAAAAAATATATATATCTATAGGCGCTCTCCGGTGCGCGCACCGGAGAGCGCTCCAGGCGCGCCACACGACTTGCGCGCAGAAAGCTGATTGGCTCTCAGTTGTCTGTAAACATTCTAAACAGTCCGGAGCGGCCGCCATCTTGTGTCTCGGTAGGATCGAGACACGAGAGGTGGGCAAAACAAAGAGGGAAATGACCATAAGGGAGCAGGGTAGACCCCCCCTTGACCCCCTAGGTTTGATGTGGGGGCTATAAAAGGGCCCCGCGGGGCATTTAAAATATTTTTTTTTTTTCGTTTTGCGCGGGGGAAGCGCCCGGTGCGCGCACCGGGGAGCGGCCCTGGGAGCATACTATGAGGAAAAAAGGTGACAGAGTTTTTAAAAAATGAAGTTTTGATTTAGAAATTGGAGGTAGTTCTAAAAAGAACTTTTTTTTTTCTTCTTTTTGTTGTTTTATATTTTTTTGTGTTTTTTGAACTTTTTGAACTTTTTTTGGCTTTTCAAAACAGTTTTATATTTTTTTTGTATTTTTTTAGGGGGAGAAACAAAAAAAGGGAATTGAAACTGGCTCAACTGGAGCAAAAAAACAAAAAACCCAAAAAATTACTTCTTTTTGGGGCACTTGTGATTATCACCTGCAAGGACGATGAGCTTAACGCTTTTTTCGCCATAGGCGATAAGCTTGCCACATGCAGAACAAGTGATTTTAAAATCAGCAAATCTCGGCTGAATGCAAGGCATCACCTCGGATGTTTCTGGTTCTGATGAAGTGGGTTGGTTTCTTTGGGAGGGGGTCCTTGATGACTGGGGGAGGTTACTGGCCAGTTCCCTGAACTCTGCACGAGAGTAGTTGTTTGGGTGCTTTCTGGTCATGTGCCGAATCATGGTATAGTTACCAAAAGAATATTTCTTGTTTGGGTTGCCCCGTGAAAGTTCATCATTGCAGATGAGGCAAGTCACCTTGGGCGCATTCACCTTTTTTTTCCCCTCTGGGATTGAAAAAAACTGCCATACAATGTGTGGTTTGGGTTTGTAAGGTGTATTTTCTTCTGGCAGCCATCTTCTTCTCCCCTCCTCCTCTTCCTCTTCCTCCTCCTCCTGTTCTTGACCACCAATATAATTTGGAGCTGGTCCTCTTGGTGGTGGTGGGGCAGATGCACCAGCTGATGCTACTACTGAAGCCATTATTTGGAGCAAAAAAGTAGAGAGAGCAACAAACAGGTCTTCCCCAGTCAAAGGACAAAGTCAGAATAAGGAAAAAAGGTGGGGTCTTTCATCATTTAGAAAAAAAAACTGTCCTGAACGAATGAGAAGTGTTATTTTCAGGTCACAAGACCAGGGGCTTCATCATTATGAAACTAAAACTGTTATGAACCAATGAAAAGTGTTATTTTCTGCTCACATGACCCTACGCGCTTACGCTACGCGCCCGGGGCGCGCCCGGGGGCGCGCCCCGGGTCGCGCAGCGTAAGCGCGCCGGAAGTTTACGTTGTGCGATCGTATTCGCTCGAGTACTTCCGGGTGCGCTTACGCCGTGCGTATCACGCGGTCGCGGCTACGCGATACGTCACGATCATGTTTTCGTTTGCGATATTGGCGCTCACGGGACGCTCCCCGGAGCGCGCCCCGGGGCGCTTTTCAGAAATACGCTTTTCGGGGCGCTCCCCGGGGCGCGCTCCGGGAGCGCTCCCCCAAAAAATTTAAAAAAAAAAATGGGATAATTGTAGGGACAGGTAGCCCTATTCTGAAGTGGTTTGTAAAAAAATTAACTTTAGAAAAATATGTATTGTGCTACATTGGGCTTAATATATGTTAGAGCCAAAATGTAGCCCAAATGTAGCCCAAAGTAGCCCAATGTAGCCCAAAGATGGCCACCAGAGACCAAAAATTGTAAATGTAGCCCAAAATTCAACTAGATGTAGCCCAACTGTAGCCCAATGACAGAATGTACCAGAGTGTTAAAAAGAACAACTAGAGTGCTAACAGTCTTATTTATAAAGTGAAACTTATAGTTAGGAATTAGCATTAAAAAAACCTATGAAATTCACTGAAAAAACCATAGGTTTCACACCAGTTATAGTTAGGAATTAGCATTTAAAAAACCTATGAAATTCACTGAAAAAACCATGGGTTTCACACCGGTTATAGTTAGGAATTAGCATTTAAAAAGCCTATTAAATTCACTGAAAAAAACATAGGTTTCACACCAGTTATAGTTAGCTGGAAATTTTACTGATATAAAACCATTGAAATTCCCACGTTATAGTTAGTCGGACTCACTATAACTTGCGCGTGCAATGCACTGCTGATGACATCACATATTACATCACTCATGACATGGTCAGTGACATCACTCATGACATCACTGATGACACCATCCAGTGAATATGTGTCTTTCTGAAAACTAAATATTAGTGAGTTATTTTTAAATATTTAAATACATATATTAGTGTTTCACTTTGTGTATAAGTGGCTACATGTGTTGATAAGTAGCTACATGCGTATGTATATGGGTTATTTGATATTTTTATTAGTATCAGTATGAGTGTCTATATGGTTTGGTGGAGGTATTACTTAGCACATAGATGCATGAGTGACTGACTCTTTGTTTGTATGTGTTTTGAAGACAGCATATGTACAGGACTGTATGGGTGGATGAGTGTCTATATGTGTTTGTTAGTGAGTGAATGACTGTCTCACTAGTGTCTTTATCAGTAACTACATATGTTTTAATCTAGTATATATGAATATTGATGTATATAAGTGAGTATATGTGAGAGTAAGAGATTGTAAGATTTCCTGTTTAAATAAGTATGTGTTTCTATAAGTGATTGTTTAAGAGAATAAATATGTGTAATTTTCAATAGAAGTAAGGTGGAAGTGTGTGTATAACTCTATATTCAAATAAATGGTTGTTCAATAGTTTATTTGCACGTGTGCATAAGTGTGTGAGTAACTTTTGGATGAATGTCGGTGTGTAACAGGATGTATAGGTGTATCTCTTCATATGATGAGTGAGTATATGTATGAGTGACTATATAGAACTGTTGGTGAATGAGTGGATGTGTATATAGATAGTGGAAGTACAACAGCTTGTTGTGACTGATATAGGTATGTCCATTTTTTAAAAATTTCAGTTTCTATTTTTGAATATGTGTCTCAAGGGTTACTTTACACTGAGAGGAGGTCTGTCACTGTGTCACAAGGATGGTGTCATCAGTGATGTCATGAGTGATGTCACTGACCATGTCATGAGTGATGTAATATGTGATGTCATCAGCAGTGCATTGCACGCGCAAGTTATAGTGAGTCCGACTAACTATAACGTGGGAATTTCAATGGTTTTATATCAGTAAAATTTCCAGCTAACTATAACTGGTGTGAAACCTATGGTTTTTTCAGTGAATTTAATAGGCTTTTTAAATGCTAATTCCTAACTATAACCGGTGTGAAACCCATGGTTTTTTCAGTGAATATATATATATATATATATATATATATATATATATATATATATATATATATATATATATATATATATATATATATATATATATATATATATATATATATATATTTTCTCCAATCCTGACGATCACTTTAGCAATCAGGCGCTGACTCCGTGGGGTCTTATTTCAGAAACAAGTATTTATTTTCTTAGTGCTTGGATTTCAAAAAATCGCCACTGTCTCTTGTGTATGAAGGTAGAGCCTTTACAAAGGGTTGCAGAAAGGAGTCCACAAATCGGCTTGTATTTTCGAACAAGCCTCCGATAGCGGAGATTATCGGTCTTCCCGGGGGGCAGGTAGATATATATATATAGATATATATATATATATATATG